>NC_143399.1:185701118-186053118 GCF_052110815.1 Crocodylus siamensis
GCTCTAGGTAAGTTTCTCTACCTAGCAAACAAATTTGGGAGAATTCTCCCAAATTATTTGAATGTTTGTGTGCAGCCTAGGTTTCTCTGCTCTTGCTCCAGCAATCTCTGAATCTCTAATGGCATATAAGGAAGAAAGCACATTCTCTTGGGTTCATTCAGTGGCTCTCACTCAGACAGATGTTCTTCTCTTACCACATGACTCAAGGCCCCAGTTGGGATTCAAGTCATTGCAAAGGCACAAAATTGCCAAATCTAGGTACTCTGCTGCTTATGTGAAACTAACACCTGATCGAAGCCTGACATTGTGAAGTACAGCTCTTGTTTTTGCAAATATATCTTTGTGTTTCTTGTCAGTCCAAGTTCACAAGAATTTATTTTGAAAGCAAACCTCATGTTTTCATTCCACCAAAGAGCTGCAGTCAAGCCAACCATTGTTACTTCAGGGCATAACTTTGTTTTATCTAACTGCATAGAATAAATGGTTTTCATCAGGTAAAAAGTCATTGTGTATGTGTATTATACAGACAAGCCCTGGACACCACAACCTCTTAATGATTATTAATGAAATGGAATGAGAGAGAACACTCGGGGAGTCTCCCAAGGATTAACTTTCAGAGGAAGTTTCTCTGATGACTAATAGTGACTACAAATTAGATAGGATATTACAATAAAATCTACTGCTGACAAAAATATTAGAAGTAAACGACAACAGAACTTTCATCTGGAACCTCAGGAACATCTGGAGACTATTAAGACTGTAAAATTTCCCTTTAAGTACTGATGGCCAAAGTTAAAACCAGCCACCCAGAAACTATAGCACTCAGAGTAATTCAATATTTTTTTTCATTAAAAATTACTTAAAGAGATTTACATCTTCCTGCTGCTGACATTGCATTGTTCCCCACATCAAGGCTTTGAGTCCTGAAAATAGGTGTGTTATGAGAACAACAACAACAAAAGTCTACATATGTTAGTCCTGGAAAGCAATCATAGTTCCAGGCGTTCCCCTTTAATGCTATCAGACACATTGTGAATACATGACACATTATTTCTGTTTCATATCTGTATAGTTTTATTAATACCTTATGTGATGCTGATGCATTATGTAGCTAGAGATGCCAGATAAGTGCCAGGTATTGGTAGAGATGAACAGAAAGGGACTTGGATCCCAGGGTCTCTTGGGACAGGACCCAAGAGGGAATAATTCCAGGAAAACTGAAAAGAAGTCTTTCAAAATAACAGTGTGATTAGGGAAAAAAAAAGGAGCTGAATAATAATAGTGTTCCCATCCCCCTCCTTGCCACCTTGTCCCTTTCCCCTGATTCCCGTGCTGTTCTGCCACATTTCTTGTTGTAATCTTGTCTTAATGAAGAACTCAACCATTTTTAAGAAGTAGAGCTTGTCTGTGCATGATTTGTGCATGTTCTGAACAGAGCGGCACAAGGCTGCTCTAATATTTACTGGGATTTCTGGGTGCTATGGGAATATATATAATAATGTTGATGAGTAAATTGTACGTCTCTTATGAGTGCCCATTTTCAGAAGTGTAGTGAATTCTTTAATCATCTTGTCACTCCAGTCCAAGACACACCATGCAGATTTCATCGTTTTGATTGACTCTGCAGATCTTGCTGTGTGGGGTGCTTTGCAGAACAAATGAAAAGATATGGGGCTGAGATCTTGACCTTGCTTTCGCTGTTGTGAATCAGGACAAAAGTCAGGGAAGTTATACCATTGTGAGTTCAGACTCCAGCCCAAAGTGTGTACAATCAAATTGTAGAGGAGGTACCCCACATGTGGTTGAGTAACAAACATCAGGTCAGATGGAGTAAGGAAAAAGAATTATACTTGTCACTCTCTGCTGACCCCGGGTTCATGTGATCTGTGCCTTTAAAAATATCAATTACAATGGGAGGATGAAGGGGAATGGGTGTGGGGGGCAAGATTTCCACCAGTAAGATGTGTAATTTTGTGTCCTGGGTAGTAGTGGCACACCTGATAGGTTTTGCATGCTGGAGTGCCAGAATGGAGGTGGAGGGGGACACTAGCATGGAGGGTGGTTTGAGGCTCTGAGTGCAAGGAGTGGGAGCAGAAAGCTGCTGTGAAAGGAGGTGTCACCACCAGCAGCCACGTTAACCCTTCCCTGGCCCCACAACTGCTGCAGATCTGTATCATACAAAGCTCTTAACTTGGCAGCAGCTTCAGGGCTGGGAAAGGGTTAACTTGGCTGGTAGCAGTTTTCAATAGATCCCCTGAGAACTTAATGGGCAGATTTCCAATCGAATTAGGCTCTCGCCATTCTATGGACAATGCGGACCTCTTTTGGTGCCTGAGCAGGAGCTTGAGGTTGAAGAACTGGGCAACAGTATTCAGACAGATAAGTCTGCTGTAAATAGGAGGGCCAACTCTTTTCCATCAGGAAAACCTTACTGTGGTAATTCTTCATCCTAAACCACATCCAGCTCCTGGAAAAAGTAGCTGTTCATACTGCACTCTCCTATGGGAGCGGTATGCAAGCTGGAGGATTTGGACATTTCTGCTTAGTATGCTGCTCTGAGCACCAGTCAGCACCTCCACAGCTGGCGGTCCCTCACTTCAAACATGAGCCTGGCTATAAGTGGGTGGCATTTACATACAGATTATCCCTGAAGAGGAGACAAAGTAGGTGGGTTGGAGTAAGCTGTTAACAACCCAATGTTTCCCTTCCTATCAGTTAGTAAGTCATTACTGCTAAAGGCAATAAAGGAAACCTGCCAAATGCAACAGTTAAAACCAACACCCCTGAAAACCATAATCTTTAGTGGAAAAAAAAATCTGTTTCTGGGCCAGATAGCAAGAGCCACCAAGTCTGCAGCCACAAGCATCCCTGGGGCACAGCAAAGTCTTACACAAGGAGGCAGCTGGTTTGAAGCTCCAGAAAATCTCTAGGCTTTTTGTATGCCTGTGAAGGCATTCGACTGGTGACTCCATGTAGCTAACAAAACAATTCCATCCTCTTCATAGGTAGGGTATTTTCCCAACCCCATCCAAACTCATGCTTTTCCTACAAACATTCACCCCACAGATAAAAAAGGAAATACAGCTGGGAACAAGAGCACTGGATATATTTGTATGGCGGGAGACTTGGTCTTAGATAGCACTACCTCCAAGAGGGACTTGGTGGCTATTGTAAGTTTTTACCTCAACATGAGTTCTCACTGTCTACTGGCAGGGAAGGGGTTAAAAGCTGGGCCTTGCTGGCTAGTCAGGTGACCAGAAGGGGTCAGGCCAGAACTATAAAACCCCTGGGCTCAGCTGGCTAAGATGGGGTTTGGCTGCAGAGGGGGTGGATTCCTGGTGACTCTTAGAGAAGTTGTGGCAGCTGCACAAGAAGGAGCACAGTAGACGGTGAGAAGCAGAAGCATGGAGGCAGGGAAAACGTGAGCTGGCAGACCGCCTTCCTTAAGTTTATTTTGGCTATAACCCATGGGCTTACTGTTTGGGTTAGATTGGTTCCAGTGGTTTGTCGCTGAGGCTGTAGGAGAGGAGGAGAAGGCCTCATTAGCACCTTGGGGTGCAGTCATAAAGGTCTGAAGGGCCCAGTGCACTAGTGAGTGCAGCTGTACAGGGCCAGGGACCCAGAGCTGGCTGCAGGAAAATGGGACTTTGAAGCTGGATCCTAGTGGGAAGACTGAGGCTAGTAGCCCAAGCTATAAGAAAGGGTCAAGCCTGAAGCAGAAGACCCAACAACTCAGCACCCAGGGGCATAGCATGAGGGGGTGGGCCAGAAGGCCTGGTACCATAGTAATCACAAAAGGAGGGCCATGGGCCCAGAGAGTATTAAGCAGCTAGAGCCTCAGAGTCAAATCCTGCCTTGTTGGTTTAGGCTGGTAGGCCTAGCTAGGGAAAGATGGGGGTGAGAAGCCCATGGTGGCTGAGAACCCCAACATAGAAATACAAACAACATCTGTGAGGCATGTGGCATGTGTGGGGGTGGTTGGAGCATGTAAGGACAGCCCTAGTCATCGGGGCATACAGTAGGTAGTCCCCCACTTGATGTAAATATTGTTTAATTGTCCTTACAAGACATGGCAGGAAAGTAAAAGTGGGATACAGAACAAAAATACAGGAGTGAAGTATTAAAGGACTTCATGGGTGTCCCTCACAGACCACTGGAATGCCGCTGGGGATGGCAGCCTGTTACAGGAGGTAATAGAGCAGATGACCTGCACATCTACGGCCACCCATACAGACTGGCTAGAGCTGGAGGCAGGGCACCAGGCTGAGTGGACTGGTGCTCTGAAGTAGCACAGAACTTTGACGCCTGCCACAGTACCTTGGCCACACGCCCAGGGTCAAAATGATCATTAGATTTGGTCTTGGGAAAGAATCCCCCTCCCCACCTCCAAGCAGATTGGCAGGAATTTTGGAAGAGGGTGACACCTTCCTTTGCAGCATGAGGTCTAGTACATCTTCAGGGATCATTTTGGCATAATTGATTCCTGCCACTGTAGGAACCAAGTGATGCCTTTGTGTTTCTTGTTCTCCGCTTATGGAACACAAGAATTCAGTTTCCTGAGAAAAGAAAAGCTGAAAATATGGGGCTCAATAGGGGGGGTAACTATGTAAAATTGAATGGCCTATAATTTGGGGGAGATGATCTTTCTGGCTTTCAACTTTTATGATATATGTTATCTTTATGCTAATGGGTATTCTCCTTGAAGCTTGCTGCCTCTGTCATAAAATGTTGGGTCCATAATCCCTTTGCAGGGACCTGCTGCTATAGACTGCTAGGAACTACCATCTACATGATATGAGGCCAGGAATTTCCAAAGTGAATAATGTTTTGTGTTGACCTGTTTTGGGAGCCTTTGAAACATACATGCTTTTCACAAAACACTGAACACCTTGCCTCTGAAGTCAGGTCCACTTCAAGTGTTGTTAGCTGAGAACTCACAAATTGGAGCACCCAAAAATTACTAGTCACTTTTTAAGTGGCTTTAAGTTTACCTGAGTCTTGCAGTCTTGCTCACTCTTTCAACTGAAATGTTAATGCCATATATAAAGTATTCTGTTAAAGTAAGTGGCTACTCAGTTTGGTATTGGGAAGATAGTCCTTTTTTAGCTAGAAATTTAAGTTCTCTTGTGCAAAAGTTAGCTTGATTTCCTGAGACAGTTTACTTTACCCAGAGCACCAAGGATGCTAAGAAGACTTTTTAAGACTCCACAGACCGTCCTTCTGAAGTGTCCACATTGACTTATCAATAATCTAAAATCTTTCTCAGCATGAACGGCACATGTCCCCGGTGGTTGGGGGGGACACGGCTGTGCTAGCAGTGGTGGGTGTGTGGTGGCGGCGACGGTAGCAAGAGCGAGCTGGCGGTGAGTAAGGAACTCCTGGAGATGCCGCTGGCACTATTGGCAGTGGGGGTAGCACCGACCATGGGTCAGAGACCACCCGTAGGTACTGCCAGCAGTGGCGTGGCAGCCAGGGGCAATCATGGATTGTCCACAGATGCAGCTGGCAGTGCTGGTGGCAAGCGGCGACTGCCCACAGGCAATACTGACCATGTTAGCAGTGCCTTTTTGCAGGGGGTACACCTGCGTCCACCCCCTACAGATCACCCCTTTTTGAATACAGATATTGCCACAGGATTCTTCAAACCACTGCTGCCAGTAGGAAACCTGTCCTCTCATCTACTGAGAATCATTATTCTTCATGCTCTCTTACTTTTCTTATATGCCCATGTTCATTTTTATCTTTGTGCTATACTTGAGCTCCAGCTCATTGTACCAATATTTCCTCATATGGCTGTGCTTTAAGAGTAAGGAGCTTGCATTTGCTAGTGCTGTGCAGTATGCAAGGCTGTACAAAGGAAAACAAATGTTTGAGATGCTTGTGAAGGTGCTGTCATGAAACAAAACAGGGCACTTGGGCCTGCCACGAATATGTGTACTTATTCTTGGATGTCGAAGAATCTGTTCAGTCTCTCTAAGTAAAGTTTCCACCCCCTGCCCCCCCATGTCTCTTTGCCTCCTGGGTTACATTCCTTGTTAAGATAATGTTGTAACAGCAAAAGAAACTTCTTTCCTGAAACCATAGTTGTGCTCTCAGGCATCCCTTTCCGGAGTAAACGTAACTCAGTCTATACAACTTGCTACACAGGAAATGCAACTGATAGTGTGGGGCAAATCCCATCCATCCCTCTGGACCCTCGGAGAGCCAATGAAGTTTCTCTGTATGGGATCAAAGAAGGGTTTGGAGGCCTCTGCCCTTTGTGACACACACAGAGAGGCTCTAAGGGTGAGGTTACACATTATGCTGAGACTGTACTAAATCTGTGGGATGTTAAGTGGTGTTAATGTGCTGTGAACAGTCATATGTTAAGGGTTAACTTATTTTCTGGCATGCACATCTCTGAATTGTCAGTAGGGGGCTGGTGACCAGGGGTGTGGCTAGGAGCCAGGACAGCTGGGTCCCATCCCTGCTCTGGGGATGCGAGGGGAGCACTGGGAACCGTGCATCCTGGGATGCTAGAGGAATGCTAATTCCTCATTGTATTTCCATGGAGAAGACTGAAGTTACCTTAATATGATCAAGGTGGCATGGCCCAGAGCTAATCCCCACCTGACGTGATGTAACTTTGAGATGCTCAGAGGGCACTTAGCATGATATAATGTGCAGATGCTCGTGTTTAAGTGCCCTTAGTATGACCTACGTGCAATGTGTATATTCACCCTAAGGGAAGGGCTTGCTTCAGAGCAAATTGGAAGAACAACAGATGTATGGCCAATAGACCTAAGGCTACCTGCAAGAGATAATGTCTGGCAGGGAATGGGGGATAGGTTATGGAAAAGCTGCAGCACTCTGAAGGATGAAACTGCTGCTATTGTGGCCTAGCGGAGTGGAGCCAAGGCTCTGTACCTACGAGAAGCCCTCAGGCTGAGTATCCCAGCTTGATACAAAGGACAGGACTTCCCTGCCCCTGGACACACCACGTGCACGGGCCTGGGCAAAGCCAGCTGAGGACCCCCAGTTCTAAAGGCTGCATGGAGCTTGTGTTGGCCGTGTGTGAATAAAAACATTCACCCCGTCCCAAAGACACGAATGTACTGTTTGCTCCGCTCAGAACAGATCTGCATAAGCTAAAGGCTAAATCCAAGTTCACAGCCTTCCTTTGAGGAATTATTGTGTGTATGTATCAGAAGAGCCCGCCACATGTAGTCTGTGCCACAGTGTGCAACAACAAACTTCCTGAGGGCAACATGCCTCTCAGACTGGCGGGCAGGCACTCTTTGTTCTTGATCCAGCCTTTCATTAGCACTCGGGTAGCGCTCTGTCTGACTGCACCTGCTGCGTACTGAGTGACACGTCTCCCTTGGGAGGTTCAGGGAGTAGTGTAGGCAGAGAAAGGGGGCAGTGAATTAGCCAGTGTGAGTGGAGCTGTTTCATATTGCTAGCTAATAATTCAACCCTGCATAACCTAAGACCTCTTCCAGCAAACACTGTGGGACATTTGTTATTCTTACAGAAGCCAACACTGAAATTTTATTAAGCTGAAGGCCTTAACAGTATCACAGTCTTTCCTTTAAAGCACCTTAGCAAAATGTAAATCAACCAGCTGGGCCCAGATGGGACTCTCAGCCTGTGATCAGATAACTGGAAAAAAAAAAAGGGAATTATTTTAATGAACAGCCAATCTTGGGGCAAAACTTTTTTTTACCTTACTTGGATTCTAGGCCCCATAAAGCTCCCTTTCTGTGCATACAAAAACTGCATTTGCATAACCAAATATTTCTGCGCACACACAATGCCTGGTGAACTTGTGCTCCCAGACATGGACATTTTAGGCACCAATTGCATAACTTCCATTTCTTGTTACCCAGTTGCTTAGGCAGTTACCCGTTTCATCCTTGCAAGTGCATGCATTTGAGTCTGCCCCTTTGCAATATCAGAACAGAGTTGGTGGTCTTTGGAAACTTAGCTGTATGCAAAAGAAGAATCTGTCAGATTCCAGAGTTTTACTTTTGCACTCAGATACCAGAAGCAATATATTTAATTTTCCATTTGTAATCTGACATTTGAAGGAAACCAACTTTGAGAAGGATCATTCTTCGCATAAGAGCCTGGAGAGGTAAAGTGACTTGCCCAAAGTATTTCCCAAAGGAAGTCTGTGGTATATCCAGCAACTGCACTCAGATCCCCCGAGTCCCAGCCTAGAGATCTGACTGCACATTTCCTGCAAAACTTGTGTTGCTTTATTAAGCACAGGCTCCAGCTGTTTCCAGTCCTCTCAGGGGCACAAACAAAAAGAGGCTGCCTGTGCCCTCCCACCGCTTTGTGCACTTTTAAAAGGTATCAAAACATCATCTGGCCCTTTAATTATTCAACGTCTGCATGTGGTGATGAGCGCCTACCTGTTTGCTGTCTTAATTCAGTTTCACGAATTGACTTGGCTTTCTTGCCCCTGTGGTCTGTTACATGCAGGGCATATGCATTCTGTGTATACGATCCTCCTCGCTTTGGAACTTTTCAGGCTAACACGACATCCAGAGAACTCTAGTTCAACACTCTCGTTCATCTGGTATTTATCACTATTTGGCAGCTTGGATGCCCTCATGACAGTAGCTGAGAGAAAATTGACAAGATGGCAGGCTGGGATTCGGGCACTTAACTCCTACCTAAATCCCATTTTATGTACCTAAGTCTTTTTTTAACCTGGCCCAAAGTTCACATACCATGTAATACCTGGTGGTCTACAATTGCAGGAGAAAGTAACAATATGGGCATGTGTGGAGAAAACAGGGGCCCTAAAATGAAGCAGTAGGTTTAAAAAGCACCTCTTCAGTTTAGGGCTGATGAAACCCCCCTCACGTGCACACACCCCACTGACTTACCTGGCTTTCTGGCAGGGAGGGGAGGGTGAGCTGCCGGTGGGTGGAGAGGTCCCTAGGCTGCGGGGGAGGGTGCTTCCCTCCACGGCAGTGGTTCCCCCCCCAGTGGCACCCACCCGCAGATGCCTGGCTAGGGCAGTCCCAAGGGGCACTGCAGCTGCAGAGGGAAGCACCAGGCCTCCAGGGGAGGAGGGTGGGAAAGATCGGACTTGCCGCTTTTCTTGGGCAGAGCCTGTTTTCCGGGCTGCTGCCAGGCTGCCTGCAGGGCTTCCTACAGAGTTGTTCAACAGCTGTAGGGGTAGCAAACTAAAACGCCTCAAAGCAGCAAACTAAAACACCTTTGAGGAGTTTTTTAGTTTGCTCTGCCCCAGATCATTTAAGGCGCATTATGCTGCCGAATTTCCTACGGTGGCTGGAATTAATACGCTGTATGTCGCTAAGGCATGCAAAGCGCAACACCATTAAAGCGGTGCAAAAGCATTTAGATTGCTTTAAAGTGTTGTGCAAACACACCTCTCATTTCATCTACACATGGACTAAAAGCCAGCAGGACTTAGAAATATATACTGAAATCACAGACAGCTTTGGAACCATGCTTCCATATAGGCTTTCCAAAGTTTTTAAATATGCTAAGTTGTCCCTTTCCTATCAGAGATATAGCTGTTTATGGCTTTAATTGTTTCCTCTTTTGATCTTTCATAAGATGTACCCAGTATATGCAATATATGCCCAGAATACCCCCACTTCATTCCGTGAAGGAATGCAAGTCAGATACTTCTGAAAAGTCCTTTTCCAGGAGGTGATCAGTATAGAGGAGAAACTTACCCTTTTTTAAACACACAGAGTAAAACAGCAGCTGTAACAAACCTCCAACAATACAGCAAACAGAAAACTGGATTTCCTCTTATTGTATCAAAAGGGTCATGCTCTGAGCCAGCTGTAGAGGAAATAAGGAGTTTACATTATTTGCCATGTCACTGAGGGCCAATGTGCAAATTTCCTGTCTGATTCCCTTTGAAGAGCAGCAGAACTTCACTGAAGACGTGTGAGATAGAGATTACAGATGTAGAATTTAGTTATGTTTAATTTTTCATTTCTGCATTGTGATTGTGAAAAGGAAATGCAGTTTAAATGCAGGTGATGGAAGAAACCATGTGCCAGGGAAAGTAGGAGGAGGCAAGAATTATTTTTCTCTCAGTTGAGTGAACAGTTTTACTGAGGTTCCCTTCTAAAGCCATAGTTGCATTTCTCCCCCCCGCCCCGCCCTTTGTATGCTCTTTTCTTTTACCCTTACCCTGACTGTACTGACTAAGACTTGCAAGGAGGACCAGATCATTCTCCTTGGTGACTTCAGTGCTGAAGCTGGATGTGACCTGGAACTAGACTGGCGCTATTGGGAAGGAAGGAGTAGGGAAAGTCAACTCTACCAGCATCCTTCTGAGCAAATGTGCAGACCACAGTCTTGTCATCATGAACACCGTCTTCAGAAGGAGTGACAGATACAAGACTATCTAGAGGCACTCTGGCACTGTAAAGAAAAGGATGCTGTGAAGGCATACCTCAAAAAAAGGGATGCTGATATCAAGAGTTAGGAAGAGCTGGCTGCCAATCAACTCCAGTGGCACTGCAACCTCAACCAAGCAGGAGCCCATTTAGAGGTAAAGTGCCTTGCCCTTGAAGCAGAGAAGAGAGAGTAGAGGGAGGAAAAAGAAAGGAATCCCAGCCTGCAGGCTACTCTCCCCTACAGAAAGATCTGCAACTTCTGCAGAAAGATCTGTGGCTCAAGGATTAGACTCTTAAGTCATCTCAGGGCTCATCAATGAGCCATGGTAAAGATAATCCTTGAATCAAAGAATTACTGCTGCTGCCAATGCTCTGTTCTCATTCGGATGATATGTGCCCTATCATTTATTTTAATTGCAAGTCTGTGTCTTTATTGAAAAGAAATCGGGCTAGAAAGCAGGAAATACAGGCTTTGTTCCTCTACGGGATGTTTTGACTAATCTGTGTAAGTAGGAAAGCCCCACTGTATGTTCCAGAGCTCTTTTGATACATTTCTATGCTCCCCTAGAGAACACAGTTATTTAAGCTGTAGGCAGAAGTGGACTTCACAGGAACTAAAAGCATCCTTTACTCTGTTTGACTGCTGACATTTGGACCGTTTTTCGAACTGCTTTCATCTCCCCCATGACTGACAACATGGGATGGTGAGAAACAGCCGCATAAACCAAATTGCAAGGGAAGCACACAAACAAGTCAGACAATTGTAAAACAAGCTACCTACTCATCACTCACTCTGTGCACTGCTCAAACAGCATAGGGTAATTTATAAAGCTTTGTTTCCTATGAGAAGACCCAAAGCCCAGAATTTCAGACTCATTGGCCATGAAGTTCTCTTCAGCACTGAGACAATTCTACTCAAACAAGAATTTGTACTGACCAGGTGTGTCTTCATTTCCTAAGCTGTATTAATTTGCTGTTTAATTGTAGTGTAACTCCTCTCCCATTGGGCTTTCCCAGCTCCTCAAGCCCTAGTCTGAGGATATGGACAGTGTAAGAGGAAATACTCCAGGGACGGAGGAGATCTCAGGGGTGATAATCACCCCTCACTTACCTCAGGCAGGAGAAGGAGCACAGTCAGAGCCCAGACCACTGCACCGTGCTCCTGCAGCAAGTGCTCTGTCCAGATTGGCAACCTAGGAGCTTGAAGCAGTATTTCCAGCCCCAGGAAAGGGCAGCTGAGGAGAGACCATGGCATCTGTGGAAAGAAGATGCTGGAGGACTCTCTGGTCAGTGCAAGCCTGCAGCTAGCTGCAGGGGAGTGGTACGTGGTGACAGGCACAAGTGGTCAGAGGACCACCCATAAGCACAGAGATCCCCAACAGAGGGTCAAGGTGCAGGAGTGAAGCCTGGAGCCAAAGCAGGTACCTGAGGATATGGGAGGTATGCAGCTTGGGACCACCAAACTGCAAGGAACAGGGCAGCTTGAGCCAGCTGGTATCAGTGTTCTTCCTAAATTGATTCTGCCATTGCAGGACTGATAAAGTAAATTGATGACAATTTTATCCCTGGATGAAGGATAGAAAAAGCTTAAGTTGATTGTTGTCTCAGTTTGTGTTGAGGATCCTTGACTGAATTGATAAAAGGGGGAGGGGATCAACCCAAGATGAAAGAGAAGATTTCGGCTGATTTTCTTTAGTTGAGTTCTTGACTGTTAAAGTGCTCTGGCAGAGGGGTGATCAACCCCGGTCTAAATGGGCAGACTTAAGTGAACTCTCCCACTTGAGTCAGCTAAAAAATTGTTGTAGGGTATCAACTCTGAATGTGGGAAGGGTTGTCAGCCGATTTGTACCTTTATGAAGGAAACTGACTTAAGTTGCATTATTCAGAAGGCTGTTAGTCCATTGACAAAAGCAGGGGAACCCTGCATGAACTGCAGGGTAGAAGAGGCCTGACCTACTGATTGATCGCCAGGGGATCAGTTAGGACAGGCTTGATCTGGATCCCAGCAGCCTAAGGAACGCTCCTTGATTGGCCACAAGAGGCCAGTCCCCAAAAGACGGAGTTGGATAACATCAACGATGTAGTAAGGGTGGGGTGTAGGGAAGGCAGAGCCCCATGAAGAAATTCTTCTAACAGGCTCAGATTTATCACCCAACAGAACCAGCTCCCTATTGGAAAGAAGATCAAAGATGTGGCAGCGGAGAAAAAACCACACCAGACAGTGGCTGTGGGACAGTATCAACCCCTCCCCATCCTGACATCATTCATCAGGAAGACGCCAGGCTAGAGAGGACCTAGGCCTTACAGCACCTACCCCCCACAGAAAGACAAAGTTAAATGAGTTAAAATGGAGAGAAGCTTGCGATGTATCCTCTGACCTGCTGTAACTGTTTCATGGGCCTGCTCTATCCCACAATAAGTGGAAGATACTTCAGTACTTTAGCAGTTGTTTTATTCTGAGGTAGCCTGCCATATTTAGCTTCCACCTACAGCAGGACACAGGAAACAGTTACAGTGGATTGTCCAATACAGAGGAAGTTGACCCACACCTCTCCCTGCCCTTTAATATGGTATAATTCATTCTTTTTGTCCACACCCTGACTCTAAGGGATCCTGGCAAATAATTACAAACAAGTTTGGGAGTGGTAGAAGGTGGAGCAGCAGCATATTTATAAAAAATATTATTAAACTTTATTACTATCATATAGTATGTTGAGGAAGAGTCCCCCCAGCTTCTGTCAAGAGAGAGCATTTCTCAGTAATATGTTGGAATTGAGGTTGGCAATAATATGTGGGTAAAGGGGACCTATCTAGAAAGCATACCTAGTTTTTCAAAAGGCTTTCGACAAGGTCCCCTCACCAAAGACAAAGAAACTAAGCTGTCATGATGCAAGAGGGAAAGCTCTTTCATGTATTGAAAATTGCTTAAAAATAGGAAACAAAGGGTAGATCTAAAGGTCAGTTGTCAGCTGGGGTGAATTAAGCAACAGGGTCCCCCAGGACTTGGTGTAGGACTTGTGTTGTTCAATGTGTTTATAAATGATGTGGAAAAGGATGGAAATAATGAAGTAGCAATGCTTGCAGACAATACAGAATTATTCCACGTAGTCAAACTTAAAGTTAAGAGTGAAGAGTTCCAGTTAAAGAAAGATCTCAGAAAAGAAGCACAGGAAATGTAATACTGATAAATACGAAGTAATGCACATGGGGGAAGTGGGGGAAACCCTAGCTATAAAACTGAGCAATAGGCTCTAAATTTAGCTTTCCACTCAGGAAAGAGATCTTGGAGTTACTGGGGGGAGTTTTCTGCTAAGCATTTGCCCAGTCTTCAGTGATGATTAAAAGGGAAAATACCCCATTTCTAAAAGGGTTTACTAGAATGGGAAAATGTACAGAAAAGGGTAACAAAAATGTCTGAGGTATGGGATGGCTTTCATATGAGGAGAGACCGAAAATGCTGGGATTCTTCAGCTTGGAATAGAGATGACTGAGATGGGATGTGATGGAGGTCTACAAAATGGTGCGAAAGAAAGTGAATTGAAACTATTATTTATTATGTCTCGTAATACAAAGTAGAGAGTGCAACCAGTGAAATTATGCTATCAAGCAGCAGGTTTAAAACAAACTAGTGACAATTCTTATGTTCTTAATGTCTTCCTTCCCCAAGTGTTGATGTTTCATACACAATCAAAATCCCTTCCTCCATCCCTTATATGACTGACTTTTGGAGGTTTCTTCTTTGCTTATGTTTATTTGCTGTATAGTCCCCTGTGCACTGGACTTTTGCCGTCTTTCCTACCTGTGGTTCTGTAAATGAGAACTCAAAGGACAGCACCCTTATGCCTCCAGGACAATGAGGAAACCTTCTGCAAGATATGGAACCACTTGAACCCTAGACCGGGTCCACACAAACAGCGGGTAGAATTACTCAAAATTCTGGTTGTTGCTGCCACCAAGGAGAGAAGGCATAACACACACCTTGGGAAAAGGCTACAGGAGCTAGATGTAAGTTATTAAGAGGAGTCCTGTTCTCTTTAGGCAAATTAGGCCCCCCATACCCAGGCTCTCTAAGGCTCATTAAATTCTAGTGTCAAGTATTTGTTTAGCTTCCCAGGAGATGGAAACAAGAGTGAGATTTCACAGTGCTCAGACTCTCTAAATGTTTAAAAGTTTTGATTAATGATGAGTAATTTTGGCTGCCTTCTCCAATAATCCATAATCCCTATTTAATTAGTCACAGTCCAAGTGCTGACCCTGTCCCATAACAACTTTCATGGCCTGAGTACCAGGAGATGGATGAGGACCTAGGGAGCCCTGGGCTACTGACTGGATAAACAGTTCATTCAGTTCAGAATTCATACACTCTCCTGTTGATTTCTGGGAGGATACATTTTAATAACAAATATCCTTACATGGAAGCAGAATGTTGGGAACAATAGTTTTTATTCTGTGGTGTCTTAGCTTGTTTGTAGGATTCAAATGATTTAAAAAAAAAATCAGGCTGTATAGTTCTGGAGGGTGTCACTTATCAATGTAGTTAAACTTGAAGAGTCAGGCCATAAATAGCAACCCTGTCAGTAGAAGCTTTTAACATATTTATAAGACTGGGAATTTCTCCCTCGGTTCCCCATCCAGTTCTTCTTCACAGTGTATTCAACAAGAAAGAGACCACTAAATTCAAAAACAGACATGACTTTTCAAAAAACACGTCTGCCTCATTCCCATTCTCCTAGCCATAGCTAAGGGAGACGTGGCAAAATTCCTTCCTTTATCAAATAGATGTTAAACACCTTTCCAGGAATTTTTCCTCATTTTTTTAATATGAGATGCTTCATATGAATGATAGTAGGCCTAAAACCCACAGAGTACCAAGGAGCAAGAGGTGAGTCACTGTAGCTCAGGTAGGTGAAGTGTGACAACTGCATGATTTTGCTTTATATCACAGTTTGTCTGTTTATTGTAAGCTGTTCTGAGCCTTTTAGATGGGGTGGGATATAAATAAAATAAATATTAAATTCAGGATAACCCTAGTAAGAATGCATCTGCAGAGAGGCAAGTCCTAACCAAAGTAGGAAAGTGGAGACATGGGCTAGGGACAGAAGTTACACATAAACCTGTTTAAGTGATCAGAAACTAGTTTAAACCCATAACAGAACATAAGTTAAATGCACATAAACCAGTTTCAAAATGGCTGAAACTGGTTTAAGATACACCTGGTTGAATGTAGTATCAGACTTGAATGATTTGGATCAAACCAGTTTATGAAACTTCTGTCCCAGCCCCCTTTCTGGTTCAAGTGAAATTGGAGCTTCCCAGCATGCTTTTCAGCCCTGGACTGGGCTGGACTGAGCTGTCTACTCCAGAGAACAGAGCTGGCTCCACCCCTCTGCTCCCTAGCTGAAGCAATGAGGTCTGGCTGACAATGGTGGTGGTGGGGGGGAAGCCTGGCTAGGGCTGCATCCCAGTCTACAGGGGGGACACCCCACCCCACAGGCAAACCCCAGCTGGGTTCTGGGGCCAGAAAAGGGGGTTAAACACCCCTTCCCTTCCTCAAGCTTACTGCTGGCTGTAACTGTAGAATACAAATCCAAGAAGAATCTGGAAGCAGGAAGAGAAAGTGATAAGCAACCCTGCAGAGTCCTGCTGCTGTAATTCTGGACTGCAAATCCCAGAAACCTTGGGGGCAGTAGGAAAAGGAAGTGAATACACAGCCAGAGAGTTGTGCTCTAGCACTCCCCAGCTTCTGGCCTGAACCACTGCAGGCATGTGGCTGCATTTCCTGAGGCTTGCCTTTCAGAGCTTGAGTTGAATCCCAGGATTGAGATCCTGCTGTTTTGATTGGTGGAGCCCATCCACCAATCAGGAGGCAGCAAGAGAAATAACACCATGCCCCTTTTCTGAGAGGGGGGGAGAAGAGCTCTCCTGGACCTGATTGAAGACTACAAACTGTCAGGTCTGGAAGACTTCAGGGGCGGAGCCATGGGGCATATAAAAGGAGATGCGTGCCCAGCACAAGGGGCAGATGTGGCAAGGGACTGAGAAAAGAGAAGAGTAGGGTTTAGAAGAGCTGAGGAGAGCTGCTCAGCAGGGCAAAGCAGTAGCCCAAGAAGAGCCCTTGAAGACTTTTATGAGCGGGGAGCGGCTCCATCAGTTAGGTTCTTGGTGTGTAGCACGGCACATGGCATCCAGACCCTGAGAGCTGTGTGAGGCGGCTCAGGCCTGAAACCTCTGGTGTGCAGCCAGAGACACAGTGCACAGGCCGGTGCATGGAGCAGGATCTTTGGAGCCCCTTGGGTGGCTCAGGTCCTCAACCCCCAGAATGAGGCTGGGAGCTCAGTGCAGGAGGCACTGCACAGAGGGTGAGAGACCCTAGGAGCCACTTGAGGTGCTGACACAAGGCAGCAGCTCAATGCAGACAATGCAGCACAGAGGGTCTGGGAACAGACCAAGTCCTGGTGCTGCACAAGGCTGTCCAGGCCTCCAGCCCCTAGCACAAGGTGAAGTGTCCAATACACACAGCAGTGCCTGTGGCCCTAAGCCAGGACAGTGGCAGCAGAGTCGGGTGGCAGGAAAATCTGGCAGGAAACAGAGCTTAACCTGGAGAAGAAAAGGCAACTATCCGGGACTGCAGAGTAATAGTAAGTTACCCTGGAGAGAGGGTCCCCATAGGGGAGGCCCCCCCCCCAAATTGGTGTGGTATATCTGTGTGTGTGTGTGTGTGTGTGTGTGTGTGTACGTACCACTGGGGTCCCTCAAGTCTCTGCCCTTAGACCTATATTGTTCAACATCATCATTAATGATGTGGACATTGGAGTCAGAAGCGGACTGGCTCAGGAAATGGGCAGACGAGAACCAGATGGTGTTTAACACCGAAAAATGCAAGGTTCTCCACCTTGGGAAGAAAAACCTACAGCATCCTTATAGGCTCAGCAGTGCTACATGGGCTAGCACTACGGAAGAAAGAGACTTGGGGGTCATCATTGACCACAAGATGAACATGAGCCTGCAATGCGATGCTGCAGCTAGTAAAGCGACCAAAATGCTAGCTTACATCCATAGATGCTTCTCAAGCAAAACCCAGGACGTCATTCTCTCCTTGTACTCGGCCTTGGTGAGGCCGCAGCTGGAGTACTGCGTCCAGTTTTGGGCTCCACAATTCAAAAAGGATGTGGAGAAGCTTGAGAGAATGCAGAGAGGAGCCACGCTTATGATCAGAGGTCAGGAAAACAGACCTTACGATGACAGGCTAAGAGCTATGGGGCTCTTTAGCCTGGAAAAGCGCAGGCTCAGGGGTGATCTGATGGCCACCTATAAGTTTATCAGGGGTGACCACGAGGATCTGGGGGAATGTTTGTTCACCAGAGCACCCCAAGGCATGACGAGGTCAAATGGTTATGAACTCCTGCAAGACCGTTTCAGGCTGGACATAAGGAAGAATTTCTTTACTGTCCAATCCCCCAAGGTCTGGAATAGCCTGCCATCAGAGGTGGTTCAAGCACCTACATTGAACACCTTCAAGAGTAAATTGGATGCTTATCTTGCTGGGATCATATGACCCCAGGTGACTTCTTGCCCTTTGGGTGGGGGGCTGGACTTGATGATCTTCTGAGGTCCCTTTCAGCCCTAAAAAAGAGAGAAAACAAAACAAAAAAAACATCAATCTCTTCTCCCTTTGTCCAGGTGATAGGTCACCTGGTTGTGGAAGGAAATGACATTGGTCATGCAAGACCTGCCCACAACAAACCCATGCTGGCTATCCCTCAGGATGTTGCCACCAGCCAGTCTGTTAAGAATGGCTTCTTTTGATAATCTTTTCTATGACCTTCCCCGGGACAGAAGTCAGGCTGATGGGCCTATGGTTTGCTGGATCCACTTCCTCCCTTTCTTGAAGATAGGCACCACATTGGCCTTCTTCCAATCTTTAGGCACTTCACCAGAGTGCCAAGAGCTCTCGAAGATCCATGCCAGGGGCTAAGCTATGATGTTAGCCAGCTCCTTGAGTACCCTGGGGTATAGATTGTCAGGGCCAGATGACTTGAAGGTATCCAGCCTCTCAAGGTGTTCCTTCAGAGGTCAGCATTGATGGAAGGCAAGGACTCTCCCTCACCTGCGCCTCCCTGTCCTGTAATGGGCAGGGGTGCCCCATGGGACTCATGAAAGAACAACACAAAGTACCCATTTAGTAGGTTGGCTTTTTCCAGGGCATCAGTTGTCAGTTGTCCCATCTGCTTTAGCAGGGGTCCAATGTTGTCCTTGCTTTTTCTCCATCTCCCCACATATCTAAAAAAGGACTTTTTAATATTCTTGTAGATAGTCAGAGTTCTGTCACAGCCTTGGCTTTCCTGGTACGCTCCCTGAAGGTCCAAACCATTGCGGAATATTCCTGCTTGGAGGTGGATCCCATCCTCTATCCTTTGTAGATCTTTCTTTTTAGCCACAGGGAGGTCTGCTAGTTCCCTGGAGAGCCAAGGGGGCTTCTGTGCCCTTTTGCTGCCTTTCCTCCAAGATGGAATTGCATTAGCTTGTGCATCGAGGATCGCTGCCTTGAGGAGCAACCACTCTTCCTGAACACCTCTCCCCTTGTGGTCGTGGTCCCTTAGGGCCTCATTGACAAGCCTCCTGAGCTTGTCAAAGTCGGCTTTCCTCAAGTTGAGGACTTCAGTATTGCTGGCTGACTTGCCAGCTTTACAGTGGATGGTAAAGGTGATCAGCTTGTGGTTGCTGTATCCCAGCTTCCCATCGATCGTTAGGTTGCTGATTAGGTCATCACTGGTTGCCAGTACCAGGTCGAGCCTCTCCATGAGCCTGTAGACTTCTTGAGTCAGAGGTCATCCATGCACAAGAGGAAGCTTTACAACTGCTCGGATTTAGCCAAGTGCTCTTCCCACAAGATGGCTGGTTAGTTGAATTCTCCCATGACAACCATGGACCAGGAGCATGCAGCCTCAGCCAATTCCTTAGCAAACTCCTGGTCAAGCTCTTGACTTTGTGAGGTCTGTAATAGACTCCCACCTTTGTGTCCTCTGTGCCATGTTCCCCATGGATTTTAACCAAGAGGGTCTCAAGTCGTCCACCGTGGGTGCCAATATCGGCTTGCAGGAACACATAGGTTTCCTTGACATAGCTACACGCTCACCCCTTTTGGCCACTCAATCTCTCCTGCACAGGGTATTGTTACCTGTCAGCTCCATGTTTTTGGGGAACCCTGACACAGGACACAGACTGTCTGACTCACAAAGAATCGCCCCCCCTCCCCCCACCTAAACAGAAGCTGATTAAGATGCAGTGCGAGATGCACCTAAAACCCTCAAGATAAGGGTGACAAAAGTGGAACAACGGCCCTAGGTCTCATTTGCATCTGAGATGGCAACAGATGACCATTCATTTACATGAGAGATGGAGAACAGAAAACCTGAAGCAGAGACTGCAGTGAATTCTGGGATCAGCAAAGCAGGGAAGCATTGCATGATGGGAAGCTGTGTTCCAAATGCTAATCAACCCCCACACCCAGCTCAGCATTTATCAGACCAGTTCTAATCGGGATTTACAAAGGACTTTTCCTCCGCGCCCCCCCCCCCCCCCACACCTCTAAGCAAAAGTAAGTTTATTGGGCATCTCGGGCCGTACATTCCCCGGTCCCACTATGGGAGGCCTATGTAAACTTAATTGGCTAAAACTCGGTTGCCGGGCTAGGGAATGCTGAGGCAATAGACCGAGTCAGAGGGGGTATGGGCAACATTTGAACAATGGCACAGGGTTCATCACAGCGTCCAGCCTGTTGGAGCCCTGTCCACAAGTGTTGTCATACTTTTCCTGAGACGACTGGTGGAAGTCCTTTCCACAACAGGTTATGAACACTCCAATAATTGCCTTAAGTCTGTTAAAACACTATAGTAAGATCTGGAAAAGTCATGCTAAGCTGAGGCTTGTTCACAGCAAGTAAAAATCGAAAAACCCTGATGCTGCAATCTATTGTTTCTGAAGACACCAGGAGATACCCCATCAAGTATATCTGCTATCCATAGGAATGTCAAGCTGGCTCCAAGTAGGTGTTTCCTGAGTATTAGTCAAGTTCCTGAGATGTTCCACCCAAGATAACCCCTTGTCAATAGAAAAGGCAACTTGATTTACACTATTGAGAATGCTTGAAAGAAACTGAACTGGGGGTATAAAAATCTGTAAAAGAAGCAGCAGTGTGTGCTGACACCACTCGCTTTCTTCTGGAGAGGCTGCAGGAGGATGATCATCTCCCTTCAAGGATTGTGCTGAGAACTTTGACCTGTCAGCTTTGCAGCCCTAGTGCCTTGGACTGGTGAGAACCCAGCTCTCTCTCTCTTTTCTCTTCTCTCTCTCTCTAAGCATAGATTTCTAAACTTGAACTGTATTAGTTAAGTTTGAGCTAAGTTTCCCTAAATACTTAGTGAAACCAGGGTATACTGTGACTGTTTGTGTTTGTTTTTCCTTTGCATGTCTATCACTACTAGTGGCAATATATATTTCATCTACTTAGCAATAAATAACTTTTATAGTCAAACTGGTGGTAACTGGGTATATTTTGCCACCTTTACTTCTCTTTCCCCACTTGCTCTGTAGCAACGCCCCTCTTACCTAAGCTAAAGATCCCTGTGAAGCCCAGAAATACTGTGGGGTCTGCTCATCAAGAGACTAAAAGATTGGGACGTGCTGAGTTCGAAACACATAAGGCTTGTACAGGCTGATTGACCCAGTTTGGCTTAGACGTGCCTTAATGAACTGAATGCTGGCCCATGAGGGTGTCATCTGGACACCCAGACAGATTCAGAGGTATTCTGTTTAATTGTGTGCTTGTGTCTGACTGTGGTTACTGTTGCTCTGATGAACTGATTCTTGGCATATGAGGGTGTCAGCCTGTCCATGCTGATCAACCCAGCCAGGTCAGGCGTGTCATGTTAATCTGTGTGTGTTTGTGTGTACGACTGATTTGGGGACTGGAGGAACCCAGCCCCACTGAACTGAGTCCTGCAAGATAGCTCCACTGGGGGTGAGGGCTTGCAGAAGGGAGAGATACAGCTCCATAATAGAAACACAAGTAACACAAGCAGCACATTGATAGAATTACCAAGACCCTAGCCCTAATAAATGAGCACACCCCAAAGTAGCGGGGAAATCTGGTAACAGTATAGCCATCTATACCTGTGGTCCAGTCATGGGTGGAGTCCCACCAGGTCTCTGTTATCCTTATGACATCGTAATTATTTGTATTAAGCAGCAGGACAAGTTCCTCCTGTTTGTTCCCCAAGCTCCTGGTATTCATGTACAGGCAGGCAAGTGTCCCCTTGGGGGCCCTTGCCTTGTGTACAGATTGTTCCACGGCTGGGGCAGGAGTGGGCTCTCTTAAGTGCTTTGGCTTGCTGGCTTTGCAAGGGTTGCTCAGCGGGCCAGCGGTGGTTGTAATCCCCCTGGGTAGTTCCCCAGGTCAACACCACACTGATTTACTGATCGAGGCCCTCTTTTACATCTGGTGGAGTAAGGATTACGAAGACTTTCCAGAATGTATAAATATGTGATTTCATCCATCTCAAAAATCCGTGACCAAACTCCCCATCTGCTACAGGAGATAATAGAGAACATAGTGAAAATATGTATAGCATCAGTTTTGGAAAATACAAACCAGCTCAACAGAAGATTAGTTTTCCTAAGAAAAAATCTGGAAGTGCTCTGAATTGTTGTGGTGAGAAAGGTATGTGGACTAGTTGTGGTTGTAATACTCCATTAAAGCTAATAAGACCTTTTTTTCCCCCCCTTTCTGCAATTTTACATACCTGGAAATGCTGCTGGAGTGGAAACTGAGATGCTTTGTATCATTTGGATTTTGCAGCTGGAAAAATGTTTCAGCAGCTAAGAGTAGAACAGGAGAATTGCTTCCCTTGATTTTAACACAACCCAGTATGCTATTGGCTTTTCTTGCACCAAGTGCACACTTCAACTTATGGTCCACTATAACCCCTCGGCCTTGTTCTACACTATTGCAGCCTAGCCAGTCATTCCCCAGTCTGTCTTTGTGCATGCAGTTGTTCTGTCCCAAATACAGGACTTTCCACCTGTACTTACTGAATTTTATTTCATTAGTTTCCTACCATTTCTCCAAATTATCAAGTTCATTCTAGAGCCTAGCACTATCCCTCAGAGTGTCTATAAATCCACCAAACTTGGTTTTGGCCACAAAATTTACTGAAGTGTCCACTCCATCCCACCTTCCAAATAATTATTAAAAATATGAAACAATACTGGCCCCAGATCATACCTCTGGGAAATCCCACAACCGATACCTCTTCCCAAGTAGATAAAGCCATTGATGACGACTCATTAAGTATGATGATTCAACCTTACAGTACTTTCATCTAAACCAGGGGTAGCCAAAATGGCAAGTCCAGCTGGTGGCTGGACTCCATTTCCCAGCAGCCCCTGCCCATGTCGCTGTGGCTGCTTTCCATGGAAAGCCCAGGAGCGGTAAAGCTGCATCGGTGTGGGGCTAGGATTTCTATGGACACCGGCCCCAGCAGTGCTGGCTGAGCTGAGCCAGGGCTGGGACCTTGCAGCGGTGACGGCACGATTTGGAGCCAAGGCAGAGCTGTGATCGACTGTCTGCATGCCCCAGCTGTGGACCACACTGTTACCACTGCAGAATCCCGGCCCTGGAGCAGCTCCTCGCCCTGCTGCATGCCCTGCCATTGCTGCTGGGGCTGTCATGGCTCGGCTGCTCCTGGGGTTTCAATGGAAACCAGCCTACAGCAACCTGGGCAGGGGCTGCTGGGAAATTGAGTCCATCGTAGGCTGGATCCCACCCCTGGTCTAAACTGTATTACTTACATTACTAATTTGTAATAGAAAATAGTCCTGGAAGCCTTGCCAATATTAAGAAACAATCACATCTGCTGCTCTCCACCCATTTACAGAGCCCATCCATCACCTTCTGACAGGAGGAATCGCGTTGCTTTTGATGCATTCATGTTGGCCATTCTTGTTCACCTTCCTGACCTCCTCCAGGTTCTTAGAAAAAGATTTTTTCATCTTTAATGACCTGCTTCATAACCTTTCCAGGTGTTAAGTAATTTGAAACCATCAATTATTTGGAAAAGATTGAGAATGTTCCTTCAAACTTTGTGAATGGAGATAAGGAAATTATCACCTTATCTGTTGAAGCAGGAGGGCTGGTGGGAGTTACAGAATCATCCAAATTCTTGTTTTTGCCTGAGAGAAATAAAGATTTTGAATTTTTTTTTCCTCCTGGGAACAAGTACCTTAAAAAGGACTTGCCTTGCTGCAGGTATGGAATTCCTGTTGCCTGGGAAGTGAATCAACAAGAGAAAGGGATGCTTGAAGACTGAAATCTCTGAGAAAACATCCAAGTACCCTGAAAGATTCATGTGTTAAAGTACTGACATTAAAATATGCCATCAAAAAAGCCAAAATGTTGTGCAAAAATTTCCCAATTACATAATCACTGAGCACTTACCAGGATTCTGAAGCGTATGTGAGCATCTATGGACTCAGATTTATCATTCCTTGATGAAACAAGTGGTGAACTGCAAGAGATTTTCCAAGAAAAGCTCCACATTAATTAAAAGTTAGAAATCCTATTCAGACTTCATGAAATTAGGATCATGCATCTTTCCCCAATTCATCTGGATTACAGTTTGAGAAGTTGAAATGGCTGTATTTAAACTACTGATATATCAAAAAATTGTAAATAATTTATAGAAATTGTAGGTGCCACCAAGAAATTAAGGTGGGTCTTGAATGTAACTTTCAAATCTGTATAATAACCTTATTGTTTAGACTATAGCCTGCAGCTTGTGAGAATTACTTTTCTTGTTAAAAGTAATTTTATCCCACTAGAAGTGGAACATGGCCCTTAGAGGAAAAAACTTATTTTCCTGCCATGCACCAATGAATTGATATTTTTAAAAATGAACCTTGATGTCTTTTGTAGAAAAATTCAGATGCCATTATCCAAGAGGACATCAATGGCAGTTTTATGATTGTTCTCTATATTACATAGCACTTTCATGTTTGGATCTATCCTTTTATACTTCCGGATGTTTGAAATTGCTCAAATGTTCATTGTACTGGACAATCACATACATTTCTCTCTTACTTTTTCTTAATTAATTTTTCATGAAATACATGAACTTCTGGAGGCAGGCAGAGCTTCAGAAAAGCATATGTAAAAGGGAAACTCATTTGGCCTTTACAGAGGAGTTTTCATATTGACTGTACAATATAGTTAACTTTCTCTTCTGTACCCTCTCAGCCTTTCACAAGGAAGCTGAACTTGTTTTTGGTTTCTAAGTACCTGGGGAAAGGAATTGTTCCTCAGGACCCCAGTAAATGAGGTAGACTTTGGGATGCTTTTTCTGATAGTCACTGAATAGCAGACAAAGCAGTGAACCATTTTCCTTCAATATTTCCCTTTGAATTCTCCCTGGGCACAGATTGGCTACAAAATATGGAAACGCTTCTCTCCAAATGGAACTCAAGAGTATTACTCAAGGGGACAGAACATCATATCCTCTTTGAAATGCTACATTCAATCTGTGCCTATCAGAAATTCAAGGGTCATATCTGCTGTTAAACTTACTGCAGGGATGATCATTTTGTTTTTTAAATTAGGCTTGCAATTATTCCACACAGATGCACAGAATAGATTCTTCACAGGCAAAGGCTATGTTATTGGCAATGACTTCCCCCATAGGACTCTCAGGTTGCTAGGACAGACTGTCCATTTTCTAATCCAATAACTGCAGATGACAAAAATATTCCTGTTCTTTTGCTTGTTGCCATCTACGTAACCTTGTAATTTTTTTTTTTATAAACATAGCAGATTATTTTGCACCTTTCTTATTTTACCCTTAAGACTAAAGTGAATGCAGATGTTCTGCTGAGGCAATACATTTTTATAATACTTATGATCAGTTAAAAAGTCGCTGATGAGTGAGTCTGAAGTGTGTGAGGTTTGCTATTTGATATCATAATCTCCCTTTATGACAGATATTGCCAGTAATGTCAAAAAAGGGGAGGAAAGTCAAAGCAAACAGAACTAGAGGTAAGAACTAAGTGATTCAATCTGCTCTTACTGCTCCTGCTGTATAAATGCTGCTGCATGTCTTTTGTTAGAATGTTGGCAATATTTTAAGTACTTGATTGACTAAATATCTTTATTCTTTCCTATCCAGTGTGGTTAATTTAAAGGCTGAGTTGTATTTAGTGATTTCCAAGCCTCCTAAGATTTGAAATATCTACTTGAATAAGCAACCAAAAGTTGGAATGCTTTTCTGAAACTAACCCTGACTTATCCCAACCTCTGCAGTCATCATTTCAGGTTGGGGGTTCTTGGTTTGCTTGCCAAGTTTCCAGTACTTGCTGGCTGCTTAGGAACTATTGAGACTATCCTGCTCAGAGTGTTTCCATTTTCCTGCTTCTGGGCCTGATTAAAATTAAAACTTTGTATAAATGAACTCAAACAGAAAATAGATTTTTTTTTCATATCTCAAGATGAGCTCTTTCACCATGCAAGTTAGATGTAAACCTGGATAACACTACAACAAGACCATCCATCTTCTCTACTGTTTAAATGGATTACTAAGAAACAAATACTTGGAGCCAAATCCTGCCACATTTGAAGCCAGCCAACAGGATTAGTCAGAGAAAGGGTACTTGTTAGCATGGCCTGTGAGCTGGACCTAGCCTGTGGAGCTGTATCATCCAGCCCACCAGGCTCCTGGGAGGCCTGGGTAATTAGGGAGAGGATGAGCAGGAGTGGGGTCCACCCCTGAATTCCAGCAGGAGGAGCCCTACTGGGGGCTAGATGTCAGATGGCTTAGGATAGATGTCAGATGGCTTTCCTGAGTCTTTATATGAAACTATTAATTCCTAAATCTTTATATGAAACCAAGGAAGAAGTTTACTTTTTTTTTTAAATGCACACTTCTTTTTTCCTTTAATTTTTGTGAAGAATAGTGAGCAAGTTATATCCTCTGTTATGTGTGTACAGTTTCCCCCAACTTTGAAAGTCAGGAATTTGGTGTGTATAGGGCACAGGAGGTATGTCAAGGGTATGACCCATGTGTAAGGGGTCAGAGCTCAGAAACCAAGGGTTTACAGTATCGTACGTTCAAAAGCCAAGCCAAGGGTCCCAGTGTCAGGTGTTAATCTAAGTTTGATCAAGCAGTCTACAACTGAGGCCAGCCCAGCAGTCAGGAGCTGATGAATCCAACATGCAGGCTGAGATAGGCAGGAGTGAGGTACAGGGGTTCAAGGCTGGAGGCAGGGCAGGAAGGTCAGAGGCAGAGATGAGACAGAAGCAAGGCACAGGCTAGGCAGATGGGTCCAAGGCAGAGGAGGGAGTACTAGAGTCAGGCACAGACATCCACTACAGAGATATTGGAGGTGTTGTTGCAGAGACAAGGCCCTGCAGGGTTTTATAGCCCTCCCATCGGGACCTTGTGGCTCCCATTGGTTCTTCTGGATCAGATGATCTCCCCATTAGAAACCTCATGGGAGGGTCCAGGACCCAGAGAGCTGCTTGGTGGTGCTGCAGCCCAGCCCCCTGCTCATGAACCTGAGGAACCCAGGTTTAAGCCCCAGGAATCCTGATAATGTGGTCGCCTACACACATGCATTGAGGCTGCTCTGACGTGCTGTAATTACAGCACGTTGGAGCATACTCAATTAATCAAGTCTGCTGGAGCGTGGTAATTATCGCACTTCAGCATCACATGCATCAGTGTCCCCATGCTGAAAAATGGCAGTGGGGGTACTCTAACTAAAGCTCATTCAACGAGCTTTAGTTAAAGTGCCCCTGTCACCATTTTTCAGTATGGAGACACTGATACATGTGACATTCCTGGAGCTTTAATTAGAGCAGTTCTCGGATCCACTCTGAAGTGCCACCACCCTGTCCCCAGCTCCCAGAACACATGTATAAATGCCCTGTGGGTCTATGTGCCTGTAACTGATACTATTATTACTTCAATTTTTTGTCTATGCTTTGTTTATTCACTCTATCCTTTTCTTATCCTCCATGCTGCATTCTTTCTTGTCTGGCAGCTTTTATTTATTCATTGTTTGTAGTATTTCCAAATGAGGCTAGAAACTGGAGACCTGACTAGGTCCTGTTATAACAGAGCACCCTTCCCTCCAAAGAGTTTATATCCTAAAATGACAAATGAAGGGAGGAGAAAAGGAAATATTATTTTTCTCCCTTTACCAAATGGGAACTGGGGTTCAGATTGGCACAAGATCCATGAGAAATTATGGCAGAGTTGGTTATTAAGCCTAAATCTCCTCATTCCCAGTTCAGAGTCTTAATGCTGAAGACAATGTTGTGCTCTGACTGACCTTAGTTTGAAGGCAGAATAGATGTTCACCTTTCTAGAGTAACTAAAAAGAACACAAGCTTTCTTGGGCTGAAGCTCACTTCATCAGATGGCCTACATTTGTCATTTTCTCTCTCTTTCAAAAGTCAGGGGTTACAGGAGAGATCAGATTTTGTGGCTTTATGTAAGGAAGGGAGCATCGGCCACCTTCCTGTCTGAGTAGGCAGAGAATAGGTCCAGGCAGGAGGGCAAGGGAGGTAAAGCTCAGAATCGCAGGTTCAGCAAATATTCCGTAAGCCATGCTCCCAGTGTGCTTGCATGGATCCAATATAATCTCTGGCCTGCAAAGCCAAGCCAGCCAGCAGCTATCCCAAACCCTGTGAAACTGAAGGTCTAACTGCTGCTACAACTATTTTTTTGGCTTCCAGTACAGAAGGTGGTGAACCTTACTACAGGGTTAACAAACTAGATGTCAGGAAGTACAACCACAGTTTAAGTAACAATCCTGCACCTCCATGGATGGAGCTTGGACCTTAAGGTTTTCTGCATGTATCTTAGGGTTTGAGTTTAAGAAGTAAAATGGAGCCAGTTTTCAGATGACATTTTCAAAATACAGTTGCTTTAATAACAGTTCAATATATTAATAGATTTTCTTGCATATAACTCACACTGTTACCCCCTGCCCCAAAATCCTTTGGTGAAAACTGGATTGTGTATTGTATGTGAGAAAACAGATCTGCAAAGCCAGGGGGTCCCTTCATGCTGGATCAGGCCAGAGCATGGTGTCAGTTTGCAGTCAGATCTGGCATGTGGCCCAGAGCCAGCTTGCAGGGTCTGATCTGGCATGTGGCCTCAGAGCCAGCGGGTGGCTCTGCCCCATCATGTGGTCCTGGACTCAGTGAACGGCATTGGACTCGGCATGCAGTCCCAGAGCCAGTGCATAGGATCAGATGTGGCACATGGCCCTGGAGCTGGCATACAGCCCCAGACTCAGCACACAGCATCTGACCCCATACATGGTCTCGACCCTGCTATTTCAGAGGTGCCACAGCCCCAGACATGCAGCATTGGATTGGGCCTGAGCTGCAGCCCCAGACCTATGGCACTGGTTCCAGTCAGGCAGTGTCCTGGATTTATTATGCCAGATCAGGCCCAGGCTGTGGCCCTAGACCTGCACACTGAATTGGGCCACGATGCCACACATGCCAGGCTAGATGAGACCTCTCATGCAGCCCCAGACACAGTCAGGCTGGTGTGTGGGGTCAGTCCACAGACTCCATCCAGCACATGGGACTGTCAGCAGGCTCACCTCCGTAGCTGGTGCTGCTCAGATCCTTATTTAAGATCTTATTTTCTTCATGCAACCTTTTCCAGAAGATGTTGTATGCTATATTCTGGGGCAGGTTACATGCATGAGAATATGGTAGCTAATAGCACTTCTTGTGTGCAGAAACAAAAGCTTTCCAGTTGCTTTAAAAACTGGTCAGTGTCGTATGATGTAGGGCAGCTTTTAGCATGATTTGGCCAATTGCAAAAAGAGTCCAAGATGAAAGAGAAGACAAAAGAGTTAGGATTTTTAAGTGTTTGCCTCTTAAGAACAAAATGTGAACCAGTGGCAATGGTGGGAAATAAAATACTGTAAGGCAATTCACAGGGCAACATATGTTTCAGCATTGGGATTTATTAAGAGAGGGGAAGAAGGGAATGCATACATTGGGGAAATTAGGAAAAATCTGACTACAAGCAAATGTGTTATTTGAGGTCCATTATTTTCTGTTGCTTGCAGCTGCACCCAACAGATCAAAAGGATTTGAGGCCAGCTAAAAAGTATATATGAGGCTAAAGTGTACTATGGTACTCATTATCCTTTATGCAACCCTCTGTAAGGGGTTTGTTCTGTGGCCATATCCTGGATCATAGCACAATAAAAGTAGGAAATTCTGAGTTAAAGTAACCGTCTGGTATGGTGATATCATCTTACAATAAACAAATGTCAATGCAGAGTTATAAATAACCTTTTTTATAGTAATCTTGAACTGATCGGATCCCAGATGTACACTCACTTCATGAAAATTCCTATGCTTTGAAGAAAGGGGAGAATTACCCACTATATAAAGTTAGAGATATTTCTATATATGCTTCTTATGTATAATACGCATTATGGTCAAATAGGGATATAATGCTGCAAGAAGCCATTCTTCCCCCTGCCTTTCCCACCAACACAACCGAGGCCTCCATGCAAGGGCCAAGTACCACGTAGTCCTATGAGCAAAAGGACAGCACTGTACACCATTGCTTATCAAAACTTCCATTATCCAAACCCTGGATTATCCAGACAGCATCATGTATTTTACTGATATATAACTATTGGTATGGCAGAACAACCCATTTTCTTCTTAAGCTTTATTTCAGATAGTACATCTACTCTATGATACGGTATTGTAATTTGGTACTGTGTGCTGTTGTTCCCTTTTAAGCTTTAATTAATACTATATGATATCTTTACTCTTAAGTTTGATGCAATAACTTGCAAGTATTGGTATTGTACAACAAACTGTTCTCTTTTAAGCTTTGGTGTATTTAAGATCTGGACTATGCAGTCTGGGGTTTTTACACTGGGTGTCATGTAGAATTCTTCACCAGAGGCTGTGACTTTTGCTATCCAAAAAATTGCAGCTACCAAGTGGCTTTTCAGCAGGTGTTTCCCAAAGGTATTTTAATAACCAGGGTTGTATTGTAGGACTGTGCTAGGCTAGCATCAATGACAGCAGTGATCTCTTCAAGAATGGGCAATTCCTTAAAGGCACGGGAAAACTCTGTATAGTTCATGGTGGAAAGGACTGGTATATGGGGCTGTACTGTAGTTTAGGCACAGATATCCCCATGCACTGAGTTCAGACTAGAATAATGCTACCCTGGTCCCAGTGCATCTGGTCTTTTCTTTTAAATCATGATAAACAAGAAATACATCATGCCATGATTCTGTCAGGTGGTGAATGTCTCCTGGAAATTGCTGAATCCCCTCAATCCCATCAGTCTGCAATGGGCAGTCAGCGCTTCATAGAACCATGCTCATAGATGTTAAATCATTCTGCAGTAGCATATGATATTGAGTAATGGTGCTGTGAAATTACAGGAAACCATTAGAAAAGAGACACGTAAATTCTAATCTTCTTTGGCTTCTCTCATTGTTGCAGCGGAGTTAATGCCTATCCACTCCATCACCAGCAGCTACCAACTGTGAGAGAATTTTCTTGCTTCACATGCTGACTGCATTTAAGGTATGTCTGTGATGGTTTAAGGAATCTGTCTACATACAGCTTATGAATTCTGGTTGATATTACAAGCTCCCTGTGTGTTTATACCCTTATGGTTGTCTTTACAGTCTTCTTGTCTCATACGTCTTGTGGTAAGACAAGGAGACTGGCGCCTGGGTGTCTGCCTCCAACTGGGACAGTTGTTGAGGGCCATAAGCTTTGCTGTACTGTAGAGGAACAATGGACTGGCTGCAACATAGGTCAGACCAATTCCCCACAGCTTGCCTGCAGAGGAATGGAGAGTAGAAAAACATCATACATAGGAACAAAGAACCAGGTTGTTAGCGCTGGCTTTTAAAAACTTAGGGACCAGGAAAGTTGCGCACATAAAAAAGGGAATTTGGGACAATAGTGAGAGGAGACTTAGGCTAGGGATAGACATTACACATAAACCAGTGTGAAAATGGCTGAAACCAGTTTGAGAGAAACCTGGTTGAATGTAGTATCAGACTTAAGTGATTTGGCTCAAACCAGTTTATGCATGTCTGTCCCAGACCCCTTGCTGGTTTAAATTAAATGAGACTCCCCCAGCATGCTCTCTGGCTGGGTGGGGCTCTCTGCTTCACAGCAGAGCTGGCCCCTCCCCTCTGCTCCCTGGCTGCAACTCCAGCAGTCTGTGCAGGCATCTGCCTGGCTTCTGCTTCTCCCTCTCCCCTCCCCACACTCTGCTATGCAGGCATTCCCCCATCCCTCACAGACACCTCTCGGCATTAGCTAGCAGACCACATGCTGGCAGCTACCGCTGAGCTGTGGCACACAGGACAAAGGCAGAATCAACAGGTAGCTGGTAATGTCCCTCTGTTTTCTTAATGGGCTCTTGAACACTGAGTTAGGGGTGATAAACATTCCCTGCTGGGCTGCTGTGGGGAACCCCTCCCTAATCATAGTATCCTGCCTGGTCATGCCCCCCCTCAGCTCAGCTCTGTAAAAGGGAAGGGACGGCTGCTCTAGCACCACCCCGGCTTCTAGCCTCAGCCATAGCAGGCATGTGCCTGCATTTCTGGGATGTCTGTCTGGTTACAAACTAATTTAGCTTAGTCAGGATAAACTAACCTGCAAAGATTGAATCAATTCAGGCTCAGGCTTTTTGAACGTCTGTCCCTAGCCTTAATGACCCAGAATAGAAATCCGAGTTGAAAGAGAAAAGTACAGGAAACCCCTGAAAGGACACCAACCATTGCATTCCTGAAAAGACACTAACCAAATCCTAAAGAGTGCTTGAGGGGTAAAGAAACTGAGGCAGAGAATGGCATATTTTGTCCAAATCTGTAACTTTTGTTTTGTTTAGAAATCTCTCCCCGAAGTCTGTACTTTGTTTGCTTCAATGATCATGCAATGGGAAACCAGAGTGATCACACAAGTGGAGATGTGAGGAGAATATGTTTAAGCTACTAAGGAACTGGGGTTTGATTTTTGGGGGAGTGTGTCAGACCACAGCCTCAAATCTTGGACCTTTCAGGCTGCTCATCCCAGCCTGCCACCCTACAGCTGGTAACCCAGGCTTTTCAAGGCTGTCCTGACACCTTCAGCAGGGCCTAGTTCTCCATCTACTCACTAGCCCTGGAGTGGCTGGCTGAGTTCAGCTGACACTCCAGCCCACCTTATAAATCTCCTCCCTGGAACAGGACGTGCCTGCGTAACAGGGCTTAACCTGATTCCAGACTGCCTTGCTGTTCCCTCCAGCTTATGTTCTGACTCGGTCCTCTGCTTGATCTTCTAGCTTCTTGACCCAGCTTGCTCTCTGACTGCCCAAAACCCTGGCTTCCTGAATTGGCCTTTTCCTAGACCTGATTTGTCCTCTCGGGTTGTCTTTCTGGCTTCTGACCCACCTTGTCCCTGGAATCTGCTAGTTCCTTCTGACCTTGGTCAGCACCCCAGTCCCTGAGTGGTCCCAGATCTGGCTGCCCATGACCTGCTGTGACAGAGGGAGAGGAGGATGAAGAGAGTCAGTGCTTGGGGGTCTTGGAGCTAACAACATCTGAACTGCCTTCTAAGAAGGACTATTGGAGACAGCCTGAGCCCCACAATTGAGCTAGGAGGACAGAAATAATACCTGGAGCCTGTCCAAACCAGGGGATCCTGAAAGCATTCAGACTCAGTGAGTCCATACACAATAGCCTTGTGTGTGTCCAACCACGTTGACCATGTCTGTGATTGTGTCACACCATGTACACACTTAACATGGCTTAGAAACCTAGCGGCTGTTTTATAAATGCACATATCAATGCCATCAATCGCGTAAACTCATACCCATGCAGACCTGATAAAATCCCAGCCCCAGGTTTGCAACTGACTCGACTGGGACAGAGTTTCTCTCATGAGAGGCTTCTGTGCTATTACACTGATTCCTGAGGCCCCAGTTCAACTATATGCATTTACTTATCCTATTTGGTAAGGCATGTTAACACAGTGCTTAACTTGAACATATTTTAAGCTTAGTTGAAATCAGTCTGATTTAAGTACATTCTTAAGTGCTTTTCCCATTCTGGACCTAGCAGAGTTACACATGCATCATTACATGCCTGATGTACAATGTTACTGACTGTAGTGACAGCAGTGGGCATAAAAGTCCTGAGCAAAGCCATCCACCTACCATACTCATTTAGATGCATACACCCATGCCATCCTTCACACTCGTAGCTATTGGTGTGTCATAATGTTTTGACCTGTGTTAATACTAGGTATAGACCCAAAGCTTCAACTTTTTTTAACAGCATACAGGTGGAGGACGCTTTGTTGATCTGCCTTCTTAGAAGAAGGTAGAGCCTTTCATCACAGCTAATGAGTAAGTGTTGGTGAATCATTGTCTACCAAGTTCACACAGAGATGGGCATGACCATCTGGTCAGATGGCACCAAGGACAGAGAAAAGGAAGGGATACTTTGAAGAGAGACCCAGCTACCCAGAGCTAAATTTTAGTCCATTACATTCTACAGAACACTAGCTTAAAAGCTTCACTATACCAGTAATCATTCTTCAACACTAAATGTTGCATATTAGTAGCCTAATATGTGATTCAGGACTGTCCAAGTGGTGGCCATCAGCCTGTGGACTCCCACCCAGCTGCATCTCCCCACATTGCTCCAGGGGTTTATGGGCTCCCTTTCCCTCCTCCAGCTTCCCCGTCCTGCCCCTATCCCAGGGGGAGCCCATGACTCAGGGAATTTAGGTTAGGGTACCCACGTACACAGTGCGGGTGGGGGTAGGCAGCAACATGTGCAGTGGTGTCAGGGAACACATGCATGGCTTGTGGCTCGGAGGGCCTGTGGCTTGCTGGTGCAGCCTGCAGGGGATGCAGCCCCCAACCTCTTAGAAGGAGGACAGCCCTGATTATAATTTATGGTGAACCCCTCAATTACATTATTCTCTTTTCCTAACATTCACACTTTCTGAGAGGATCCAGCAGGCTAAAAGTCAAAACTGATAAAGAGTGAATAATGCAGTGAACAGCTACAGGATTCTCTCTTATTCTCTCCTTTTGTGCTGATGAAATGAACTTGAGTGCATGAAAACTTGTGCTTTGTGTATGTTGGGTTCAGTCAGTTCATAAGATGCATATCTACCCTGCCTCATGCTTGCCAAATTAAGTCAACAACACAAAACACTCTGTTTACCCAAGCCAGGAGCTCACACCATGCTTGGCTTCATAAATTGTGTGATGATATTTTCATATCAAACTTATTCATATAAAACATTCTGTAAACATTGCATCAGCACATCCCGGTGTATTCGGGTAATTATTGCAAGTTGTAGTTGCCATATGATGCTTAAGGCTTTGTATTATAAATCATTTGAGAAGGTCATAGCAGAAGAAGTCACAGCATGGCCTGTCAGATTCCAATGAATTGTGAATTCTGCTAAATACCTTGTCAGAAAAACACAAAAAAAGGAAGGAAGGAATCAATTGAGAGTAATAATTGTAGTCTCCCCGTAACAGAGGACTTGTTTCTGTACCTTTTGCATTTGGAATCCCTCAGAGACTTCTGTGAGTTAGGGACTGTGGGACTGGGCTTGCATTGTCTTGAATGTTTTATCACTTCTCTGAGCTGGAATTTACAGGTAGAAGCTAATGAAGACACATATGTGTCTTTACTGTTTATCACTGACGTGGCTATCATATCACTCTAAAATCAGTAATGGTGTTCTTGAGTGTCTGAATTTCATCATGGTTCTGTGATATTTTGTTATAGCTATTACTATTATTTATTTAGTTATTAGAGCCTTCACTTAAATTATAAAACCTTTCAGCTTTTATTTTAAAAATAACTTTCTAGTCCAAATGGTCACAGAGAAAAAAAAAACTGGGAAAGGGATTAATTGAAACATAAAAGCTAAAAAACAGACAAGAAAGCAAAAAAAACATCCAAGATTTGGGTTATATTCTCTTTAATTAATGATTTTAAAGCCAATATAATGATTCTTGAGGCCAGACTAATTGATTATAGGGCACGGGGTTGGCAATGCTGCAATCAGAACATTTCATTTTGTAAAAGTCATTTAACATATTGAAAAATTGATTTTCCATTCCTGCACTTGGAATTTGCTGTCGTTTTTCAAAGTTGTATAATCAGCGTGGCTAACCTAATGAACAAGGTGCTAAACGTCCTGAGAGTTCCAAGGCAGAGGTTTTATGCACAGGGCCCACTATTAGGGGGCCCTACGCATAAAAGTTAAAATTAGATAAAATCTAAAATACAGAAAAAACACTTAGATATTCTCAATTGATTCCCCCCCCCCCCCCCGAGGCTACCGTCAGGATCCATTTCAGCCTCAAAGCCACATCTTGTTTCTTTACTTCTGGAAAAACCACATCCTTCTACCCTCTGAATCCACTATTGTGACAGACTGTGGACTCTTAACAAGGAGTCACCATTCACATAGAGCTGTCTTCTCCTGGCACTGGTGTGAATCTCAGGCTTTCCCCCTCCCTTCTGGTCTTCCTCCTGCCCACAGTTCATCTGATGTTCTGTTCTCTCATGATCTCATGTATATTATCCTCATACCGCCTCAGGCTCCATTCCTTGACTATTTTTTTATTCTCTCTTCATCTCTAGTGAAGTTATTGACTATCTAAACATTGGCTTAAAAATCTGTATTTGTTCATTTAAACCATGCATTCTTTGACAGCACTGAACATCAAATTCAAACTTGTTAGCTAGTAGTATATGTCATCTGAGGGTGTTTACTCAACTTACAGCTTTCATGTGACCAGGCCCCTGAAAGCACTTTACAGCCCTGACATAACACACATGCATGGCTGCAGAGTGCATTTAAAATGGCCAATCTCAAGAATGATTAACCCTTCTCAAATGAAGTAGATGAAGGCACTCTAAAGCAGAGATCCTTGGGGAACTTGTGTTCTCACCACGGCTAATTTTTCACACAGGGGCAGGGCTGTCAGCAGGGGAGGAAGCAGGAGGGGTAGGGAGCAGCATGGAGCTGCCAGCTGGGCTTGGCCTGGCTGGAGCTGGAAAAGGGGGTGGAGGGAACAACAACACAGAGCCCCCTTGCCTTGTGGACCCAGGTTGGCTCCCCCCAGTACCCCAGCTGGGTGGCTGAGGGAGGAACTGCAAGGCAAGAGGCCTCTATTCCACCCCGCTCCACCTCCTGCCAAGCCAAGCCCAGCCACTAGCGCCATGCTGCTCCCTCCTGCTCCTCCTCCCTTCCCTGCTGATAGCCCCAGAGCTGGGAGGGGTGGGGCTGAGGAAAGGGAGGTTCAGCAGCCTCCGTAGAGCTCATGGAGCACCCCCACATGCTGGCCAGGACTGGTGCAGGCAGGCTCAATCCCTCCTGACCCAACAGGTAAAAGTCTATTGGGTTGGACACACTCTGTCTTTCTCACACACACGCGTGCACACACACGCGCACACACACACACACACACACACACACACATACACAATTTCATGGCACTTAAGGACAATAAGAAGTCTTTTTTTAAATACATAGGGGGTAAAAGGAAGGTCCCGGGTAATGTGGGGCCCTTGCAGGACGACATGGGAAACTTGGTCGTCACACCAGACGGCAAAGCTAACATGTTTAACGATTCCTTTGCCTCCGTCTTCCTAAGTAGGGACCAGAACAGCCACCTCCCTACTGGGCCCCACCGCGGGCCCTGGGGGAGGCACACCTGGACCATGGGTTAGCGAGGATTTAGTTAGGGAGCTTCTGGAGGGGTTGGACGTATTCAAGTCAGCCGGCCTGGATGATCTCCACCCTAGAGTTCTAAAGGAACTGGCTGAGGTCATTGCAAGTCCCCTGGCACAACTTTATGAGCACTCGTGGTGCTCTGGTGAGGTACCGGAGGACTGGAAGAGAGCCAGCGTGGTCCCCATCTTCAAAAAAGGCAGGAAGGAGGACCTGGGAAACTATAGGCCGGTTAGTCCCACCTCAATCCTAGGCAAGCTGTTCGAGAAAATTATGCTGGCACACATCCAGGAGGGGCCAGCAGGAGACTGCATGCTTAGGGGCAACCAACATGGGTTCATCAGTGGAAGGTCCTGTCAGACCAACCTGGTGGCCTTTTACGATCAGATCACCAGATCGTTAGATGCAGGGGTATGTGAACGAGCTTACCGCTCGCCTGGCGATTTTAGTCCCGATGTCTGTTCTTCCTATCACCAGCCTCTCCTCTGGTCTTCCTCTGCGCCCGCTGCGCTCGCCTGCCTCGACTTTGGTGTTGCTCCTGGTTCAGTTGGATTTTTGTGCGGCGCGTGCAAGAGTGTCCAAAATTGAGACTGGGGGTCCATGGGACTTCTGAGGGCTCCTCCTCCCCTACACCCTCACCCGGTCCTCCGGGTCACATTCCGCACTCTGCCCACCAGGTCCTGTGGTTCCTGGGTGCCCCGCCACCTGACTCACCACCGGTTCCCCGTTTTTCTCGCCGAGCGTCCTTGCTCGCTGAGCCAAAAGGTCTGGGCTCCCTGCCGGATGGGGCATACTGGCTCGTCTGCTTCCTCGTCCGCAACTGAGGTCCGTGTCAGCAGCTCTGGCTTGGCGGCTCCGTGCTGGGCGGAGTGGATCCTCCCCTCCGCTCTCTTGCCAGGGGCTGGGATCCGCGCCGGCAGCTCCGGCTCGGCGGTCCCACGCTGAGTGGGGTGGATTCCCCCCTCCGCTCCCTTACCGTCAGCTGGGGAACATGCTGGCAGCTCCTGCTCCGCGGCTCTGCGCTGGGCAGCGTGGATTCGCCCCTCCGCTCCCTTACTGTCGGCTGGGGAACACGCTGGCAGCTCCGGCTCCACGGCTCTGCGCTGGGCAGCGTGGATCCGCCCCTTCGCTTCCGGTCCCACTGCTCGCCGCCCCGGGTTGGATCCTGGGCTCTCTTTTAATCCTCCCGCCTCATCCGGGTGCCTGGAGTGGGTAAGTGGTTGCTCCGCCCCCTGCACCCGGGCTGAAGGAGCCTCACGGGGCCCCATAGTCCGGGTAACTCCTGGACAGGGTAGCAGTGGATATAATCTTCCTGGACTTCCAGAAGGCCTTTGACACTGTCTCTCACCCTGTTCTCATTAAGAAACTGGGGGGCTGTGGTGTAGACACCCACACAGTCAAATGGGTCGCCAACTGGCTGGAGGGCCACACCCAGAGGGTGGTAGTGGATGGGTCCTTCTCAACCTGGAAGGACGTGGGCAGTGGGGTTCCGCAGGGCTCGGTCCTCGGGCCCGCACTGTTCAACATCTTCATCAGTGATTTGGATGAGGGGGTAAAAAGCACCCTGTTCAAATTTGTTGATGACACTAAGATGTGGGGGGACGTGGGCACACTGGAAGAATGCAACAGGCTACAATCAGACCTCGACAGGTTACAAGGGTGGGCGGACGAGAATAGGATGGGTTTCAACACAGACAAGTGCAAGGTGATGCACCTCGGGAGGTACAACCAGCACCATACCTACAGGTTAGGGAACTCCCCTCTTGTCAGCACAGAGGCGGAAAAGGATCTTGGGGTCATCATTGACTCCAAGATGAACATAGGCCGGCAGTGTGGGGAGGCAGTTAGGAAGGCCAACCGCAACTTGGCATGCATCCACAGATGCATCTCGAGCAGGTCCAAAGAGGTGATCTTCCCCCTCTATGCGGCACTGGTCAGGCCGCAGCTGGAGTACTGCATCCAGTTCTGGGCCCCGCACTTCAAGAGTGATGTCAACAGCATGGAGAGGGTCCAGAGGAGGGCCACTCGTATGATCAGGGGACAACAGGGCAGGCCCTATGAGGACAGGCTGCAGGACCTGAACCTGTTCAGCCTCCAAAAGAGAAGGCTGAGGGGGGATCTTGTGGCCTGTTATAAACTAGTCAGGGGGGATCAGCAGGAATTGGGGGAGTCGCTGTTCCCCCGAGCACCGCCAGGAGTGACCAGGAATAACGGTCACAAGCTGGCAGAGGGCAGATTTAGGTTAGATATCAGGAGGCGCTACTTCACAGTCAGGGCGGCTAGGATCTGGAACCAGCTTCCAAGAGAAGTGGTGCAGGCTCCTACCTTGGGGGTCTTTAAGAGGAGGTTAGATGAACATCTTGCTGGGGTCATCTGACCCCAGTATTCTTTCCTGCCATGGCAGGGGGTCGGACTAGATGATCTGCTCAGGTCCCTTCCAACCCTACAAACTATGAAACAATGAAACTTTGTGTAAAGCGCCGTGAGTTAGAGCACAGCCCCATAATGTCTGTAGGTGCTCTGAATGTACAGTTAGCCTTATCTAAGTAGAACTGTGGTGACAGTAAAGCCCTTATTACCAGTAGGTAGTAGATTTGCTTTCAGTAAAACTAAAAATGTGTGCGTCTTTGAACTGGTATATCACAAAAGTGTTTGTAGAAGAGAAAGCTACAACATAAGATGTATCTACAATCGGAAACTGAAAAGCCTGTGATTTTGCTTTAAGTTGTACCATATTTTCTCTCCTATTTCGGGCCGTATAGGAATTTGGTGATATCACTTTAATTATATTGAGAGTCCACTAGTGGTACACACTGTGTTCTCTGACCTAAGCCCCGACACGTTACATTTAAGATGTGATTAATAGGTCTACAATCTCTCTAGGTAATGTATTCCAGTGCTTCAATACCCTCCTAGTGCGAGTTTTTTTCCCCTAATATCCAACCTCAACTTCCCTTGCTGCAACTTGTGACCACTGCTCCTTGCTCCGCCATCTGCCACCACTAAGAACAGTCCAGCTTCATCCTCTTTGGAACGGCCCTTCAGGTAATTAAAGGCCTCTATCAAATCCCTCCTTGGTCTTCTCTTCTGCAGGCTAAATAAGCCCAGTTCCCTCAGCCTCTCCTCAGAAGTCATGTACCCCAGGCCCCTCACCCTTTTTGTTGCCCTCCACTGGACTCTTTCCAACTTGTCCACATCCTTTCTGTAGTGGGATTTTTCTGACATCCCTGGCACACAGGGATCCCAGGATCAAGGAACCTCTTTCTGATCCTGAGATCCCATGCACTGTGGATGACAGAAAACCACATGTGCAGCCAGCTCACACATGGCTTTTAAAGGTCCCAGTGGGATGGGGCCCCAGGACTGGGGAGATGCAATTGTTGGGATTGCAAATCAGATGCCATCACACCTTTTAAGTGAATGTCTATCAGTGGCCCTAGAATCCAAACACGGCAACAGTGTGGAAGTGTAACTAGTCCTTCTGTGTTATGTATATTTACTGATCATGATTACTGGCCCCCCATGTGCCCATGTAGTTTCTTCATGCATTTAAAATTAAGAGGGAAGGATATAACACATTTGAAAAAAACAACTGTGAGAAGTAATTTATGAGTTTTGAATCAGGACAGTGATCTTTCTTCCTCTTTAAGCGAATCCCCACAACTGTGACTCGGAGGCTTAAAAGCTGCCATGATAGGCCACGTCTCTTTCTTTCTCCTCATCCATTTGGTGATACCTCTGTGCTTGCAGCAGTTGTAGCCTGGCACTTGTAGTACTCAGGCCATGGCCACAGTGAAAGTCCTGAGATAATTGTGAGTAGACCCGTATTTCCCCAAAACCTATCTCTCAGGCCAGGTTGGGCAGGTGAAGAAGAGACAATATTTGGATGCTATAACATCCTCCAATAGGTGGCAGTACTTGTATTATACTAACATTACAGAAGCCTGGATAAATTCCTGACTAGAACTGTGTAAACAACTTAAAAAACCCATTTGGGTCAAATGAAGAAAAGTGATTAAGCTACTGTGTTTGACAGCCACTTTGCACCTCAACCAAAGCTTCTGCCTGGACTGGAAGGCAGTTAATATATTTTCCCCTTTGGGCACTGATTTAGTACCTTTAGTAAATTCCACTGACCTTTCCCAAGTGTTCATGTAGTTATGATACTCACACAAAACACATTTAAAACTTAAAGCCTTGGAGGCCACCAGCTCAAGGACAGTGCAACTGTGGCTACCCTCTAAAATGTGGGACAACTTTTGACTTCTGCCACCTCCCAAACATTTAGGCAGACATGAACAGATACTTGGCACACTGTTCGCAAACACACCTGTGGCCATGTCACTGGGCAACATAAGAGCCATAGTACTTGTAGGGACGCTGTGCCAAGCCGGTTTTCCTAGAAAAGCAGTTGGAATGGTTCACATGTTTTGAAGCATCCCTTCAGGGGGGAAAGGCCAGAGGATCCTACTCTGATTGATCATATTGCTCCCCTCCATGACACCAGCTTAGTTTCTATGTGGAATTTAAAACTTTGTTTTTGTCCTAAGAAGTTCTAATTGCTGTGGTCTGAAAGGCTGCCTGCCTATCCAGACCACGTGACCACAGACCACCGATAATAGCCCCCAGCTTGAAAGGGAGTGGGGCTGCTGCTTTCTCTAACAGGTCCTTGGTTCAAAAACTCACTACTTGCGGTGGCTAAGGCAAGTTGTGCAGGAAGGAGAGTGCTGCCTATCCATTTTAATACATGTATCCTTACAACAGGAAAGTGGTATTTGCCCCTTTTACAAATGGGGAACTGAGACACTGAGGGATTTCAAGTACAAACATATGAGCAATTTACCCAGAAGTAAAAGGGGGCAAGGCTTTATTATACATCAATAGATCTGCTTAAGGGTGTATTTTGAAAAGGGGGTGCAGATGATATGGCACATCATCACCTATAACATAACACATTTTTCTCCAGTTAAAGCAAAACAAGATGGTTTATTAGTATGCTAGAGAGCTAGCACTATACTGTGCAGTTTAAGATCAAATATAACTATTGGAATGTGCACTAAGTTACTAGATTATATATAAAGTTTTAAAAAACTAGATAAGATATAGTACAAAAAATGTTGTGTCATTAGTCCTTTAGTCATTATAGTTAAATGTATATCTCCTTCATATTCATAAAACAAAATCAAGCCTTCCTGAGCATCTTGACGGTGCCTCCATTGCTTCATTGTTAGTTATTTCTATACCTGAATTAATAGTACCACATCTGTGTTGCTTTTAGCTAGAGCTGAAAGCAGTCAGCAGGGCTTTGAAATATGAGAGAAAGACATTACTAGAAACGGCTAACAGAAAAGTTACAGAAGAAAGATTTGAACAGTAGAGCATCTTGGCTGCATCTATGCATGCAATTAGCACATATGCACTGCACTGGAGTCTAGTGCTGTAGGAGTTGATTGCTCCCGTGTGCAGTGTTTACATATGCATCTGGGACTGCAGCACATTGAGCCAGGGTGGAGCAGCCCCAGCTGGCAGAGTGTCCTGCTGGTCAGCCTGCTGCTCCACATCAGCTCAACATACTGCAGAGAGGCTGGCTGGCGCACAAGGGTGCTACAACACAGGGCTATCTGGCAGGTTAGCTTCTTCCAGCCTCAGTCACTGTTTACATGTGTGTTTCAGTGCACTAAATAACTATCCTAAATAACATAGGATAGCATTTGTCCCAGACAGTACTATCCTATGCGGAGTTAATTAATTTACTGTGCCCTAATAGGTGTGCATGTGTAGACAGTGATGCTTTACCGTGGAGCTAATTAGTTGACTGCAGTGAAGTGCACATGTAGATATACCCCCAAATTTTAAAAAAATGGAGAGTTGTTAACACCTGTGGAGAGCAGAGGTGAGAAGGAACCAGAGGGATGATACTACACCATGAAGTCAATTGACTCTGCCAGCACAGTCTGAATAGAAATGCCACCTACACTCCCAGGCAGTTGGTTTTAATGTTTGTGGAACAGGAATCAAAAGGTGGTGCAACTACAACACTGCAGCCCCAGTGCATCCACCCATGTATGCTTTTACCCTGCAATAAGTGGAAGCTAAGTTGTGGTACTCTTTCTGTGAAAGTTAAGTTACTGTGGCTGAGCTTCCATTTAGTATGGGGTAGAAGCGTGCACCTGGGCAATTACCATGGAGCAAACGCACAGTAAAGTTCCACCCACCCTAGTTCATGTCTGCTTACACTGTGAAATGATTCTCCCAAGGTCATGCTGGGTGTCTGTGGTGGAGAACAGAACTGAACTAGAGTTTGTACCATACCCGTTGGATCATCCTTCTCAGCATACCCAAGCCAAGGAGAGGGAATCTCTACCTCTGTTTTCTCACTAAAGAGACAAAGCATAGATTTCCTAACTTTTGGGCAAGTTGTGATTCACCTTTTTCCCACTTTTATTGGATAAGAATGTAATTTGACCATGATTGATGTAGGAGCTGTGTTGTTATTTTTCAGCTAAATATTACTCTAATCCAAAAGATTTTGTCTAGCCATGTTTTTGTATTTTTATTCATATATTTGTGCATTTTGAGCATGGTAAAAGCAGTTGAAGTCATAGGCTAGGTACAGCCACCAATCAAAATAAGTAACTATGCCATATACATGCCCATAAAAGGTACACATCTCAAAATGCTGCTCCCCTACAGTTTTCAAACATTGTATGGACTCTTCACTGATTATAAATGAACTGATGCACTCTAATAGCTTCCAGCTATTCAACACTGCTCCCTCCAGAGGTTTTTTATCCCCTGAAAAAATAGAGGAAACAGGGCCTGTGTTGAAAGCCTGTGACACTCCTCCAGCTTCATGAAAAGAGTGCCTGCTTGCTGACCTGTACCTAATATTTCTTAGATTGTTTCCCTGATAGCTGCCTTCAAGGTGTGCTAACACATCTTATAGCACTCTTTTGCTGAGCACAGTACCTAGAGATACTAAATCAGAAATCAATCTCAGGCCTGCTTTTTCACTCTTTCTAAATATATGGGCAGTGACAGGTGTAAAATTATACCAACAATACAATAACTGAGAGCTATTTGAGAACCAAGTATGTGTCTTTTTACAATGTTGGGCCTTTGCCTGAACACATCGTTTAGGAAAAAATATCTTGTAAAGATGTATTCATTCAAAAGAATGCTATAAAAACTATTCTCAATATCAGTCTCACTTGTTTAATTTTAATTTTCTTTGCTCTTCCCTCCCCCTTGCTGGGATAATGCCATTCTAGGTAGCACTGGCTTATATGCAGAGTCTTGCAGCATTAGCTAAGAGTCCCTTGAAAATAAATGCACATAAACCCTGACCATGTATGGTCGCAGGCTGAGAAATTACTTACAAAACTCAAAATGATGACCACCCATTTAAAAATGCTGGACATTATTAATCTGATGGCAGGGACTCAAACAATACAGTATACCACACAACATACAAGAAAGGAGACTGCTAGCTTAACGATATTTCTCAGCAGACAGGACAGCTTGGAGCTTGAAGTACATCTCAAATGGATTATTGCCCCATAGCCTGTCAATATTACCAAAAGCAAAACTTTCACCTGTTTCTTTCATAGCATCTCATGAAATGAGATGTTGTCCAAAAAAGCTTATGCATTCTGGTTCAGCTAGAATGTAATGTGCACCTCTACCCTGCCTTCTTCCAGACTACAGACCAACATGATTAACTACCTCTCTTTGGGATACGTGATTCAATTCATAGCACCTTCAAGGGTCAAATGCCTGCATGGATCTGCTAGTATTTGAATACCCTGAAAATCACCATGTCAATTTGTTCTGATTTCTAGCCACCATAGTTTATGTTCAAAAGTAATATCTATTAATGTCTAGTAACAGTATTTTCAATGTTATAGATTATCCTATGTCCAGGTGGAATCTGGGTGGAGGGGGGGCAGTTGCACCCTACCTGCTTCTTGGATTCCTGCACTGCCCAAACTTTAAAATCAACCGCCTATCAAAGGCAGTAACATTTCTATTCAGGCAGTCAGTTGACTTCATAACTCATTATAATCTACCAAATTCCTACTAATCTCTCTTCATTTCACAGGTGTTAAAGACCGTCTCTCCTTTTTAATGAGAGGAGAGAGGGTCCATTATTCAAATGATCCTTTCTTCTGCAGTGTTGCTGTCTGTCAGCCATTCCTGGTAATATCTCTCTCCTGTTTCACAAATCTGCTAAAAGCAGCTTTAGCTAAAAGCCTTAACTCAGATGTGGTGATATTAATTTAGGTGTAGAAATAACTGACACTTAAGGTGCCTATATCCATGCTGGGAGGCTGCTCCAACATGCTGGAACTAATCAAGTCTGCTGAAATGTGGTAATTGCTATGTTCCAGCAGACTCCAGCGCCTTGTGTATCAATGTCCCCGAACTGAAGAATGGTGGATGAGCTTTAGTTAAAGTGCCCCTGCCGCTGTTTTTCAGCACAGGGATGCTGACACACGTGACATTCCAAGTGCTTTAATTAGAGTGGCTCTCGGAGCCACTCTAATTAAAATGCCCCCTCTCCTCCCCCACTTCTGGAGTATGTGTACAAGAGCCCTGAAGTACTAAAGACATTGTCAAGGTGTTCAAGAAAGCTAGACTTTTTTTTATGAATCTGAGTAAGAGATATACATTTAACTACAATGAATACAGGACTAATGAAAACAATCTGTTTTGGCTATTTTTGCTTAGTTTGCTTTTCTTAAACTTCATATGTAATCTAGTAAATTAATGCCCATTCCAATAAAGTATATTTATTTTGCCTTGATCTTAAACCAAATAATGTAGCACTAGGCCCCTATCATATTAATAAAGCTTCTAGTTTATCTTTTAACTGGAGAAAGCTGTGTGTTGTGTTATACATGATAATGTGCCACACCATCTGCACTTGCCTTTCCAGAATCCTAGATCTGCCCCTGCATATGCCCCAATTACAGAAAGAGGCTTAATTATTTAATACTTTGTGAGAGTAATTATCTTGAAATATATCAATCATCATCCTAATATTGAATCTGAATATTTTAAGATTAAATCACAGTAAAAATTTATCTGTAAAGACAGTGAGACAATGGAACAAGCTGCCCAGGGAAGTTGTGACATCTTCTTTATTGGAAATTTTCAAGAAGAGGCTAGATTGGCATTTGTCTGGGATGACTTAGGTGTAGATATACTGCATCTGTGCAGGAGGTTGGAATAAATAACCCCTGATATCCCTTCCAAGCCTGTGACCTGTAATCTGTTACATAAGACTATTAGATTTTTCATTACTCTTACCCATCTTAAAACTGATTGCATTTTCTCTTTGTGTTTCAAAGAAAGTGGTGTTCCTGTAATTCCAATTTGTCTCCAATTTCCAGTATCAGTTTTTAATATTCTGGGTTACCAGAAAAGTAATTTGAAACAAGTTCTTTGTAAACTGCTTAAATAGTGGACCAAAGTCTCACTTCTTCTATACACGTGGAAACCCTATAGAAGCAAATTGGATTTCATAGATTCATAGATGTAGGGTCGGAAGGGACCTTGTAGATCTTCTAGTCTCACCCCCTGCCCTGGGCAGGAGAGAACTGGGCTCAGATGACCCCCAGCTAGGTAAACGTCGAGCCTCCTCTTAAAGATCCCCAGGGTAGGAGCCAGCACCACTTCCCTTGGAAGTTTGTTCCAGATTCTAGCCACCCTGACTGTGAAGTAGTGCCTTCTAATGTCAAATCTAAACCTACTCTCTAGCAACTTATGGCTGTTATTCCTTGTTATTCCGGGAGGTGCTCAGGGGACAATGTCTCTCCCAAACCCCGCTGGTCTCCCCTAGTAAGTTTATAGACGGCCACCAGGTGCTCCCTCAGCCTTCTCTTGTGAAGGCTGAACAGGTTCAGGTCCCGTAGCCTCTCTTCGTAGGGCCTGCCCTGCTGTCCCTGGATCATGTGAGCGTCTTTCCTCTGGACCCTCTCGATGCTGTCCACATCCCTCTTGAAGTGCGGCGCCCAGAACTGGACACAGTACTCCAACTGCGGCCTGACCAGTGTTGCATAGAGGGGGAGGATCACCTCCTTAGACCTGCTTGTGATGCATCTGTGGATGCAGGACAACATACGATTAGCCCTACTGACCATGTTCTCATATTGTCATCCCATGTTCATCTTGGAGTCAATAATGACTCCAAGATCACTTTCTGCCACCATGCTTTCAAGAAGGGAGTTCCCTAGCCTATAGGTATGCTGCTGGTTCCTACTGCCCAAGTGCAGCACCCTGCACTTGTCAGTATTGAATCCCAACCTATTTTCATTTGCCCACTCCTATAACCTGTCCAGGTCCTGCTGTAATCTGTCCTTCCCTTCTAGCATGCCCACCTCACCCCAAATCTTAGTGTTGTCTGTGAATTTAAACAGGCTCCTCTTCACCCTGTGATCCAAGTCGCTAATGAAGAAATTGAACAGTGCAGGCCCGAGGACCAAGTCCTGGGGGACCCCACTGCCCACTTCTCTCCAGGTTGAAAATGACTCGTCCACCACCACTCTGAGTACGACCCCTCAGCCAAAGAGCTTCTTGAGGATTGAAGTAAGACTAATGGGCCTATAGCTGCCTGGGTCCTCCCTCTTCCCTTCTTTAAAGATGGGGACCACACTGGCCCTTTTCCAGTCATCCAGCACCTGGCAAGAGCACCACGAGTGCTCATAAAGCCATGCCAGGGGCTCCGTGATAACCCCTGCCAATTCCCTCAACACCCTGGGGTGGAGAGCATCTGGACCTCCTGATTTGAACACGTCCAGCCCCTCCAGAAGTCCTCTAACCCAGTCCTCCCTGACCCTAGGCATGGTGGAGTTTCTCCCGAGTCCATCCTGAATCTCGGTAGGGAAGTCCCAGTCCCTGCACAAGAAAATATTGGCAAAGATTGCCAAGCATATCCTCCCACATTACCCGGGGCCTTCTTCATTCTCCCTATGTATTTAAAAAAGGACTTTTTGTTATCCTTGATGCTAGCCCTAGTTCCGTATCTGCCTTACCTTTCTGTTTCATGAGGTCATATCTGTCATGGCAAGTCTAGATCTTATTTTGCACTGCACAAAATCTGGCTTTTGGTGTTTGTTACATCTGCCATATAATATTCTGCAGTTACTCCAGTTCCCTTCTCCTGTTTAGTGGATTTTTCTCGAATATCAAAATTTGCATGGAATCTCTCTTCTCTGGTATCTTATATAGAGTGAGTTCAGGCTCATTCTCTTCAGTGACTCCCAGAGTTCCAGCTTGGCTTGCATCTCCCACTTCATCATGGATCTTAGCTCAGGAAAATTGGAGGTGTGGCTCTGATGAAGCACAAAGAACAAAAGCAGCTTTTTCAAGGCTCTGTACAACATAAGCCCTTTTTTATTTGTTTTAGAAGGTTGAGCCCACATGTTTTAATGGGATTATGTACAGTATGATTAATCCTTTTTGTATACCTGCCAGTATCTTTGTGGTTTTTTTATATATTTAAATGCCTATTAGTTTTTCACAGCCCATCAGTGGAAACACTGACATGAAACATGTAATCGTGTCATAAATAGTTAAATGTATCAAATGCATATGAAAGCATAGTTTGTTTTGTGGCACAGAAGTTTCTATAAGAAACTCGCAAGCTTACAGTTATGTTCTTGGTTGGCAGAGCCATTTCATCATTTTCTTTTGCTGACACTGTATTTTTAAGTCCATGGACACTGCTTCCTTCTTTACAAGGCCTATTTGAATAACATTTCCAGCAATTTCAATTCTGCATTGCAAGCACACTTGAAGGGAATAGAATATACAGTACATATTAAGATGGAAGACAGTTGGCCAAGTCTGGAGTGCATGCAGATGACTGTGATAATGATTTAAGGCATAGACAGCTAACCTATAGCTCATGTGCCAGAAATGGCACAGATCGAGGAGGGGTTAGGGAACAGAGAGCAGAGCAACAGACTGGACAAGAGAAGGGAACTGAAATGGCACTGCGGCTGGGTGTGGAGCTTACCTTGTGCCATGCCTGCCAAAAAAAGGTTGGCTCTCCAATGATTTAAGGGTATGCTTTTTGGTGAGAACTACAAACCAGAACTCCAAGCATCAGTATTCCTAAGAGAAAATGTTCTCTTGTGACCATGAATGGACACACTCATGAGATAGCTAATTTAAAATAAGGCATTTTGTCTCAGAGGTATGCCAGTCTTAAACAACCACCTTCTTTGAAACTCACATTAGCTTGAAGCCATCTTGACCCTTTCTCTGTTTACTCCAAGGTCCCACTTCCAGTTTTCTTTGGCTAGAAGGAGACTGTCTGTGATGTGGTTTCCTCCAGAATTCCTTCATGCTGTATCCTGCCCCTAGGATCTTGGCTTAGTAACATCAGACCATTCTTCTTTCCACCTCTATCCAATAGGCAAGGACTGAACATGGGATTTTATTTCTAATGCAGTTTAAGGAGCATCACCAAAGACACTACTCAGGTCTCTGAGCTTTGCTGGTTCATTTTGTTATGCCCAAATAGCTTCAGTACAGAAATCAACAAGAGACGTAGCGCCAGGACTGTGGCTTGGCAGCGCAAAGCACAAATGCTGTAGACTCGAAGTGTCAAACCACAGCAGGTGAGATCACCCAAGGCACTCAAGCACACACCTGCTTTCAGTAGGCAGAGAAAGTGTTCAGCTGTGGAAAACTCTTCCTTCCTTGCTGTAACCTAGCCAAAAGCTGCTGACCTCCAGGTCAAGCTACCAGGCTTATTTGTTCTTCTAGGCTTTTTAAGGTGGAGATGGTGGGAGAGATTCTAGGTTCTTTGTGCTTTAGAGGTTTACTTTTCTTAGGACTAGGGTGGTTTCAGTCAAGCGATTGTCAGAGAATGGGCTGGGCATATTGTCAAATCTTAACCAAATAAAATAAAATGTACGGGTTTGGTGGTTCAGAGGCACCAGCAAATAGTGATTCTAGTGACACACTGAATGACATGAAAATCTGTGACTAATTGGTCTACAGAACTGGTCAAATAAGAGTTTGGAGACAAAGTATAGCTATAAATAGAAACGTTACAGCTTCAGCTAGGCTGCAGAGGGCCTGCCACACTTACTTATAATGTCTCCGTGTCTAGGAAGGTTGAGTTCTGTAAATTAATTTACAGGATGGGGCCCTAAATAAAAAACGGAAGGACATTTGACCAGAAGAGCTTCAGGTCTGTAGAGGACACTAATGAGAGGCAGCAAAACTATGAGGGGAAAAACCATCCAGCTTTCAAAGGATTTGGGTTGTTTAAGTAATTGGGCCAGCAGATGGTAAATACAGGGCTCTAGTATAGCATAAATACAGTTCACTGCAGAAAAATGTACATAAATTTAATATGAGAGCAAGTAACCAATCACCCAGCACAATGAGCAGAGAAGGGATTGAGGGTATTATGGAAAAATCATTGAAACCATCAGGCCACTGCACAGCTGCAGTAAATAAAGTGTATCTTAAAGTAGAAAAGAACACAAAAAAGAGGACATAGTGTATAAGGTATTTGGCAGTCCCCATTTGTTCCCTGGACCAGACCACTGGAAGGATATTAATGAAAGAATCAGAAAGGGTGCCCCAGAGCCCAGGGCAACAAGAGGATATGGCTATTGGGAGGAAAGGGCTAGAGCAGGGGTGTCAAACTCACTCAGCCCCACAGGCATGTCACTAGGCCAGTCAGTGCACAGGGCCAGTACAAGAACCATGATCCTGTGGATCACTGGGCTCCATAGGCTCGTGTGTCCTATGTTCAGCATCCCTGGGTTAGAGCGTGGGCAGTACTGCTGTTTGTAAAGAGAGGACAGGACTTAAACAGAGATGCTGTGAATTGTGAAAGGGATTGATAGTCAAAGCTACCATATTACATTGGGGGAAATATGGAGAAGGGACAAAGCCCCTGTGTGCAAAGATCAAAAACTGAAATACTTACATGAGCAAAACTCCATGGGACTTAGGTTTTGGTGTTTTGCCTAAGTAAGGACTGAGTAGTTATTTCAGCCATACAGGCAAACAGCCTGATTTTCAGTAGAGCTGAACCATCTCAGCTGCTCTTGAAATGAAGAGAATACTTGGAGTGGAGGCACAGGTAATATTGAAGCCAGCTCCCCATTGCAAGTCAGAGCCCTTCCACAGATCCCTCCAAAAGCAACTCATCTTTCTGAAGTGTCACACCTTGCAAACCAGGCTAGGGTAAATTGTCTTGGGAAGGTTCATAAAAATCAGAGCTTGAATTTTAGACTTTGCCCATGATCTGAAATGTCACCCAAAGTTCGCATATTATTTTTGGCTCAAAATGACATGAATAATGAAAATTGCAGGGTATTAAATGGAGCTTCATGAAAGCAGGTTTATTAAAAGGGAGTCAGTGGAGTTTATTAAAAAGGGAGTCAGGGCTAAAGTATGAGCCCTGAGGGAAAAAGAGAAATTACATGTCTGCCAGCTTCATGGAGGAAGGATGTACTGGGAAATTGAGGAATTATAATAATCCCTTGCTCGCAAATAGGGCTTTTAATCAGGAGGTCCCAAAGCATTTTACATAGGAAGTCAGTATTGTTGCCCCCATTGCATAGATGAAGCCTGGTTCAAGGACCTGGGGGATTCATTTTGGACCCTCTGTTTTTCTTATGATCTTAAATGCATAGAATTTTGTAAACTACTTCAGTTGTTAGCTGAAGTCCATTTAAACTTTGCCAGTGTAAAGTTGTTAATGAAGATTATTATTTGCAAGCAAGTGCAGGGGACTTCAGATTATGCCTGAAGATGGTAAAGGATGATACATACAGTGAAACAGCAATACAGTGAAACTAAGACATTTTAAGCCATGGCTACATAATACATTTTCTGTGCTCTAGAGTTGTGCCCTCAAGACCACCATGCTGCTTGTGGAGAGTCTGCTTCCTAAACCTGAAGCAGTGTAACCACATCCACGTGGCAATTTGGGTGCACTAATTCGTGAAAATGTCAGTTAGCCCAACCCAGTGCTAAGTAACCTGCCTGCAGCATTGCATTGACATATTTATGCTGCCTCTAGTTCAGGAGGTGGTTTGCTCAGAGCAGCATAGACTGCTGAAGGACATCACTGGAGCACACTAAGTTTACTCTGTAGACATGGGCTTAGAAATGCAAGGTTTTTTTTTTCCTGTTTGTGTTCAGTACTTCAGGACAGTTTATTACTGCTTTAGAACTACATAAATTGTGGGTATTCAAGAACCTAGAATTACAGGCTGCCTATAGACGTGCTCCGACGCATTCTAGTTAGAGTGCATCAGAGCAGACTCCATTAATGGAGTCTGTTCCACGTTCTAATTAAAACACTCTAGCATCACATGTCCAAGCCCCTGTACTTCAAAATGGCCACAAGGCCAACCAGGGTTGGTGGGGGAAAGGGGGAGGTGCTTTAATTAAAGTGGTTCTCAGGGACTGCTCTAACTAAAGCACCTGCAGCATCTCATGTATTCAGTGTCCCATGCTTCAAAAATGCAAGCAGGGGCATTTTAAAACACTGGTCAGCAAAACTCCATCTGTATTTGCCTCTGCTTCAGGCTGTGACATATCTGCTTTTAGGGTGGAAGGCATTATCATTTCAGCTCTCCAATTCCATAAGAAATTTCTTATAATGGTCTTAAATGAAGGGTAGTGGTTACGTTCAATCCCTAACAAGATTTTAAAAAAAATTACTATCTGTCAAACCAAATTTTACCCTCATTCTTTGCCATGCAACATCACTGGCAAGAAATAATCACACCTATGCCACCACAGCAAGCACAAGACCATGCAGCACACAAGTGGAAGTCATGCATGATTTGGCATCTAGGGGTGCCTGTAGACATACAGGGTGTCTGCTCTGATGTGCTGTAATTACAGCACATCGGAGCAGACTGAATTAATCAACTCTGCTGGAGCGTGCCTTGGCATCCCATGTTTTCAGTATCCCCATGCTTCAAAGCGGTGGAGGGGGTGCTTTAACTAAAGCTCATTGAACTAGCGTTAGTTAAAGTGCCCCTGCTGGCATTTTGAAGCATAGGACACTGAATACATGAGATGCTGCAGGAGCTTTAGTTAGAGTTTTGCTGCCAAGTGTTTTACAAAAGCATGGGCATCTCAGGAAAGGCCAGCAGAAAAGACTAGAGAAGCTCACAAAGAGGATAGCAAGGAAGCACCAACCATAAGCATGCTTAGGACTGTGGCCCTGCTAAATGCTGAGAGAGTGCTTTGGAATTAAACCTCTCTTAGCCAGCACTTAAAGATGAAGGCAGAAAAACAGCAGGGATACCCTGCTGTTTGATTGCTCCTTTTATCCATGAAAACAGGATTTTTTACATTCTTTGTAAACAAACCAAAAATGCACCAAAAAACCCTGGCTATCAACAATTTCCCTGCCTTAATGGAAATAAAACCGTGTTACCGTGAATTTGGCAAACAGCTTGGGTCAAAAGGAGAAGCAATACTTTTGATGCACAAGATAGGTTAGAATCCAACTCAGTCCTTTAAGCTGTAAAAGCTCTGCAAAACAAACTTGAATAAAGCACATTTTAGATAAATTCTTGCTGTGGAGGTCAGGAGACCCAATTCTGGTTTCACCCATGGAATGTATCTGTTGGGTAAGAAAATGCTGATTCTACATGGTCACACTTCAGAAGGAAGCCCCGCTTTAAATAATGAGGGGGGGGAGATGCATCAAATGTTGGAGTTGATCTTCAGGATGTCATAGAACAAAGCAAGCAGAGCTCTGGATGGTTTCAGAATCAAAATACATGCAACCACCTCATAAATTAATTAATACAGCATTGGTGTACTCTAATCACATTAATTCATGTACCCCTCTAAAGCAAGGACATGGGAACATAAGGCATCCATTATATCCTCCTCTCCTGGATCCAGGCCTAGTTACCAGAGGTGCATTTTCTGGTTGCCTGTAAAGTATCTCAAAACACCAAATTCATTCCCAGCCAAAGTACTCCCCCTTCTCTGCAGCTAAATTGTGCAAAGCACAGCACACCCCAGTAACCTGAATCCTGTTATATATACCCAGTCCAAATGAGTTTATAGGCAACAGCATTATAGAATCATAGACAAGCAGGGCTAAGAGGGACTTCAGACTATCACCTAGTCCAACTCAAGGCAGAATCATCCCTATCCAAACCATCCTCTGCAAGTATACATCTAACTTACAAGTGTGCAATACCTAAAAACACCAGGGACACCCTAACCTGCCATATGTAAAATAGAACGAGGGCACTGTTAATACCCTGCTGCTATAAGGATAAGAAATACAGTAAAACCTGTGTTAACCAGCATTTTAGTAAATCAGCATTTCTGTTAACCTGGATTTCCAGCCGGCTGGCTGGACACAGGGTTTGAGGGGGGAGCTTTCATGCAGCCATCACCACCACCACCACCACACCCCTGCAGTGCTGCCGCTCCGCATCCCGCCAAAAACCCCTGCCTCAGGTAATCAGGATTTTTACATAACTGGCACACCGTGTTCCTCACTCACACTGGTTAACACAGCTTTTACTGTGGTTTGTTAGAATAAACTTGAGAGATCCAAGACCGAGGGTCGTTCCCCACTACAGAAGAAAGCAACCCCCAGCCCCCCTTGTTTCATAGGGTAAAATTCCTTCCTGACCCCAAATGTGGCAATTGGTTTGACTTGAGCAGAGCGTACAAGACCATCTAACCAGGAACCTCCAGAGTTTGTCCCAGCAGAAGCATCAGCATGCTCCAGTCAAAATCCCCAGCCTTGGCTGCAGCCAACATCAAATGCTTCTGAGGAACGCAAAGGAAAACCTTGACACCTGTAGCAACAGGAGAGGGAAAACATCCTTCCCAGCCCCAAATGACAACCAGAAAAGCCCAGAAGCATGGGAATAAGCAAACATCCTATACTGCGCTGAAACCTGGGGACCACAAACACAGCTCCACGTGCCACTCACCTTGTCCTAGTCAGCTAAAGGTACATTCCACTATCACCCTGCACCTGCTTACTGTATAATTCAGCCTTCTGCCAGGGGCTGTCACATCAGGATTTTGTTTCACTTGCCAAGAGAAGAGAGGCTAAGATGGATCTCCCAAAACAGCAGTGGGCGCAGAGTAGAACAGGGAGTTTTGTTTTCCAAATGTTTTTTTCTCATTATAGTAATCTAAATGGCAGCTTCCCTGTTCCCCCCCGGATGAAAGCTTTCTGGGAGGGCTGCCAAGGCAGAGCACCCCAATTCATTGACTGCTTGCTTCTCAGCCTCTGGGCCTCCCTTCTAGTTCTAGAACAGGAGAGGGAAAGACTTAGGTGCTCACCCTGCCTGCTAGGCCTATGCGAAGCTTCAGTCCCCAGTTCAATTTGGCGGAGATTTGGCCCAATTCCATGGCCAAATCTCCAAATCAAATCAGAGGACCCTTTAATCTCTCTGAAACGAATCAGAACCCTCCGAATCGATTCGGAAAGATTTGGAGATTCAGACATAGACACAGCTTTAAATGTTTTTTCTACATACCTCTAGGTAGCAGGCGGCTTGTGAATGCTGCAGTGCCGGGGCACATGGAGTGTCCCACAGGAATACAGAAGAGCCCACAGTGCATTCGACAGCAGACCCGGAAGTGCACCAGAAGCACTTCTGGGTCCACCGGGGAGCATGCTGGGGGGCTCCCCCGTGCCCCACACTGGTTCAGTGACTGATGCCTCCTGGGTCTGGGGTCCCACTCCACCAAGCATGCTTCCCAGCAGACCTGAAAGTGGAGCGGAAGTACTTCTGGTCCACTTCTGAGTTTACTGCCAAGCACATGGAGGGCCCCACGCCCCCTGCAATCCTGTGGGATGCTCTATGCACCCCCAACATCACAGCGGCCACAATTTACACCTGCTACCTCAAGGTGTGTAGAAAAAAAATCTTCTAAAAGCTGTGCCTATATCCAAATTGCTGATTCTCTGAATCAGCATCAAATCTTCAGATTCAGCCAAATCGAAATCAGGGACAGTGATCCAAATCAATTAATTGAATCACTGTCCCCGATTTGGGTTGAATCTGAATCCAATAGGGCCCGCTTCACACACCCACCAGCTTCATGCTGACAAGGTCAAGTGCCCAGCTCTTGGCTTCTTTGGTTCCCAGAGTTGGGAGGAGAGACTGCACACCTGTACTCTCTGGGCTTTTCTATATAGCTGCAGCAGTGGGTCCCGGGAAGGATGGGGGCAAAAGGTCCCTACTCACCCAAGTCTTCAGGCTTGCTCCAGACCCAGTAATTTGCCAGTTCTGTGCCCATCCATAGAGCATGCTCTCAAGCCAGAGCTTGAGAAGCAGCAAAGGAGGACATTCCCAGAGCAGCCTCACTGATGAACTTCAAGGTCTGGAGTATACCTGGGTGAGTGGGATATACTTATTCCCAGACTCACCAGCACCTGCTGCCCCACTGCCTCACTGCAAAATAGGCAGGTTACCATGTGAGTATGTGCGTCCTGCATCTGACTAGCAGATTTCAAAGCACCAGCACAGTTGGTAAAAAGGACTTGTATGTGTACAGGAGGGGAGCCTGGGGACAGAGTGGACCAGAATCTAATTGTAACAGGGGGCCTTCTTGGGGCTGATTTCCCCGTGGCCTGCCCACCTGTTTCTGGGCTAACTGCCCACCTTATTGCCCACCACGCCTTGTTGTTAATTAATTGATGTTAATTCAGCAGGAGTCTTTCTGGACTTCAGCAAGGGCTTTGACACCATCTCCCACCCCATCCTCATTAAAAAAATTGGGAGACTGTGACATTGATGCCTACACAGTCAGATGGACTGCAGATTGGCTGAAGGGTTACACTCAGAGGGTGGTGGTGGATGGGTCATATTCGACCTGGGGAGAAGTGGGCAGCGGAGTCCCCCAGGACTCGGTCCTTGGGCCCGCACTGTTCAATTTCTTTATCAGCAATTTGGATGATGGGGTGAAAAGCAACCTGTTTAAATTTTCTGATGATACCAAAATCTGGGGTGAGGTGAGCACGCTAGTAGGGTGGGAAAGACTGCAGCAAGACCTAGATAGGTTACAGGGGTGGGCTAGCAAAAACAGGATGCTTTTCAATACAGACAAGTGCAGGGTGCTGCACTTGGGCAGTAGTAACCAGCAGCACACTTATAGAATGGGAAACTCCCTTCCTGAGAGCATGGAGGCAGAAAGGGATCTTGGAGTCATTGTTGACTCCAAGATGAACATGGGATGACAATGTAAGGTCACGGTTGGCAGGGCTAACCAGACCTTGTCGTGTATCCACAGGTGCATCTCTAGCATGGACAAGGAGGTGATCCTCCCCCTCTATGCAACACTGGTCAGGCCACAGCTGGAGTACTGTGTCCAGTTCTGTGCACTCCACTTCAGAAGGGATGTGGACAACATTGAGAGGGTGCAGAGGAGGGCCACCCATATGATCCGGGGACAACAGGGCAGACCCTACAATGAGCGACTGCAGGACCTGAACCTGTTCAGCCTTCACAAGAGAAGGCTGAGGGGGGACCTGGTGACCGTCTATAAACTCACTAGGGGGGACCAGAAGGGTTTGGGAGAGACCTTGTTTCCTCTAGCGCTCCCTGGCATAGCAAGGAATAATGGCCACAAGTTGTTGGAGAAGAGGTTTAGATTAGACAACTGGAAGAACTACTTCACAGTCAGGGAAGCTAGGATCTGGAACCAACTTCCAAGGGAAGTGGTGCTGGCTCCTACCCTGGGGATCTTTAAGAAGAGGCTCGATGCCTACCTAGCTGGGATCACTTGAGCCTAGCTTTTTCTCCTGCCCAGGCAGGGGGTCAGACTTGAAGATCTACAAGGTCCCTTCCGACCCGACTTCTATGATTTCTTGCCCCGATGCCAGGGTGCGCTATCTGTGGCTCTGTTCCTCCCTACACCACAGCCCAGGCCTCGCAGATGGCATACAGCTGTTGTCAATATCACCAGCCCCACACTGGGCCCCAGAATCCTGCTCTTTGAACCCCACCTGGATCCTTCCATTCAGGCGGCCTATTCTGCCTTCATTCCCAGCTGCCTAGCTCCCTGAACTGCTCCCCCTTATGGGTGTGGTCCCCCCAGAACGTTTGGCTCTATTGGCCCTGGCCCACCTCCAGGCCAGTTGAAACCCCAGGCCCTCAGCTCTGGGCATCCCTCATGTTAGGCCCCAGCTCTTCAACCCTTCCAGTCCTGGCACCAGCATGGACCAGTCGAGGGATGTCAAGACAGGTTTGAGTCTATGGCCCTGCTCTCTTGCTGGGGTCTACCTTCCAGACCCTACAAAGGGGTAACTCACCTGGTTGTGGGAGCTGGAACTATTACTTTGTTTTTTGTCTGATTTGGATGAAATTTTCAGGGATGGTACACTCTGCAGAGAGGATGAAGTTTGCCAAGTTTCAAGAAGATCAATGTAGGGGTTTGGGGGCAACTGTACCCCAAATTGTTGAAAGCAAAACTCCTGTCACATCTATGTTTTAGAACATAGTGGGGTGAAAGCTGCAGAGGTGGTAGCTCTTACTGAGGCCACAAAGCCTGCCAAGTTTCAAGAAGATTGGTGCACAGGTTTGGGGGGAACTGCCCCTCAACCTGCGGACAAGCAGAACTCGTGCCATGGGTGCTTGGGGGACTGACTTGGGGGACAGGCCTACTGTTTATATGGGCAGCCCTGAATCTTGGGGCGTGGAGGGGAGACACTGCTGCAGGCCTGGCTGCTAAGCTGCTGTGTTATCAGTTACCAATCAATCAATCATAATTCACTCAGGGACCAGGGAATCAGGGACCAGCTCAATACACAGGACCTAGCTACTACATAACAACTGAATGAGCATCAGTTAGCACCTACAGAACCAGGCTAAGGAGAGGAAAGAATCAATACAGACAGTCAACTACCCCAACGCAGACAGTCTTGGCACGAGTTTTGCCTGTCAGCAGCTAGAGGTGCAGGGCCCCAGAACCCCCCTGCACCGATCTCCTCGACAGCTGGCAGCATCGTGGCCATAGCAGCTGTCACCCTGCTGCACCTTAACACACGCAGGGTCACCCACAGCACAAGTTTTGCTTGTCCGCAGCTTGAGGTGCAGTTCCCCCCAAACCCCTGCACCCAACTTCTTGAAACTTGGCAGGCTTTGTGGCCTCAGTAAGAGCTACAGCCCTGCAGTTTTGACCCCCCTGTGTTGTAACACACAGCCATGATGTGGGTTTGGCTTTCAAGAATTTGGGGTACAGTTCCCCCCAAACCTCTGCACCATTCTTCTTGAAGTTTGGCAGGTTTTGTGCACCCAGCAGAGGCTACAATTCCTGCAAGTTTCATGCAAAATGGACAAAAAACAACAGAGTCATAGATATTTCATTTATTCCCCATTATACCCTGTGGCCGGATCTCCGAGGCAGCTCCGAAGCTTCGGCCGGATCAAGGAGGAAACCTGGTCCAGAGCTCCAGATCAGATCAGATCAGATCCATCCAATGCAGCCAGATCCAGATCAGATCACTGCCAACTCACACAGGCTTACTGTTTATATGGGCAGCCCTGAATCTAAAATGACGGCCCTAATGAGACACTTGTCTTCAGGCCTTTAAACTGGCAGGCACAAACAGTGCCCTGACACACTAATCCTCAAAACAAAGTGTCATACTGTGTCTTTCCAGATATACTGGAGACACCTTGATCTAGAAAATCTGATGTTTCTATCTGTAGGAAAGAGTGGCTGCCCTTAATATATATATATATATATATATATATATATATATATATATATATATAGTTAAATGAACTAAAATAATGTAGGGAGTATCTTGACTGCTGTCATATTCTGAGCTGTTCAAGATATGATGTTATGTTATGTACTACTCCTGGCTTCTCATCAAATGATGTCATGGAAATATAAAAATGAAAGAAAAAACATACAGTAATTTGGCAATGAATGTTTCATTTTAGAATCTTTTCTGAATTTCTATTTCACAGAAATTTATGAAACGATTTGGTTTCATGTTAATTCAAGACAAAAATAGACGACATAAAGGCAACCAGTTTCATATCAACAGAGGACAGAGGACAACCAGACTGTCCTCTGTGATAGCCACCCTATGTGTTAGGACTTAGAACAAAACTTAGGACAAAATATGGTCCTTGCCCAAAGAGCTTAGGGGTAGAAGATACAAAGGCATTTAGGAATCTAACTCTTGATGGTATCAATTGACCTTACTGCAACATAAAGAAGCGTGCCATTTTCTTCTGCTGCCAAGTGCCTACTGAAATGTCCTGATTGTGCATTGTGCATTTATCAGCCTCCTTCTTCAAAGAGAACGGTCTTATGAATTGCACTGATGCCAGCCTTTGGTACAGGTCACCAGTGATCACCCGGAGTGGAATCCATCTCTTGCCACCAGTTAGAACAAAGACCACGGACAGAAATCTGACGGGTGGCAAGGTGAGATTGGCTTACTTCAGTGAGCCACTAGGATTGTGTCCCCTTTTGCCAAAGTGCTCAGAAGATGGACAGATTCTCAAAATAATTCATATTCACAACCGTAGGAACCATGTGATGTTCCACACCCAAGTGAAACAGCAGCGGCATTAGCTTTCTGTGTTAAAGTAACGCAGAGACAGAGAGAGGAGGTGATTTAGGCTGCTAGGCTTTGAAGTGAAGGCATTCAAGCAGGCTACTCCCACAGTCACTAAGGGCCTCTTTGGGACTTCAAAATGTGCTATCTAGATCTGCCTCTTGATGTTGCTGCTGGTTGCTAAACTTTGACCTTTTTTTTTTCCCCATTTAGCTACAAATTAGGACTGTAACTATAAAGGTGACAGTTTTAGTCCTGGCTCCCCTCTAATGGAAAGAAGCCTGTGCTCCCCCTTCTTATCTCTTGATTACAAAGCACTGAACTGGGGGAGGTGGGCATTAAAAGCAGTCCTCTCTCCCTATTAGTTCCCTGGGTGCAGACTAGTGCTGATCACGGTTGCCAATGGCAACAGGTATGGTCAAGCAGCGAGCAGTAAAGCAATTTAGCATCACGCTGGCTTCTGCCTCTGACATATCATCACGTCCTGATCAGTTATCTAACAACAGTGCAGGTCATGAATGATAATGCTATGCAACTGGTAGCCCATCAGGGTTTTTAATTAATGTATTTTGTGATAATTATCCCAAGCAACTTGTGAAGCTAAGACAATACCCTTACCCTGAATTGTAGCTACAGTGGCTAACAAAGAAGTTTGCTGTTTGGATCCATTGCTAAGAACAATGGATCCTTGTGTGCTGTTAAAAACCCCGACTGTGTAATTTTCTTATGGAGCTAAAGGAAAAATAAATAAGAGCATAGCTTGTTCTGTGCTAAATAAAAATGGGGTTAATTTCTGTTCTGTTAGAGAAGTTTGGGGATTAGCTTTAGATCAGTGTTGAAATAGCTGAACATTCCTACTACAAATCAGTCTGGCTGTCTGAAAATCTTCCTAGAACTATAAAAGCTGGATTACAATCACTCCATACATCATGCAGCAGGTGGTCAGATACTACAGGGTCACATTGCTGCAGCTAATCATGATAGCTGCTGGAGGAATTTCACACACAAACTTGAGCAAGTGACACTGGTCTTTAGTTTCCTTCCAGATCTACTGTAAACCTCACGGCCTGTGCCTTGCTGTTGCTGTGGTCTGATACTTGTGATGCTGAGCACCAACAGCTTCACCATGTTGAGCTCCTAAACAGAGGTGTAACTGTTTATGCTAGTAATGAATGCAACTCCGATTGTAATAGCACAGAATTCAATTCTGCAAAGTGCTGTAAGTAAAGCAGCTTTCTGGTATGATCAGCTCAGCGTTTAACAGGCCATATGGGATCTGTGATTGTTGTGATAACATTTAAAACAGTGGCTTTCTGTAAAATTCTTATATAGTCAATGAAATGCTCCCATGCAAGCACCTGCTCCTAGGTAGGGAAGGTTGAGGGGGGAGAACGGGAACGGCAGGCAGGGAGCAGGCACAGGAAGATGAAACCCATCCACCGCTGCCACTGTCTCTGGCTGAGCCCAGCATCCTGTGCAGCCACCTCCTACAGCCACCCCTCTTGCCCATCAGGTCCCATTAGGTGAGGCATGGCTCTGGGGTTCCTCCACGCCTGCATCCGCTAAGGACAGCAGCAGAGATAGTGGATCGGTCCCCTGTTCCTGTGCCTGCTTCCTGTCCCCAACAGTCCCAGGATTCCAGCTGCACCTCACCCATCCTCTACATAGTCTGAGAGGAGGTATGCCACACCCTCCACATTAGTAAAATTAGATCCTAGATCCACTTAAGTGTATAGTTGAGGCTTTTCCCATTGGAATCTCACTGTGTAGTAAGGCATCTTGTGTAGATGCGCCCGTTTTCATTATTCTATGTCTGAATTTCTTGCCTAAGCAGGGACTCAGTTTTATTTTGAGAATTTGTCCATCTTCTGAGCACCTTGGCAAAAGGGGACACAATCCTAGTGGCTCACTGAAGTAAGCCAATCTCACCTTGCCACATGTCAGATTTCTGTCCATGCTCTTTGTTCTAATTGGTGGCAAGAGATGGATTCCACTCCAGGTGATCACTGGTGACCTGTACCAAAGGCTGGCATCAGTGCAATTCATAAGACCGTTCTCTTTGAAGAAGGAGGCTGATAAATGCACAATGCACAGTCAGGGCATTTCGGTAGGCACTTGGCAGCAGGAGAAAATGGCATGCTTCTTTATGTTGCGGTAAGGTCAATTGATACTATCAAGAGTTAGATTCCTAAATGCCTTTGTGGCTCTACCTCTAAGCTCTTTGGGCAAGGACCACATTTGTCCTATGTTTTCAGGAGTGAATACCTGTAACTTAGTATCTAAACAGTCCATGGAAGCCTATCCATGAAGAGCATGGCAGGTAGCTAAATACATCATTTTTATAATTACTAAATGCAGTTTCAAGTGCCCAAATTTTAAAAAATGAAATAAGAAGAAAACTGGTCTCACAACAGAATGACTAAATAATGACTAGCAATACGAATATCTACCAACATGCCACACTGAAATGATGGGAGGAAGGTTCACCTGCGCTCAACCAATCAAGCTCATTTTGTTGCTGTTTGAAGATAATGGGTTATTCATTAACTTTTATGACTAAAACATCTTGGGCCAGAGGAAGTAAAAAGAAAAAAGCCACCATACCATTGTATTAGAATTACAGCCTGAGTGCAAATAACAGTGGGTGGAAGCTTTTGCTTTGGGTTATCTGCTTCACAATGGACAGCAGCAAATGATTACCACCTTGAAGCACAGAGTACAATGGGCTAATGCCAAAGAGCCAGGTTATTTGTATGGTCATACCCTCAGCACAAAGTAATTAGGCCCCAAACCCCTTGTGAAACTCTTCCCCGTGCAACTATGCCCAGTCTTCAGAATCTGTCATAAAAGAGATGAGCAGGTTGGTAAGTGTTTCTCAGTGTGATTCCTTCAGTCTCTGGATGGCCCTGCCGAGGCAAAGCCTTGCCTCCAGTTCCTGCCCTGTGCAGATTTCTGCTCCAGTTTTACCTATTTCTAGACTTCATGCTCCTGTTTCCTCTTAGTTCCTTGACCCCGCTGTAGATCCATGGTTCCTGAACTTGGCTTGTACTTCAGACTGCGGTTCTGGCTCAGTACTCTGCCTTCAGTACTGCTCTAACCATTGCTCTGAACTGGCCATGCCTGCTCCAGACAGAGGGGTCTAAATCCCTCCTTGTACAGCTCCAGGCACATACATGCTCCTTCATAGAGCTTATGGTAAAACCAAAAACCAGCCCCTCCTCTTGAACCTCCAAAATAACATGAAACAAACAACAGAGAGAAGGCTATACATGGGCATTTTTCATTGCCTGCAACTTACTGCTTTGTATTTTTAGATACCAATTTTTCACACTAGGACAATCTCCAAGAAGCTTATTTATTTGTAAAACTTGGTGCAAATGATTTAATATTAGAGCAACACTATTATCACTGAATTTATAAATAGATCTCTCTCTCATTGTGTTCCATTCCGTAATGCAAGGGCATGGATTTCATTATGCAACTTTAGTCCATATGGACAACCTTATTAGGAAAGAGTATTACCATGCTCCTGGTCAGGTTTTAACCAGGCGGAGTGATGTTTGTCAAGAAAAGGGTGGTTTAAAAATATGTTTTGTGAAAAAAGCAGGGGTCTGATTCAAAAATGGTATTTAGCTGCCTAATTTCTTCAGTGTGGGTGGGGAGAGGGGTTCTGGGACCATTAAGGGAGTTAGACACTTACATTTTTAACTTTAAAGTTTTAACTTTAAATTGCAGAATGAGAAATAGTCCCTGACTGGAATGTATTTCCATAGTCTCAGCAGGGACTGTGGAGTCTTACTGCATTGCCTGGGCTAGCTGTTGCCTCCATTGACTCTCCAGGTGTTAACTGCCTTGCTCTTCTCAGTTGATCTAGCTAGTACTGCCATTAAAAGTGTCCCCTCCTCCTCCCCTTTCCCTTCTATATAAAATCTTTTATTTCTGCCTGTCCATTCTGATGAAGGAGATTGTTGCATATAAAAACTCTTTCTCTAAGGTGCCACCCTGCCCTGCCTTCTGCATAGCAAAAATATGAAATACAGTCTTGAACTTGTTCCTGCTGTCATTTGAATTGGTCACAAACTCTCACTGGGAGCATCTACACATGTGCTTTAATGTGCAGTAGACTATTTTATTGCACATTAAAGTGTCACATAAAAAAAATGATGTTACACTAATGCACAGTAAAATAGTCTACTGCGCATAAGCATCACTAAAAATGCATGCAAATGTACTACTGCACATTAGCACAGCCTAATGCACAGTAATTTAGTACCTCACATTGGAGGTACTAAATTTAATGTGGATTAGAAAAGGTGCTTTAATGCACATGTAGATGTGCCCACTGTGTTCAGTAGAAGTGGAATTAAGTTCTTCTATAAGAAAATGCTGATTTCTCTACAATTTAAACTCTTGTGAATTTGAAACATTCAGTTTCAGATGCCAAAAATATGCATACATCTCCTTGGACAGGTACACAAAATGCTGAAGAGTCATTCCTGCTGTTAAATATTTATATTATGGCAACCATTGGGAAGAAGGCCAATTAGCAATGGTCGCTGCAAAATTATGGAAAAGACAGTGGAAAACTTACAGTCTAAAGAATAAACAGGTAAAAGGTAGGGGAGGAGGATATAACTGACAGATCACCCTAGTGAGAAATTAGCATTGCACAGCCCTGTTAGTTGCATGGATTGTGTCTGTTATATTTTGCCTGAGAGGGATCATTGAGCAGACAGCTGAATAACACGAAAGGAGTCTGCCAAGGTAAATTAATACTTTGGATCCTAGTCTGGATTTGGGGAAGTCATAAATATGTCAGCTCAGGTCTGCCTTAGATCGGAATATGAAACCCCATATTTTCTCACATACAACATACTACAGAAAATATACACATGCTGTTTCTCAAGGGCAGAATGAAAAAAAAAAGAGTTTCCCAGAGTTAAGTCCCTGTATAGAACAGGGACAGAGTTTAATCTTCAAATGACTCATCTTGTCAGATTATGGCCTTGAACCTGAAGTCTCAGTCTGCCTAACATAGCTGCTCATCCTAGTTTACCACCTCCTCAGTTGAGCATTGGGGGTAGGGGGAAGACACAGAGATGGTCATCTCCCAATATCTGGGACTAGCAAAAAAACCCCCAAAAAAGACCCACAGGTGGTACTGGAGGGGACTCCAGCAGCAGAAGGGGAGGCAGGAACAAACCCTTGTACAGAATAGGCCCCATCAGAGACCACGTGGCTGGAATAGCTATTGGGTACCTTTGGGCCATATTGTTTGAATATGCTCAGGGCTGGGCTCAAAGGATGACCCAAAGGGTAGGAACAGCAACCAGACCCAGACCTACAATGGGGTAAGTGACCTTCACAAGCTTTGTTATTATCATGAAGGAGACTGCCGCACAAATGGGAGAGATTCCCAGGTTCTTATCAACGGGACAGCTCTCGCTCTGGATGAGTGAAAGATCTGCCTCACTGGCTGTAATCCAAAATGGATTCCCAGCAGGAAAAAATAGTTAAACTTATAGCTACTTCTTATTTAACGCAAGTTTAAACTGATTAATTTTAACTTAAAAAGGACAAAAACCTGGGATCGCAGGCCTAATGAGCATTAGTGCATATTTCATCATAAGCTGTTCTTTTTGTAATTGTCATATTAATAGCCAGTTTAGAGTTCAAGTAATTTGGAGCCTTACAACATTGCCTCAGGGACCCTGAATTAGAAATCCCAGTAGCTGTAAGAAATGAAGTTCTCTGGTGATGGTACTTTCTATTTCGGGCACATCATTGGCAGGGGAGAGAGGGCAGTCAGATTATTGTCAGACTTTGGTATCTGAAAATCATCATGCTGTTAGTTCACAGTTTACTAAACCTCTCTTCTTTGAGGTGCCACTCAGTCAGCAGGTAATGACAGATCTCCTCATAGGCAAATGGATTAAGGTTAGAAATAGGCATTGCCAAATGAATTGGATCAGCTGTGCTGGGACATCTCAGCACAGCTGATCCACTTCACTGGGCATAATACATGTCACCCATTATTCTGCCCATTGTTCTTGCAGGATAAAAAGCAACGTATTCCCCACTTCCAGAGATGTGCCCCCCAGCAATCTCCAGGGTTCCCAGAAATTGCTAAGGGTACACATCTGCAAGCAAGGACCTCTGACTTCCCTCTTTCCAGAGAAGTCGCCTGGTGATCCCTGGAGCATATCTATAGCGGTGAGGAAAGCCAGGACACTCTGGTGTAGTCCCAGGGCAGCCTGATCCTGAGCAGGAATTTCTGGGGCACAGAGGACTGGGCCCCTCAAGCCCTGGCAGCACCTGTCCAGGGTGGTGGGAGAGTACGGGCAGCTCTGATTTCCGGTGCTCTCCCATCCTAAATCAAATTGACATCCATTACAATAAAGCAGCACAATTAATTCCTACCTTTTGCACAGCAAGAGGCATCAGTATATACTTGCTGTTGTTTTGTGCCTCCATAACTTTTTATGGTGACATAGAGGCAGCAGAAGGTGACATCTATTTCCACCATCTTTACATAATTGTAAAGGGATCAGTTGGATCAGCTGCTCGGTAATACAGATGTGTCTGGCCACACTGGCATCCAATGGCTTTATAGACAACATAGTCCTGTCTGGATGGTGGAAAATGTGCAGTCTGCCAGAAAGTCCCGACACCATGTCCTAAATTCTGTTGTGCTGCACATGTGAGTTTTTTGTTTTGTTCTTCAGCCTGAGCAGTCATAGGTGGGCTTAGAGGTATATGCAGCAGTGTTTGTGTACCGGGTGGGGAGGTGTCTCTGAGCATTGGAGGGGAAGGGGGCACAGAGAGTGACAGAGGAATGGGGGGTCTTACGTGTTCAACAGCAATGACATAGGGCTACTGGTGCTGCTGGGGCATGGGCTCCTGGGGACATTGTTCTGGTGCCCCCGGTAAGCTGGTTCCAGGGGCTGGTGCCTCAGTCACCCTTCCAGATTACATTACTGGTATTGACCTGACATGGTCTGCCCAGGCTTTGCCCCTGACACAGCGCATATCCTCAGAGCACAAGCACGTTGTGTGCGCAGTACCACTTAATTATAACAGCCCCCTACTTTCACAAATCCAACTGGCAAGAATAGATTGTTTTTTCATATTATGATGCAGCAAAATGGCTAACCCTCTTTTAATGAGCTAGTAAACAATCTCTTTTAATAAACTTTTCTCTTGGCCCCATGGGGTTCATTTTACTGAGGTTGTACTGTACTCCCAATCATAAATTAAAATAATCCATATCAGTCCTGGGCAGGAAACTGAACTGCTTCTATTAAAGAGCAGTACAAGGCACCACGAGGCCTTGAGAGAGTCATCCAAGAATTACAGTATCATGGAAAGGTCAAACAGTGCAATTAATGCCCTGGGATATTATCAGAAGGCCATGAAGAGAAGGTTTCTATTACTGGAGACAGTAGAAAGAAAATGTCCACTTACAGAATTAAGCAGAAAGAAAACTCATATGTGATCGTCCTTTTTTGCAGGCACATTCGACATGAGCAAATACACTTGATTAGATAATCTGAGAACCTTTGAAAACGAATTGCTTCCCAAATGTTCTCTCATCTATGACGTCTCTGTCAAAGCTAGAAGACCCACAGTTGGGGAGATCTGACACAACCACAAGATAGAAGGGGCAAGTGATTGAGTTTGAGATGATAAGTATTTCACCAGAGAATTTTACATGTCATCAACTCGGGATAACATTTTTTGAGGAACCTTGTTAAAAGTTGGTACACTAGCACTACTTGAAATGTTGCCGTAAGTAGTTTTGTTTTTACACTTCCAGTTTCCTGTGGGGAAAACAGCTGAAATACCATTAAGAAATGCTGTTTTTTCAGTACTTCTGGGCAGAGCCAGGAGTGAAAAAAGAGAAAAATTACCAAAGAGTCTATTTTACAGAGATTTCCACTCCTCTTATGCTGACTGAGTTGATTTTTATAACCTTCAAGTAAGCATCTTAGCTTTTAGCTGTTTGCCTGAACTGAGCCTGAACTCAAAAGAGTCGGAGGTTGATCCCACCCTGTTTCTAATCATTCATGCTTTAGTGAAAAGATGACTAGAAATTCAACAAGATATTTCAAAGAGATTCAAGACTTGTTCTGGTCTCACTGTGGTGTTTATTAGTAATAAAACCACTGCATTCAATGGAGCTACATCTGTATAAAACTGGTGTAGGTAAAGCAGGAAACAAGCCCTCAGATTCTTGCAAGGTGTCTTTTGAAAGACACTTAAAATTATGTTACCAATGTCCTGGTTAATCTGGTAGGCAAAACATTTTCTCCTGCTCAGTTTGTAATAATACGTATTCTAGATAAAGAAATATGGTGAGATGATTGGGTAATTTGTTCAGTCACTGTATATTTGCATCTTGTTTTGAACGTTAACTGTCGAGATATATGTCCCAATATGACTGTCATATAATAAATCTTTCAGGCTCACTGTTCCCCTGTTACTGGTTCTGTATCCACCTATTTCCATAGGTCCTGGAAATCTTACCCGTGGCACTGGAATAAGTTCCATGTTTGAATTTTTTATTACAGGAATAGGAGCCAACCCTCCCCTGCTCTCTAATATTAGCTTTGACATGACACTGATTTATAATGTAATCTTGTGTGAGTCATTTATGACCAGATTCTCTTCCTATAACTCTGGTAAAACTATGGAGTATTCCCAGGAAAATGAAGGAGGTTATCTAAATTTTCACTGGTGAAACTGAAACCAGTTTCTGGCCCTTTACCTACTCAGGCTTTCTATCTGAGAAACAGGAAAGGTAATATTTATAATTGATACCAGCAGTGTTGGGAGGATTGGTAGTTACAACCCAAGTTCTCTGCAGGACAGGCAGAGAAATGAAAGATGGAAGGGGAAACAGTGATATCAGGGTTGGGGGTTTTGACTGGGGAATCCTCTCTATGGGCTTCTTGTTTATTGTAAGCCACTCTGAGCCTTTTGCATATAAGTCTAATAAATAAATAAGAAGAGAAGTGAAGTGATTTGCCCAAGCTCACACAAATATCAGTAGCAGAGGGGAAGAAATAGGTCAGGTCTTCTGAGTTTTGGCCAACAATGCTAGTCATGAGACCAACTGTCTTTTGTCAATATGCCTAGCATTTAAGGATCCTGCTAGTTCTATTTATTCATCCCTAAAGTAATCACCTTATCTCTTTATTTTGATGTTTTAAGATGCATTAAGACAGCTGACAATCACAACCTTGCAAGTGGAAACTAAGTGAAACTGGTGACAGTGGGCATTTGACAATTTTTAAATGGTCCCCCTCATCACATGAAGAGGGACCTGCCACTCAGTTCCCAGCCTGCTAGGATGCATACATCTCTAAAAATCTTAGATATGCAGCAGACAGAGGTAAATGTTGACCATATAGCTTAGCTTCAAGGTGCAAACTTGAGATAATTGATTCACAGAGCAACAGGCAGACTAATCAATAATATGGCCTGACATTAGTTGTTGTTCTTTGCCTAGAATCCACCGCCAGACTCTCTCTGCCTTTGAGTTGAGACTTTTTATAATCAGCAACATTTCTATTTCCTGCTGCAAAAGAAGGAACCTTTTCTGCTGCTTTAGAAAAGAAAATACACCACTTTACTTAACCTTTGGCAAAAATAATAAATGTAACATTGTTGTGGCCCTGGAAATTCATGTCTTCAAGCTTGGTCTTCAGGCTTGTTTTTGTGCTATGGTATGCCTGCAGCCAAAGCACAGCTAAGGCTATGAATTACTTATAATAATATTTCCAGAAACAGCTTACAGGGGATTTTCATCACAGCTATGATGGATCAATAAACGACGAGCGTGAAAACAACCTCACCATCCCTGAAGAACAAGTGAAAAGAAGGGCAGTGTACTTTCATTATATATTAAACAATCCTGCACCTAAAACAATTCAGCTTTACAATTGCAGACCTCAACACCTGGAAAGATTATGAAGCAGGTCTTCAAGGAATCTGTTGTGAAGCCTCTAGAGGCAAACAATGTGATCAGGAACAGCCAGCAACTATTCACCAAGAGCAAGTCATGCTTGACCAATCTGATTTCCTTCTGTGATAATGTGACAGGCTCTGTGGATGGCAGAGGAGGATGTCAGCATGCCTTTGGCACAGTACTCATTCATGAGCACTCCTCACAGGCTTTGGCATCTATCCCTCTCCTCAGTATGGACTTCTCCTGGCAACAAGGATTACTAGAATATCAAGAGATCAAATGATCACACAGGACAAGAGCCAGGCCTTGATCAAAATCTGAAGTCAGGCTGGCCTCAACAGGCCTAAAGTTTCTTATTTAGAGAGAGAGAGAGAGAGGTCATTACAGATCCAGTGTTTCAGTGTCAATCCTTTCAAGTTTCTAGCTGTCAGGGGCCTAGTCTCATATACCGTGCTACCTCAGAAGATGCACGTGGCATTGTCACCTTGACTAATTTGAGTTCAGGTGCACCATTTTGGAAAAGGGTTATTCTGTCCCTTTCCCCATACAATAATCTGATGTACTTAAAATATTTTTAAGTACACAGTTATTTTCCCAATGCATTTTTGTGTCTTCAAGAGGCTCTCTGACCATGCAGAGATGGAAAAAAAGAAGCATCACTTAAGTTTGCTTGCTACTTTGTCATAAAACATTCATTTGTATATCTGTTTTTGTCCCAGAATCCCTTTCACATATACCTTACTACAAGACAACCCTGTATTCACAGACTGCAGGTCCTCTTGCATGTGAACTGCAGTTTTGCTGCTCTTGTTAAAGAATTATCCTGGGGGGAAATTGCCAGTGCTCATTTGTTCAGTTCTTTGGTGCTGTCACCTCTGCTATCATCTTTCCTGCAAGACTTAAACTGAAATATTTGAGATCTCAATAATAGGACTAAAAAGTATATTCAGAGTTTCCCCAGTTTTTGGCCTGAAACCAGGGCTTCACCAGATCTGGAGGTTCGGATCTGGGAGTGTATTTCAGGCCCAGATCCAATACCAAACAATGCTTCTCCTTTTGTTAAACAGGATTTTATCCTGTATTCTGGTTCTTCTCTAGCTGGTGCGCTAAAGTTCTCAGATAAACGAGAAATAGAAATGGACTAACTTGCTCTTGCTTTAAAGTTTTCTTTCCTTTCAGTTCAATCAGCTGGTTCTTCATAAAACTCACTGCTGCTTCTATAGCACGCCAGAATTCTCCACTACGATTATCTTAAACTACTGTAGTAAATTAATTTTTAAACAAATCCAGGCCAGATGGCATGGGTAAAGGGAGGCTCCTGGCAAGAAGAAACAAAGGGAAACTGAAGCATCATATGTCAAATGAGGGAAAACAGCAAATTCTCATCAAGTTTTACTAGTATGCCAGTCAGCTGGGGCTAGTTAGCAAGTATACATTTACATGTCCCTCCTTTTTCTCCCACCAGTTCTCTATACCAGTTCCACATCTGATTTATACTAGTATGAGAAGGATGAGGTCCATTATTCCCAAAGAGGGCCCTAATGTGGTGATACATCTAATTGCCAAGACTTCTGTATAGAATCAATCGGAGACCATTAGCAAAGCGGCCATTAAACACATGGTTTTCCCTCAGTCCATCTTCAGCTAGCATTAAGAACTGTATTGATGCTCATAGAAATGAGACAGAAATGTTTCAGTGCTCTGTAAAAAGCATGCTGGTGGCAGGGGGTTTTCTTAATGTCGTGAGCGCCTGACAGCGGTAGTGAGGAGTTCCAGCCACCCCCTCAAAGGAACCTGGTTGTCAGGGATCCTAAACAAAACAGTTACTAGCAGGCAGCCAAGACAGACAGTTCTCAGTTGTCCCACAAATATTAAAAACCATAACTTGGGACTTTCCCAAAGGTCTGATTGTACAGATACAGCTTGACACATTTTAAAGATACAGAGAACAATATGCATCCAGCCCACTCCCCAGCAGGCCCAGAGTGAAAAACATTTCAAATTAGTATACTAATTTGAAAGAAAAAGAAAGAAGAACTCACATGTGGTAGATGCTAGTCACACTACCCCCAGCCCTGCTGGGAGTGACTGGTTGGGCTGTGCAAAATTTTGCCAGCTGTTTTGTTTCAACACTGTTTTGACTCATTTCGAGCTTGAAACAGTGAAATTGAAACAAAATGAAGGGCTTTGAAACAGCCTTGAAACAAAACAAGGGCAGTCAAAATGTTTCAAAAGTTTTGAAGCGAGCCATGTGGTGGGAGACAGGGGAGAACCAGAGCTGTTCTCCCAGCAGCTCTGCAGCCCCATGTGGCTCAGCCCGCTGGGGAGCGCAGCCCTGGCTCTACCCACCTCCCGCAGCCAGGCTGCACTTGGTGGGGCTGGCAGAGCCGATCGGAGTGCAGTGCCAGCTCTGCCTGCCTCTCGCTGCTGGGCTGCACTCCGATTGGCTCCGCCAGCCCCGGTGCTGCTCCCCACCTCATAGTTTCATAGTAGCTAGAGTCGGAAGGGACCTAGGTAGATCATCTAGTCCGACCCCCTGCCTTGGCAGGAAAGAGCACCGGGGTCAGATGACCCCGGCAAGGTGCTCATCTAACTTCCTTTTAAAAATCCCCAGGCTAGGAGCCTGCACCACTTCCCCTGGAAGCCGGTTCCAGGCCCTAGCCGCCCTGACTGTGAAGTAGCGCCTCCTAATATCTAATCTAAACTTACCCTCCGCCAGCTTGTGACCGTTATTCCTGGTCACTCCTGGCAGCGCACGGGGGAACAGGGACTCCCCCAGTACCTGCTGATCCCCCCTGACCAGTTTGTAGCAGGCCACAAGGTCCCCCCTTAACCTTCTCTTGTGGAGGCTAAACAGGTTCAGGTCCCGTAGCCTCTCCTCATAAGGCCTGCCCTGCTGACCCCTGATCATACGAGTGGCCCTCCTCTGGACTCTTTCCATATCGTCCACGTCCCTCTTGAAGTGTGGCGCCCAGAACTGGACGCAGTACTCCAGCTGCGGCCTGACCAGTGCCGCATAGAGGGGGAGGATCACCTCCCTGGACCTGCTCGAGATGCATCTGTGGATGCATGACAGGGTGCGGTTGGCCTTCTTGACTGCCTCCCCACACTGCCGGCCCATGTTCATCGTGGAGTCAATGACGACTCCAAGATCCTTTTCCGTCTCCGTGCTGGCAAGAGGGGAGTTCCCCAACCTGTAAGTGTGGTGCCGGTTCTTCCTCCCCATGTGCAACACCTTGCACTTATCAGTGTTAAACCCCATCCTATTCTCATCCGCCCACCATTGCAACCTGTCAAGGTCAGCTTGTAGCCTATTGCACCCTTCTAGTGCACCCACATCCCCCCACATCTTAGTGTCATCAGCAAACTTGAACAGGGTGCTTTCTACCCCCTCATCCAAGTCACTGATGAAGATGTTGAACAGTGCGGGCCCGAGGACCGAGCCCTGCAGAACCCCACTGCCCACGTCCTTCCAGGTCGAGAAGAACCCATCCACTACCACCCTCTGGGTGCGGCCCTCCAGCCAGTTGGCGACCCATTTGACTGTGTGGGCATCGACACCACAGTCTCCCAGCTTTTTGATGAGGACAGGGTGAGAGACAGTGTCGAAATCCTTCCGGAAGTCCAGAAAGACTACATCCACAGCAACCCCTGCGTCTAATGATTTGGTGACCTGATCGTAAAAGGCCACCAGGTTGGTCTGACAAGACCTGCCACTGATGAACCCATGTTGGTTGCCCCTGAGCATGCAACCTCCCACCACCGAGCTGAGTTCCATGGGGCTGCAGGAAGACGATCCCTTCCCCAGCCCAATCACAGCCCGATCAAAGCAGCGTCAAACCATTTTGACAGAACGGAACAATGCTTTCGAAACAAACAAACCTCAAAATGAAGCACTGTCCCATCAGAATGTCGAAATGGATGTCGAAGCAGAACGCTGCTGTTTCGCACAGCCCTAGTGACTGGGTCCATGTAGGACCTGAACTGGTGCAGTAGTATAAATCTTTTAAAACCTCCTAGTATTTTGTTGGTGTTGGGTTATATTTTGGCTTCAGCTATAATGAAGCCATATTGAACTGATTCAAAGTGAATCCATTGTAATCAAGAACAATATTTATCCCCTATAGGCACATCCCAAGAGCACACGTGCAGTTAGCAGTGCCTCAAACCTGTTTGAGGCAACACAAATCATACACAGCATGTGCAGACTGTCTGCAGCATTGCTAATTAACCAGTGCTAAAAAAAAGTTTCATAGCGTACATAGCAGCATCATGTGCTACCAGAAATGAAGCCTGGCTGACCAGAGCTATGCTCTAGCTGTTGGCCAGGCTCCATGTGGCTGGCTCGGTGCCCCTGCTGTCCTGGGAGGCACCAGGACCCCAGGTAAGGCTGCCGGGGCCAGCACAAGTGCTGGCTTCAGCCCTCCCCTACCTCACCTGGCACCAATATGTGCCACTGCTATTTGTCCCACGGAAAACGTGCACCCCTGCATGTGCACACTCATCAGGACATGTCCTGTGGGTCCAACTTGTTCTGTTTTAAAAAAGGACTCTATTCATTTCAAACCTGGTGGAAAATTGAGTGTGGCTTCCCTTGAAGCTGTCCTTGCAGCCATCCTTGCAAAGATTTGATTTGGCACCAGTCATTTTGTTTGTTTATTTGTTTATCTTAAAAGAACATTTATTTAGAAGTAGAATCACTTTATTTGACTGCCATGCACGGTGGTGCTTCAGTACATCTGAAATATTCCTTGGTAAAATACAAAGTACTAACCTTCTTCCACTATTGTATATCGTGATAGTCTTGTTAACAAGACAAGCAGGATTTGACACAAAAGGCCCCTTGCTGTCCAGATATAAAGTCAGGTTTGTATGAGTTAAATTGTCTGCTAATGTAAATCGCTGTAGCTTCACTGGCATCCAAAAAGATGCAGCATTCTGTTTCATTCTGTTTCCTTATTCTACATTAAACATTAGCCATGGTATGAATTGCTGCAGGTGAAACAGACCTTCTTAATTTTGCTATTACTCACATTGTGCTTATATATGGGGTAACTCCATTGACTTTCTCCAGTGGAGTAAGAACAAAGAGTGCAAGTCTGGTAAAGCAATCAGGATAAAGAGTTTGTCTTGGCTCTAAAATGACTTTGTAATTTTTAATTCAGTGAGCATACTTATTTCTAAGTTAGGATCTTAAACAGATTTAAATAAGAAATAGATTTTCCACTTACCTTTACATAGAATGCGTTGAACTTTTTTAGAGTATCTATCTTGGCTTGCATTTGAAAAGAATATGAGTCTTGAGCCTCTTGGGACAATTTCTGCTTTTGATACGGTTGCTAAATAAATCTGGTTCTTTTCCAGCTTAAACTTGGCTGCCTTGCTGGGGTAATTCACCGTCCCACTGACCAAATGATTAGAGAAGTTAGTTAAAGTTTTGAAATCAGCAATTTCTTCTGAGATAATCAAGCGACACTCAGGGTACGTAGAAACTTTTGGGGAGGTTAGATCATGTTAAAAATGGCCACCAGATCTAACTTAGTTTGCCAAGGTGCAGACGCTAAGCTAAGATACCTAGTTAGGTCAATCTAAGCGTGAACTGTACTGAAGGTCAGGAAGTTTAGATTGGTGTAAAAATGACCGACGCAATCTAAGTTAAGCCCACCCCAAAGGTAGTCTAACTTAGATCAGGTCAGGGAAGACCTACCTCACTGAACTTCTTTACAGTTTCCAGTGCAGCCCTTGGCTGGGAAAGCCCAGCTACTGGCCCCAACCCCAAGGCTGCACTTTTCCTACCTGCCCCTTGGCACCAGGATTTTTTGCCCCCCAAGCCCTTTGCCCCATCCTAAACAGACACCCACCTCCCCTGTGAAGCAGCCAGCCCCCCCAAGCCCACCAAACCCTACATTCTGCAAGCCACTTCTGGTGCTGGGCTTACCAGTGTTCACCAGTGCCGGGAGTTGAGGGAGTAAATCAGGGTGGGAGAGGGACAAATGGTTCACTGGGGGAATGGTTGTTGGTTTAGGGGGACTGAAAATAGCCCCTGGTCCGGGGGGGAAGAGAGCTCCTCATTCCAATCAGCCCTCCCCAATTCTGCCAAACCCTCCTGGACCCCACCAACACCTTCTCAGACCTCACTTGTCACTTGTCCCCCTGATCCCTCCAAGCCTGCCCAGTGGATCATGTTAGCCCCCAATCCCCCATCCATGGACCCTGCTTGTCCCCCTGATCTCCTCGCTGTGGACTCCACCTGCCTTCCCACAACTTCATGGCAATAGCCCCTCCAACCCACCAGAACCTGCTTGCCCCCCTGACCCCACCAAGCTTCCCCACTAGCGCCTCCATCCTGACTCACTTTAGATTGGGTGGCCATTTTTAACTCAATCCAACCTCCTAAACTCCCCGAATAGCTGCACATACCCAAAATCCATCGCCATTTTTACAGATTCAAATATAGTTTAACATCAATTAATTGAAAATTTAGGTGAGGAGAAATTTTAAAACATGAACAGCTACATTATATTTCAAATTGTATAGCCATTCCTCAAACCAGGTCAAGGTGCTAGGTATGCTTGAATTTGCACAAGGAGTAAGAAGCAAGAGTAAAAAGAAAGGATTTTTCAGTAGTTCAGGCAATATTTGCAGAATGTCTAAACAATGAAAATAGACTACTGATTTTCTATGTTAATAAGTATTGAAGCTTTTTTGACTGCTAGTAACTTGGGCACTGTAGGACATGGTTGTGAATTCCAAGATTCACCTGATTCACAATGACTCCAAGTTATTTACAGTAAAGTCCCATGCTGGGCACCAAAAATATACCTGGGAGCTCTGTGCCAAGGATGTTTGTAGAAAACTTAACATGAGGTTTTGTTTCTCCTTCATTCTTTTGATCATCTATGGGACAGCCATATCAAATAAACCTGAAGCCCCCAGTTCAGTTGCACAGGTCAAGATTCCCTGTGCTACCTGCTATGCCAGACCTCCAGAACTGTGTCAGCTTGTGCGTGATAGCCATGAGGAGCAGGGAAAAGCTGCCTATTTGTGTACAAGGTTGGTGAGTGTTTCTTGTGGTTGAAATTAGCCTGCTTCATAAATAGGAAAGAGTAAGGGGAATTATTGATACACCTATATATACGCAGAGAGACATAACTCTATATGGGATGTAAATTATAAACAGCACTGAACTGTGGATATGTCCTGAGCTTTTCCATCTTCTTTGGGGTGATACCTCAGACTGGGACACAGTAAAATGTTTTTGGAAAACAGTAAAATTGACAGAAAAAGAAAATATTAGGGAGATCCAAACTGTCTCCAAATGTTGACTGAATTTGGCAAATACTGTCAGCCAAAAACGTAATGAACAAATACATATTAAAAAAAAGTTTCAATATTTTTACTTTTGTTTTGAAATTAAAATTTGACCTAAATTTTAAAAGTGAAAAATGAGATCAACACATAGTTAAATAGTCAAAAATGAAACATCAAGGAAATATTTTGGGTTGAACCAAAATAATTTCTTTTTCAGTTTGATTTCCTCAGGACCTGCAATGCCTCCAGTTTAGTAGTATTGTCCCAGATAGAGCTGATTCAATATTTTAAAAAGCAAAACAACACAAAAACTACATAATGCACAAATGTTTTTGTGACTTCAGGTATGGAATTTGATTTGTCATGATGCAGAGCTTTATTATTCATTACTTGGAAGTGTTTAGATAACTATCAAATATTTGATCCCCAGATGTTCTCAGAGTTCAGGAGAAGCTACTGTTTATCTCAAAATCAATACCATAGAGTTCATTATTTTTATTCACCAATTAATTATTCTCTGGTTTAAAAATCCAACAAGGGGTAGAAATGATGCTTAAGAGTACTAGCACAAAGGACAAAATAGTAAACTTGGCAAAGTTATAGGATCCAAACAAGCCATAGGCTTAAAATTATTCATGGAAAATATTCAGCAAATGTTTAGGAACAGTCAATGCATAGTAAAAAACAAACATGTTCATGAATGATTCCATAACCAGAAATGAGGCTAACCTCATAAAAAATCCAATCACCTCTAGCCTAAATGGCCGCATCCAGACGAAAGCAGCTGTGTGGTATGTGGCATCACAGACATATCTGCAGCGCCACACAGTGCACATTAAGCTTTTCTCCATGCTGTAAGGGAGCAGTGTAGTGGGGTTTTTTGACCCCTGGATATCCAGGGGTAAAAAAAAATCCATGCAAAAAAACAAGTGGAGTGGTACATGCAGGTTCAGCGTGCACCACTCAAAACCGAAGTCTGGCCAACCAGAGCCATGCTCCAGCTGACAGCCAGGCTCTAAGCAGCAGGATCACTGCTGCTGCAGCCCCAGGAGACCTCCTGCTGAGGTCAGCCCAGTGCTGGCCCCAGCCTCCCCTACCCCACCTGGGGTAACTTGCTGTGCACCAGAGAGTGCGTGGCACAAGCGTTCTCTGGGGACAACTAGTGGTGGCACAAGAAGTCCTGCTGCTAGTTGTCCCTGGGGAACCCCACGTCCATGCTTGCGTTCCAATTGTGTTCAGGCTAGTTATTTCAGATACAGTCGTTATTCTGGGACTTGATATCAACAAGCAATTGATGGGATTGCATGATAGGGGTTTTGTCACATTTTTAGTGGAGTGGCGTCTTTCTTTAAAGGGTCCCTGATTTTTCACACATGCCTCTAAACTTTCATTGCCAATGCTAAATTTTGTTCAGATGGATTTTCTATCAAAGGAGAAATTTGGCAGGTATAACTTCTTGGCTGTAAATCAGTAAGTGGAAGTGGGAGGAGTCAGCAACTGGATACATTTTATGTGAGCCAGATGTTATTTCCACCCTGTTCTGTCTTTCAATTCTAGGGGTAATGATAGTTTGGGTTTTTTTAGATTTATCTTTAATTGGCTTTTAGCAATACAAATGCTCCTTGCCTTTAGAGCTTGCATCATGGTGGTCCTTAGCTTAGCACTAGCTAAACTGTTTTATTTATTAGGGTCTCTTCATTTCTCTCCATTTGTCCAGATTACTGGATATAAACTGACATTGAGTGAGGCATTTTCAGAAATTAAAAGTGATTTGGTGAGATGGCGTGAATAACCCAAAGCCACCTTACACAGCATCAATCTCATTAGGATGGTGGATGCCTCCAGATAGTATATCCTCTTTAGATGTCCCATTTTAATCTTCTGGAAAAGGGATTTGAGAGAGAGAAAGAGAGAAAGCATTTGTTACTTGAAATAAATGCAAAGCACAGGCTTTGAGTGAATCAACTGCAGACACTCAGGTAAGGCATTTCCTAGTTTTCGGCTGAATATTTAAGTATGCCAATAATGAGCAGTCGAACTACTTTGTGGGGCAGAAAAAAGAGATTAAAAAAAGAATAGAGATGGCCACATTTAGATTCCTTTATTTGATTAGAAATCATATCTGCCAGAGATTTAGACAACGCCTGTGTTTTAATGTACTGTGCAGGAAAGGATTATTGTTCCACACCACCGATGTTTCCCAGGATTGATAATGCCAGATTGTGGGCATATGGCCTGCTGGTGGAAAGTTCCCATGTGCTTCATTGGAGAAGGAATAGTCCAGTCAGAGACGCAATTGAATCAATGCTAAGGAAAGACTGTGAGGAAACGCTAGTTAATGGATCTGTATAGATGATTTCAAATAATTGTTTTTAGCTTTTTGCACTTTGGTTTCAGTTCTGCAAGTCTTTGAAGTTTGTAGAGAAACCGTTGTCATGTACAAATGTTGTGTGTGGTTGCAGAGACGGAAGGTCATCCTCCATTTTAAAAGGCGGGTTCTGTGCTTTAGGCAGCGTTGTATAGGAACCAGACCTCAGCCCAAACTCTCATGCCCTTCCACAACTCTCATTTTCTTTCCAGACCACATATTCATAAAGGAGTAGTGGTGGGAGAAGAGTGGCTAGGTCTCAGGCAGGGAACTAAACACAGCTTTTATCATGCTTATGAGGTATTTAGTTAGACACTCTCCCTTTTGGAGTTAATCCCCTTACTAAGTAGAAGTAATTTGGTGTTTTACATGAAATCTTACTATTTTGAATTTTGTTTCATTCTGAATTCCAACAAAAACAAAAAATTCTGAAATTCCTACAAAACAAAATTCCCCAAAAGTTCATTTAATGTGAATTGAAATATTTGACCTTGAGGAATACCAGAATATTCCACGTTGACTAAATGTTGGGGTTTTTTTACATTTTAATTTGAATGTTTATTAACAAAAAAGGAAAGACATTTCAAACTAAAAGTCAGCGTAGAACAAAAAAAATCAAAACCTTCTATGCAGAAAACATTGTTATGGACAGGTTGAAACTCTTAATAATTTTTTTCTCTCAATGAAATGTCAGAATTGGCATGTTCTCATGGGAAATTCCGGTTTGGATGAAACGACAGTTTTGACAGAAAAAGTATCCCAGTAGGCACTGCACCGTGGTTATTGTTTTTATGGTTTTGATTCTTTCAAGATAACTTAATTGGCATATAGAAACTCCCCATGTAATACAAAAAGCTATACAGATAGTGAGCACAGGGAGGGCAGGGAGGGCAAGATTGCTCCGGTTTATTGTGAGCATGAACTACATGTGTGAGGAAGTAAGGTGTACTCCATGCTACAGAGATTTGCCAGCAGCAGTTCAATGAATGCTCAAGACCCCTTGCCCACAGCAGATCCCACTACTCTGCCAGCGGCACCTTTGCTAAGTGAAATAAGGCTCCTCTCAGTACTAGCAGGCAAATAAAGGCACATGGAGACATTCCCATGCTGCTAGCTGGCTGCTGCAGCCCGTTCAGCAGCCAGTGCCTTCGCGCAGTACACTTGGCAATGGCAGCCCACCTGGAGTCACAGAGCTACCTAGAGCATGTGAATGTGCACATGTGCTGGTGGCTGGGCAACAGTGGCTGCAGTCCACCATGCAGGGCTAGGTACCAACATTCAAAAAGCCTGAGGTGGAACTGATCTAAGTTGAACAGTTTTCTGTAAGCGGTGTAGTTTGGATCGGTAGCAAATAGAAAACACATTCACCCTTTGATGGGGACATAAATCTTAAACAGGGTTCCACTAGTTTTTAACAAATCTATGCGTTACAAACTTCTGCTCTGTTACAGGTATAGACCACTTTTGAGTGCTGAACTGCTGTTTTGTTATGGGTATAGACTGGTTTCCAATCACTTATACCAGTAAAAATGTAACATTTGTACCTGGCCCAGAAGTTCTGGTGGCAGAGGCAGCTTAGTATAGATATAGCCAAAGGTGAAGCAGTGTCTATAATCCTCTATACTTAGGCCCCAGTTCCTGTGTTCCTGGGACAATGGACAAAAGTGGTTTCATGCATGGGCAACTGGTGCCTCCCGAGTCTCAACATGGCCAATGGGTGTGGGTGTGGGGGAGTTCCCCAGCAGCCAATCACTGAGCCAGTGGCACAACCAGAAGTACACTTCCACCATCACTTCCAGTTTCGTGGCTGGCACTTTGAGGGCCCATCTCAGGGGGTGCAGGTGCACCCGCTTGCACCCCCTACACATCACCAATGGTTTCATGTTACCTTTGAATAGCCAAGTTCTACAGCAGCAAGGGACCTGCTTGGCCCACTGTGTAAATTAAAGTATCTTCAGTTTTAATCAATATTTTGCTTCCCATGGTCCCCAAAAAACACTGCAAGGCACACGATAGCTGTACCACACCAGGCTCCAGCCAGACTTCTGCTCCCTTAACATTTCCCCTTTCATGCAGATCAAAGCTGGCCCATGGTCCTGAGGCCACCTCTGTCTCAGTAGTAAAGACCGCCACCATGATGTGGTATTCCTTGGAGGCTGTTGCCATCCCTTTTAAGGTTCTGTTTTGCCAGCCTAAAGTGACTAACGTTTTTTTCAAGCCCGCTCAGTTTCTCACAAGACTACATGTTAATAAAGGAGTGGGGCTGGGAGCAGGAGACATGGACTTAAGCACAATCTTGTTGTGTTAATGAGGAATTTAGTTACACTTTCTCCAGTGTAAAGTTATTCATGCAACTAGACAGGAGTAATTTGGTGATCCTACAGAGTCCTCTTTATACAGGATCAATTTGCATGTGCCTTAAATCTTTCCTAACTGCTCATCGCTATCACCTCATACTTGCATACTGACCATTCTGCATCCACGTAGGACTGTGTGCTTCATGAATGCAGTATAACATCCACTGATAGATCCAAAAAAGTCAAGAAGTTGCTATTAGACTCCTGTTAAGCCATATACTTTTGGAGTGAAATGTAACACTTTCAAAAGCACTTTTATAGCCCAGCTATAATTTAATGACATTTAATTCTTCTAACATTAGATATTGGAAGGTTTCATTTTTCCAAGTGTCATATATTTGAGAAGAATATGGAGTTGGATTTGGCTGCAAAGACTGGCAATAATTAAGACTAATAAAAACACTCTCTTTTACATACGCACAGCCAGTTCAACCCTAGCATGAGAGAGTGCATGTTCCAGTGAAATGAGCTAAGCCGGCTTACCCCAGGGCCAAGTCAGCTAGCTGTAGAACGATGCCATTCAAACTTTTTCCTTCCCTAGACCCACAGTGCACATTTGGCTTTCTCCAGTTTGTGACAAGCCTGCTGCAGGTACTGGAGCATTTGTTGGTTTTGGATATATTCCAGAATCTTGGTTTTACAGGTTATTTGAAGATATTTTAATTGGCTAAAATGTGAATATCTCAGTTTTAATGAAGGAGACTTTGGGGGCCTGATTTTCCACAGCTTTACATGTTGTGTAGTTGTTTATATCTGTGAAAAGTGGGTGTAAAACACTGCATAGAAAGGAACTTTTCAGAAGCACAAAGGCCACTGATGTATCAGGGCAGCTCCAACACACAGGGCAGTACTGGCAGCTGTGAAGCCAGGGTCTAGCTGTGGCAATGGTGATTTTTTCTCCTCCCTTAGGCACCCAATTCCATCTGGCTTTCCATGGGAAATCAGCCATCCATGCCTTTGAAGACCTCTTCCTACATGACAGATTCTGCATCGTGACTCCTTTCTGCTGCTCCTTTCTGCTGCTCTGCCAGTGCAATGGGACCTCATAGATGATGCAGCTGGCAGCCATGGGATTCTGCTGGCACAAGCTGCTTCTCTACTTAGCACAGAAGAGCACCACACCTCATCCTCTTCCTTCCTGCTAGGGTGTAAAGAGCCTATTTAGGAGGAGGCACGTAAGACTGAAAAACCAGCTGCAGATAGGCAGAAGTTTACAGGATGCCTGACTGGAAGGTTGGGAATCAGCTGCAATATTGATAATAAATGAGCAAGTGTAGAGCCACAGAGAGGGTTACAAGCACCAGGAGCAGAGTTCAGAGAGACAAAAGGAAGGCTTTGGTGCTAGGGGAGAAGCACAGAGCCTGGGTTGACTTCTCAGGTCTGAAGAAAGACAGCTGGTTTTAGTATATTTGTCTGTGTGTTTGTTTCTTTTGTGTTCCTTCTAGAATTCAGTCTGTCCAAAAATCTGAGTGGTGCTACATGCTATTTGTTTTCACTAGGGCTTCTCTAGTCAAACAGCCCCCTTTATCTGTTTTCAAAGTTGTTTAGACCACCAAAAATGGTGGGGGAAGAGGTGTGCACATTCTGGATCAACTGAGGATAAATTTCATATAGATCCTTTGAGTCCAAACACAGCACTGAATTCCAGAGAGGAAGTAAATATGTTCACTCCTCTAATTAAAGTTATACGTCATTTAATTTTGCTTCCATTGCATGGATTTCTTATGAGGCCTCTGCTGTTGGACTGTTTGCACTCTTCTGACCTTTCCATGATGTCTGCTGAAGGAGTATTAGGTTGGGAAAATGAACAGTGGTCAGTTAAACAGTGGCCATTGGAAGATGTAAATGCATCACAAGAAGTTTTGATATTCATACTGAAGTTTTGCATCAGATTATATAATCAGAAGACTGGCTGGAGTAAAAAACTAGTTTGAAAATAAGGTAGTCACACAAATCTCTATGTCCAGTGGGGTCTTGTTTGGTAGTAGAATGCCACTCCTAAATTTGTATTTCTGGTGGATGCTCTGGGACCATCCCCTCCCATGTTCTGGCTCTATATCATAATGACCCTATCTCCAGCTAAAAAGGCCTAAGCACTGCTTCCTCTTTAAAATGTAACTGGATTTTCTAAGTGGGACTATATTAAGGCTGTGCTGGTAAGGGATTGTTTGGTTTCTGGGGTTGGTTGGGTTCCTGCTGAAAAAAAGATCCAATACCTATGTTTTGTTTGCCCCCAATGAACCATTTAATTTTCAGATTATTTGACTCTTTTTTTAACAATTTTGCTTTTAATTTAGGACAAATTCAAAATGAAAATGTCATTTTAAAATCAAAAGTCAAAACTGTTTGTTTTGAAAATCCTAGTGAAACATATTCCATTTTTTCAGCTGATCAATATAGCAAATAGTTTCAGAATTTGCAAAATATTCTGTGTCTTCTTGGCTGCACTTTTCTGTGAAGTTACGAGTCACAAAAAGGAACTTCAATATCTGTCCCAGATTCTTCCAATATCTGAGCATGCTGCTTTCATATGGCTTCTACTGACCAGACGTTGTCAGGACCCTAACTCATAATAAGCTGTAAGATACCCAAAAAACTGCTTCAAATGGACACACAAATAGTTTAGGTTGGATGTATTTCTAAGAAAAAGATTGTACAAAGCCACTAAGTAGGACCAACTTAATGAGATGCAGAAAATTTGAAAAATATTTTTATAGTGTAAATGCAGTGTTGAAAAGTGGGAGACAACCATATATCTGCGTAAGAATCCAAAGGTGAAAGGGGGATGGGAGACCAATATGTGTCCTTCTCCTCCTCATTTCTGTCAATGGGTAGTTGACACTGAAGAAATGCACATTAGCAAAATGAAACAAAAACTATACCAATAGTAAGTAACTACATTTTATACTTCTGTTACTGCCATTTGTTTGAGAATCTCAAATAATTATATAATCTCAGATACTAAAAACCTGTTTTAATATCCTGGAACAGGGAAAGGATGATTGGATAATTCAAGGTTTTTCTCTTATGCTTCCCAGGAAAAGCCCAGAGCCCTGCTCCTGAAACACCTCAATCACTACAGTCCCCAGAGACATTAAGTGCCTTTTGGTTAACCAAGAGAAGCATGTGAGCACTGGATATCCAAGGACAGAATTCGCTCTGTGTACAATCTTGTTATTGTGCTCTTAAGCATATCTTCTCTTTCACAATCTGACTTAATCCATTTTCTCAGTACAGTTCCTGAGAAGTCAGGTGAGGAGGGTAAAACTGAGTTCACTTGAAAACCACGCTGCTGTCAGTGCTAATGACTGCATTCATTCATTCAGCAGTGCCATTCCTCTGCACGCCATCTAGTATTACTCTGCTGAGTATTGATTCCCGAAGCCTTCAGTATTTTGATGCTATTGCTTCCTGAAAGTAACTTGTAGAATTTTTCCTTTGAGAAAAACAATTTGCATTCTTTGGCCCTGTTGCACTTGTACGTGATATGTGGCTAAGCAGCTGACATTTTTTGAAACCTTTATGACAAAGATTCATTATGTGCTGGTTTAGCTAGAACATGATTGTAAGTAACTACTTCCATTTTATTAAAAGGTTACTCATAACCTGCAATCTGACCCCCACCGCTTGAAATCTAATAGGTGAAGATAAGAGTGTAAAATTGAGGTCAGTATGCTTTTCAACTGGAAAAACTGCCTTTTTCCCATTCAACAGAATTAAATTAACATTATTTTTTTTAATAGTGAATTTAGTGTTTATGCAACTGAGTACCTAATATCACAAGCTTGAGCTGCATGTTGTACAGATGAGCAACGTATGGAAAAAAATAAAGGATTTTTTTCCCCCCATTGTGGTGGCATTTGTGTTTCCCATCTGTTCCAGCCTATACATTCTGTTGATATTCCCTTCACAAAGTAAACTGACTGTTAGGATCATCTTATGCAAAACTCCCATGGGGGTTGGAAGGAAGAGAGTTTGAGTCATATTATAGGAATTCAGTAGCAAATTATGTGGGGTCAAAAGCACCTAAGGGAAAGACATCATTTTCAAGTGTACATCATGTGTTGTAGAGTAACTTCAATAGAAGAAACATCATTTCTGTGTAATCCTGTTAGTTTTATCTTTAAATTTCATTGCACTAGCAGAGATAATGATGGTGTGCTTAATAAGTATATTCTAATAAAGTGGAGAGAGAACCAGAGACCCTTTGTTTCTGTATTGCGCCCTGAGGCCCTGGCTCCTTGCCTGCCCTGGAACAACTCTCTGCTTGTTCATTTCCCAACTCCCAGTCTAGATTTGTGGGCACACACACTCCCTTCCACAGGAAGATGTGGAGAGGAGGAAGGGAACCCATGTCCATATTTTGCTTCAGTCATGCAATGCTGCTATGGCTTTGCTCATGTAACTCTGGAATCTGCATAAGAGTGGATAGAAGATAATGGTAGTGGAGAAGTTCTTGTAGCTATATTTAGATGCACCAAGGATTTACTTACTGCATTTGCAGAATGCTAGATATAGTGCAATGGGGTTTGTGTGTATTTTTGTGTGCATATATGGTACGTTTTTGGGGGAGGGGAACATAAGGGCAATTTTGGAAATACATGGTTTTTTGCAACATACTTGATTTTTAAAACATGTACACGACTTGTATGTGTCACTGATTCTATTGTGACATTGCAGGACAAAGATTAACAGATAATCATGAAAAAATTCCATATTCTGAAAAAGACAAACTGAAAGTGCCTTGGTTTTCAGTTTTTCCAGTGCTGTAATTGCCTCAATACTGAAATGTTTCAGATTGTATTCCAGAATTCTTTGCAGGAAAAAAAGTGTGTATTTTTTCTAAAATCATATAGTGTATATCAACTGAGGGCACAATATCCTTATCATCAACAGCAAAATGAACAGTAGCAAATGGAAATAAATGACAGCAGGAAATGGAAATCTGTATGAAAACAGGGCAGCAAAGGACCGTTCCTGTTTATCTGACTAAAAATAATCAGTGAGAATATTTGTGGCAGTCAGAAGAGCAGGATTTGATTCTGTGATATAAACCCTAAGCTAGGACAGCAGATGTTTTAACCATAGATTTTATCCTGATATCCATGCATGTCTGGTCTATTACATGAGCTAGCAGAATCCAAGACCCAAAGTTTTTAAAAAGCATATTTTTGTTCAACTTATGAATTTTAAAATAAGTCATGCCGTCCTTCTCCCATGGGCTGCCTCTTCAAAAGCCAGCAGCTTCCTGGAAATATTATTTGGGCAATTAATTTTCTTGGGTAGGTGCCATGTGGGAACCAACTGTCTACTCCACCCAAAAGACCCTGCTTCCCTGACCCATTTCTAATTCTTTGTACCCCTTAGTTTTCAGTTTTTCCTAGGCTGTAATTGCCAGAGCACTGAAATGTTTCAGAACTTATTCCAGAATTCTTTGTATAACTCCCTTTTTAATGGCAAATAGATACATATTGAAAACATATCCAGACAATCAGAGGATCATTTTGGGATATAGCCATTTTTCTTTTTCCACCTGCCCTCCATATTTTCCTTATTTTTGGTTGCTTATGAGACCAATGGTTATTATCAGTTTATTATTACTGTTTTTCCATAGACTTTCTCATATGTCAAGTGAATCTGATCCGGAGTTCAGGCCCATAATTACACTGGATAGTCTCCAGGAACTCATAAATAAAGTGGTGGTGGTTGCTTTGGCAGGCAGATCTCCCTCTAGTTCTGCTCTTCTGAAGGTGGACAGGGGCCCTGGCTCTTTTCTAAAATTCCACACTTGCCCTTGAGTTTTTCACACCTACTTTTAAAAGACCTTGGGCTTTCTTATTCAACCCCTGGGGTAGTTAGGCATAGGAAGAAAAAGCTATTAACTCTGCTATATTGTTCAATATATTACTGTAGAGAAGCAATGGAAAATATAGATGTTAACATTTCTCTGTCTGTCTTAAAATCTGGCAACATCCCAGGATCCGGATATATTTCAGTCTCTGCACCCTGGCCTGTTCACTCACACTGGAAGTTTATACTCTGTGCTACAGGAGGACACATGTTTGCCATATTAAAGATAGTACTGGGCTGCAGAGTCCAGATACAGGTCTGAATTGGATTGGAACTTCCCCAAAAGATAGAAGGGTCTGATCCAGATCTGAGCACCTCAAGTCTGGGAGTGTACTGGTAGTAACCTAGGGTTTTTGTTTAAGCTGGTTCCTAACCATATTAGTGCAAATGGGCATACTGCGTAGTTATAGAGTTGAATTGGTCTAGCCTAGATTGAACCCAACAATGCGCCAGCTGCTTTTTTTCTGGTTTGTTCTCTATTTTTTTCTTGGATGCTTCAATTCAAGAATATACTGAAGTGCTTTCCTAAATAGGGACGGCTTCCTGAATTGGGTCTAATACTAATTTATACCTCAAAGTTGCCAGACTGACAGCCAGGGAGACTGCAGCGTTCTGTTCCGTCCCTGAACTGGAATGGATATGGGTAGCGCAGCTTGCTCACACTACCTCAGCCAAAGGGCCTCACCCCAGACCAGCAAGATCTATCTACAAAGGTCTTTTTAAGCAAGCAAAGGTTGTTTCAGGTTTTGTGCCTATTCAGCAGTTGGTCCCTCCCCAAAGGCATTAGCTGCATGTAAAATTAGCAGTTGCTACCACTGATCAAAAACTGAGTATGTTCCACCAGTGCAAATCGGAAATGTCATCCCAAATGTAAACAGGCTTCAGGTTGTCCATTAGCTCCACTCAGATGTGGATATTTATATCCTATAATAGGTCTGAGATCACTGCTCAGAGCAGTCATATGATAATGGTAGCATGGAAGGAATGGTCCAGGAAATATGTGATAGGCAAGTTTTCGTGAGCAGTATCTTTTACTGGACCAACTGAATGGTTGGGATAGATTTAGACAAGCTTTTGGGTACTGCTGTACTCTTCAGGGAAGGACTGTAGGAAGAGTACAGTGATACCCAAAAGCTGGTTCACATTCTCAGCAGTGCCATGGAGACGCAAATCTCTGCATTCCATGACAATCAATTGGTGCCATTGTATTTTCTGCTGAGCATTTTTCAGAACAAATCAAGGTACTGAAAAAAGCAAGAGGATGAAGTTTCTGTTTGTTTTTCCCAAATCTCTTTCAAGGATGCCCATGTTTCACTAAGTATTTCCTTGTGCCTCAAAGTACAGCTTTTTTGCTTCCCTAATAATTCTAGTACCTTTGTGGCTTACAAACATTTTGGCCAGAGGGAGTTTGTTTATACTAACTTATATGGTTTATACAGATCCAATTTATGATTCTTCAATAATTTCAATTCATTCCTGATTCTTTGGGCATTATAAGGTCTAACAATTTGATTGCCCTTTTGGACAATCCATCCCATACTGCTTTTTAAAACTGTTTAAGCCAGTGATAAGTGAAATAGAATCACTTGTGTATTTGGGTCACCTCATGAGTTTCCAGAATGAAAATATTTAGGCTGAAGATGGCATGTGATTTATTTGCTGGTAAAGCTTTTACTAAGTCCAGAAAAATCAATTTTGTTTCCTGCCTGGACAACAGCGTTTCTGCTAAGTGAGTTGCAGTTTTTCAATTTTAAAACTTCCATTATTGGACTTTTCCAATATTTGAAAAACAAATAAGCAGAATGTTGTGTCAATCACAGAGAAAGCAAGTTTAACATTTCAATTACTGCCTTTCATTCGGGCAGTTTTCTCGGGTCCATTTTATTAGAACATTCTTCAAAGGGACAAAATTTAATCTCTGTAATGCTGTCAGCATTTAGATATCCTGATCCTACCTTTCCCCCTTGAAGCCAAGTGAAAAACTGTTGCAGTTTCAAACAGAAGCCTAATTTCAGAGAAAACCTTATACTGCATTTCTTCTTGCATGTAAGATAAGGAATAAAGGGTATTTTGGAGGCCACTAAGTAGCCCACGATTTTATTTTTCTCTGTTTTATATTTGCCTTTTTTTCCTGCTACTTTCACTTGTTCTTCCACATCTACCCTGCCTACTTTATGCTTGTGGGAGATGTTGTGCTTCCCCATTAAGTGATCTGACCACACTATTGTGCAAGTGTGTACACACAACAGTATTATCCTGCAATTAAGGTATTTGTGCCTGGTACCATTGTGCCCACATGATATAGCAATGTTCTGAAATAAGCGCTTAGCATCCTGGTCAGAAATCCCACGGTATATTTTTTGCTGCTGTGCTCTGTGCATTCTGTGCAGCGTGGAACCTCTAGTGGAAGTTAGTAGAAACCTAGGGTTTGGGATCCAATTAATTGTCCCCATGATTTCCTTGTTTTATCATGTCATCCACCTTTCCTCCTAAGCCAGTACAATTTTCAATGTGCTGTTCAGCAGCCTAGAGAAAGCACTAGCAGCAGCTGTGATCCTCACAATGATCAGTATAAACAGGATGTTGCAAGAATGTATGTATTCATACTGACCTCAGAACTGGGGTAAAAAGGGTACCTGAGGAGTAGGAAACTGAAATCAAGCCCATTCCTCCTTGAGCTGCTTCACTCAGTGGAGTGAAGCTTTTGGGCTCAGCCATCCGGGAGTGACCAGTGATGTAGGATGATGCTGTAGGCCTATGCTGTTCAGAAGCTTAGGATGTCAAAAGCCATTTTCCTACAAATCCATGCAGAGATGGCACCAGAGCTGCTGGAGCAGAACACCTACTTGAGAGTAACCCTCAAGATGGAAAAGCAGACTGCAATTGTCATCTGGAAGCTCATCACCACTGCTTGCTACTGGGCAGTAGCCAACTGGTTTAATGTTGGAAAAGCAGTCAACAGAGCTGTTATAATACATTGCCATAAAAAGATGCTGTCTAGATGCTTTCTAATTCTATTCTGGGGACTTTGAGGAGAACCACATGCCTGTTCTTTCATGTTCATGCCTGGTCTCAAGTTCTTCAACAGAAAGGCATATTTTTTCAGACTGGTACTGCAAGGATTGGTCGATTACCAGTAGCAACATGGGGTGGTTTGAGTAGGACTGCATTGCCAGGCTCTTTAGAAACTCTGAATTGTTCCTTTCCTGGTGTTTCTAGGGCCTTGTTGGACTTACTCAGGTCATTTTGGGAAACATTCCACTTTCCCTCCACTTTCCTCTCCAACGTTTACAGGGCTTATCTATGCTGTGGCAGCAGTGGGTCCAGTGAGGATGGAGCTGAATACACACTGCATAGGCTCTACCCACTGCTATTCTTCAGACTCAGAAGTCCACCCTAGGCATACTGAAGACTGAGGATTCAAGAGGAGGCATAGTAGGACAAACCTTCACTGATGCATCTTCAAGTTTGGAGCAGGTCTGTGGATACATCTCCAGGAGCAGGTCTGCAAGCACACGTGGTGAGGCCTTGAGTGAAGCATGCTCAGTCCTGTCCTCACTGGGATTTGCCCCTGGAATGGTGTAGACAAGTCCTTATGGGATAGTTAGATAAAAGAAAGAAGCTGTTTAATGCTGAATGGTTGCAGAATAGCAGTGGAATATGTACGCAGGAGGCTGAAAAGCAGATAGAGGAACTTGAAGAGAACTGTATGATTCTTGCTGTGTTTTGTCCAACCTTCGTGAGACCAAGGGAGAAAACCTTGCCAACAGACACCAAGAGAAGGTGGACAGATTTGTTGAGGGTTTTGAACATGCAGAAAGGCAGCCTCCATGAAATGCTGCCACTGCTCAGGGGCATAGACCCAGGGATATATTTTGTTCCTACTTGGAACTTGGTACTCCCTGGGAACAATGTGTATGTTTTTATAAGAAATTTTAATCATGGTCACTATACCTGCATGTGTACATGCTGTAGTGCAGACAGTTGATCAAGATAATTTGCTTGGCGATTTTAGTATATGTTATACAGGGATTTTAATATAGTCCATATTTGGATTTTATTATAACTTACAGGAAGTGTCAGTGAAGATGGATGTTAAAATGAATTGTTTAATGAACAAGTAAAATGAGGTAGGTTTTTTATTAGTTTGTCCAGGAGGCTGAATTATAAATACAAACACTTAAATTAATTCTAATAAATTACTATTAAAGTATTAAATGATGAAGCATGCATGCAAAATAGGATGCAAATACAGGTCTCATTTGAAGCCCAAAAAATAAATAAAAATGCAGAGTGTAAACCAACTTGTCCTTTAAAGTCACACATTTCTGTCCATAGAGACCTGAAAACTCTTGGCTGCATCTTGGGGCATAGGTGTGGCAAAAAAGCCTGTCCCTAGCAGGTGAAGGTCTCTAGGAGGGTTGTTTGCCTCTTCAATATCCACAGCAGTGGTGTCTGTAAGGGCTTAGTTATTTCCTTGTCCTTTTCTTTTTCTTCTTTTTATCATTCTTTTAAGAAATGTCCCACCACACTTCCTCTGACCTTTTATTCCTCTCTTGGGATGTGCACAATAGTTCTTTGAAAATGTCATCACTTGAGCTATCTTTATAGGGTGTAGCAGATAGATGAGCAAGTAGAAATGTGTCTCTGCAGGTTGTCCATGAGGTAAAGCTTGATAAACATAGAGTATAAAGGAGACAGGCTAAGAGATACCAGTACATTTTAGATGGCTTTTCTTACTTTGGACAATGTTAACCTAAGGTAACACATGTCCGCAGCAGGCAAAGGAAGATATGTCCTGTTTTTTACCAGGATGGTGCCATTGCAGCAGGTACATAAGGGGAAGGAAATTACATGCTCTGTGGACAGAACTGAGATAACTACCCCACCATATAATCTCCATTCCAAATTACAGCAGTATCTTTAGTTTAAGTCTTTTTAACATCCACAGAGCAATGTAAAACACACTGCAAAATAACGAGAATTCTGCAATAAACCAAGGGATATGAATTCATTAGGTTGTCTTAAAATGTCTTACTTTTGGGAAAGATTTGAAGAGTATGACATGGCCAGTTTATATTACAATTCCTTGTGTTGGCTAATGGCTGAGCATGCTAATTAAATCTTGGCCCAGATAATTGATTCTGGTGATGCTTTTTTTTCTTTCTTGTACATGCTATTATAAAAAAGTGCCTTTAGTTCTATTTTATTAGGATAACCCCTGAGCTGTAGAGGTCACACAGATGAACAGACCAGCTGATCCAAACAGCCAGCAATGCAACATGGGATACCAGGAGAAACTGGACGAGGTGCAGCAGTTGTTTTAAGATGGGTGTGCATTCTTACCTACTTTGTTGCAGGTAGACTCATCCAACATCTAAGGAAACCCTCTTCCAAAGTGGATTTAAAAATGTTAATTACAATACTGTATTACTTGTAACAAAACACTCTGGGGACACAAGTCAATTTAAGACCCTGGGGGTCTTTAAGAGGAGGCTTGATGCCTACCTAGCTGGGATCATTTGAGCCCAGTTTTTAATCCTGCCCAGGCAGGGGGTCGGACTTGAAGATCTACGAGGTCTCTTCTGACCCGACTTATATGATATGAAGCATATGAAGTTCTGTGTTATCTTGTGTTGCAGAGCAAAAAGAGACAAAAGCTCTGGCTCATCTTCCCAGGCCTTGTTGTCTTAGTGTGAAACCTTAAAGTTGAGGTGCTCCAGGCACTGGTGCATAGTAGAGATTTTTTATGACACAGGCAAGCTTGTATTTATATTTCGGTACAAGACAGGTATTTCTAGGGGCAGGGCAGGGTTCCTTACTTGAGGTTTCTGTAGGAGACAATTACCAGTACAGTTGTGTAATGAAGTGGGTGACCGGGGCATAGGGGGGAGGGGGAACGTGCAAAAATAGCAGCAGCTGCGTTGCTGCTCTTTGTATTGCCCAAGGTGCTTGAGTTTCTAGTTACACCTTTGTGCCAGTGTGCAATTTGTTACCACTTCTGCTTAAGCAAACAGGACTTGTACACTTTTTGTAAATATGCAAATGAATGTAAAAAAGGCCTGGCTGCACATCATGGATTTCTGCTCCAAAAGGGCCTTAAATTTGCTGCTGGTTGGCAAATGGGCAGTGATAACAATAGAGAAGATGAAAGGCATACCCAGGTGTGACAGAATAATGAATCCTGGTATTTAATTGGAAATTAGGATGAATTCAGTCTTTCTCTAAAATGGAAATGTGTTCACATTTAGGGGTTTTGCTTAGCCACATCTCTATATAATAGCCTTCCATGTGTCACGTTTTTCAATTTTTTTGCGGGAGGGCGGGATTCCAGTATCTCATATCTGGATACTCACCTTGCTGGGGTCATCTAACTCCAGCAGTCTTTCCTACCTAAGCAGAGGTGGACTGGACCTGATGATCTTGTCCCTTCCAGCCCCTAACATCTATGAATCTATGTGGGGTCACAGAACACAAGGTAATGTTACATTGATATAAGTACCCAGATAGAATAGAGCCTCCCTTCTTTATGTTTCTGTTAGAGAAGCTCTCAGCTCTACTAGCTCATCTAATGTTAAATGATTTTTTTTGTGCATTTTCTTTATGACATACATGGTATGGCCAAGTTTGTGCTCTTTGTGAAATTTGTTCAGTAGCATATATTAGGACTGTCCAAAGGATTAACCGCAACCCCTGAGTTCCTGGTCTTGGCACCATTTTCCCAGTCACTATTTTGTTATTACCTCTAGAGTCTCTTGGCTTCTCCTCAGTCTCCTAACTTCCAGTTCCTACCTCTAACACTGAAGATGGCATGGTGTAGCCCACAGGGTCCAGGGAGGTCATGGCCAGGGTCTTCAGAGGAATCCAGGGGTCCCATGTGGTGCAGGGGCACTGTCACAGCAGTGTGCAGCCCACGCAGCATGTGGCTGAGAGGCTGCACAATGTGTGGCCGAGGGGGTCTGTCGTTCCTTGCCACTTAGAAGTTGGATGGCCCTGGTATATATAGAATTGACTGTTCCTAATTGTTTAAAATGACATCCCCTGGAAGATTGTGTGCTTTGCTTTCCCCTTCCCATGTGGACAAATGTTTATTCATCGTACCAGTTAGTAACAGTGAGAACTGCTATGTTACCTTTCCTTCATGTCCCTAAAGATCCCTTGATTCTAGAACAAGCAAGATTTAGAATAAGGTCTGAGCAGAAAGAATAGAATAAAAAGTAATGGAGAATATCTGGCAGGGAAGCAGCAGCACATTCATTGAATTGTTACCCTCAAAAGGCTGTTTCCCAAGGCGCTTCTCTCTCCGAGGAAAAGCAAACTTCTCAGTTTATGGATTACCTGGAAAATGTATGTAAATCAAAATTAAATAGCAGGTATTTAAATTAAAAAGATGAAAGAAAGGTTTTCTATTGCTGTCTGTGGATTATAGAGAAAGCTCATTCCAGAATTGCTGAGAATGGAGCCATTCACATCTGTATGCAAATACTTGGAGTGGCATAAGTTAAATTAGTTGATCTCCCATCTTGTGCTCTGATAGCTTTCCTGGAAAAACAGAATTCTTTTCACCATAATGAAATTTAAAACAACCCCCAGAAAAAAACTTAGTACTGAATAAGGAAGAGCTCTTACTATCGGAGTAACCCTGCACGTGATGTTGCTTTTAAGACCTGGCTAGATTTATTTACACCAAATAGGTCAGGGGTGGGCTTGACGGTTAGGATACCCTCCTAGGATGAGGGAAACCCGTATTTGGATCCCTCCTCTATCTGACTGACACAGGACTAGCGCTCATGTCTCCTATATCCCATGAAGATGCCTTAATCACTAAGTTGTTGGGTATAGTGAGGTGACTGTCTTCTGTTGAAATGTTTTATAAGTAATTGAATATTAATTGAGCCAGAGAGAGAAAAAAAAAAGATATGTGACTGAGTACTGTCCAGTATTTAAGATACTTATGTAAGATGTTGGTGACTCGCATTCAAATCTCTGCCCCAGCACATAGCTATAATGCACAACAACTTCTCACCCAGGTATGAGCTACAACCCTCTCAGGATACAGTTCTCCAACTTGCCCTCTCAGTTAGCTCCTTACCAGTCCCCATGACACAAACATGGCTCCCAACCTCACAAGGATAACTACAACCTCCCCAGCTGTCTCCCATACAGATGCAGCTTCCCCATCCCTTGTTTGCCCCAAACCAGGTAAAATGGGAATTACAAAACAGCCCTCCCCTTCTTTCCCGGGTAAAGGTCCTAACCACTAGGTTAGTGGGTATTCTGGGTGGGACTTGTGCGTTTCTCTGTCTCTGTCTCTTTATGAGAGTAGCTGACCTGGTGCCGACAGAATTACTGCATGAGAATTCAGAATGGAGCTAGAAGACCCATTTTTTAAAGAGATCTTCCCAAAACCACCCATCCTAGCCTTAAGACAGGCACCAAACCTCACTAACCTCATCACCAGAAGCAAAATTCCTACACACTGAATGGATCCAGACAATGCCAGGACAAGAAATGTAAAACCTGCTAACATATCTCTACTACCCCCCACAATTACTACACCCCACAACAGAACTATCACCATTCCTGTATCTTACAGCTGCACCTCCAGACATGTAATATATCTCATCCAATGCACCAAATGCCCTGACGGAAAATATGTAGGAGAGACCAAAACACGATTTATGACACATTATAACCTGCCTAACATCTAACTCCCCAGATACCTCTCTATTATTTACCAGCTACATTCATTTCTCCCCCCGCCCTCCCCAACCTGCCTCACACCCATTGACTCCTCAGTTTACATCTTCACTGGCTGCCTTTCTTGCATGCATACCAGCCTCTGGCTTCTTCATTCCATCCAGGAAGTGCACACACCAACTGTAGATGCTTCCTCAGCCTGACAAAGGTTATTTGTACCCAAAACCTTGGCAAGAAGAATTTTTCCAACTATTTGAGCCTGATGGCTTTACCCTGACAGGTCTCTTTTACACTATTTCAAGGTTAGAGACTAGTTAGCTATTAACATCGTATCTGAGGGCCTAGTTTTTGCATGCTGGGGTTTGACTACATCTTCACAGGCTTGTTTTCCCAAAGAATGATCCTAGGGGAGGCAAGGCCAGCAAGGTCAATACTTATTCGCTTGGCTTGGTTGGACCTGGCATGGCTGCATGGCAGCAAGAATTTGCTCCACTGGGAAGTCATGGGGGATGCCTGCCCTTGCTGGGTCTGCTTGGGAAAGCAGGCCTCCTGGCAGCAGGGACTGGGCCATGGCCTCCATCCAGTGGGTGCTGGATAAAGGGGTTAGGGCAGGGGCAGGCAATTATTTTGGGCAGAGGGCCGCTTACTGAGTTTTGGCAAGCCATCAAGAGCTGCATGACAGGCAGCCCAGGGCAAATTAACATTAATTTTCTAAATTTTTTAGGGGCCTCGCAGGCTGGATAGAATGGCCTGGCAGGCCGCATCTGGCTCCCAGGCTGCACTTTGCCCATCCCTGGGCTAGGGCCTGGTCTCGGGGACGGGGATGTGAGGGGCTTCGCTCGTGGTCACTGGCCTAGGGGGGAGGTGTGAGGAGATCATGCGGCGGCAGTGCCATCGGCGACTGGTGCCTTCGCAGTCCGGGGGGTCACCCCCAGACACCGGTGACAGCGTCTGCCTTGTCGGGGGCCACATGCCCTCCATGCCGCACTGCCGTAGCAAGGCGGGGGCGAAGCGAAGGCGCCGCCCGGCCGGGGTAGGTGCGGGCCGGAGCCGTGAGCGGCTGGTTTGGGGGCACAGGTCAAGGACGGCTCCCGCCGCTGCGCGCACACCCTGCCTCTGCGCCCGGGGCGCGGGCGGCCTGCTGCTGGGGCTTGGCCCCGGGTGCCCAGCTTGGCTGCTGGGGGCAGGAGGAGGGGGCAGGACCGATCTGCACCGGGGCACAACGGGCTGCAACAGATTTTTTGTTTGTTTTTTACAACTGGCTGCAACGGATTGGGGGAGGGGGAGGCGCACCCCCGGCCCTGCCCTGCCCGGGCACAGAGCCTTGAAACAGCGGCCGCACGAAGCGCGCCGGGGCCGCCCCCTGGCTGCCGCTTCCCCTCCCCGCCCCGCCCCGCGCTCCGCCCCGCCCCGCCGGGAAGTTCGCCCGCCCGGCCGGCCGGAGCCCGCTGCCTTTGTTGGTGCCTCGGCCCGGGCCGCCGCGCACGGAGGTGAGTGGCCCGGGGCTGGGCGGCGCCCTTGCACCGCCGCTCTCTGCCCCCGGGGAAGGGCGCCCCGCCGGCTGAGCGGCTCCCTCCTCTCTGTGCAGCCGGCAGGTCGTTATGTTGCCGAGATGGACCTGAAAGGCTGGAGGCTGCCAGCGAGGGAGGAAGGGACCCTGCTCTGCCGCCCAGCATCCGCGCCGGGCGCCGGCCGAGACCGACCTAGGCTGAGCCCGTCAATGCCCGGGTTTATGTCCTTAAGATACTGATCCTTTTCGCTGCCCTGGAGCCGCCTCGTGTCTTGACAAGCTCCTGCCGCAGCGGGGAGAGCGGTGGAGGGGCTCTGCCCCCTGCTCTCGGCGGAGGTTGGCACAGGCCGGCGGGGAGCAGAGGCGGGTGGGCTCGTGGGAGTGTTGCTTGTCCCTCGGCGGGTGTGCGAGAGAGGGGGAGGACGCGGTGGAAGTGTCGCTTGTCCCTCTCCTGTGTCTGCATCGTCGGTGCGGATGTGCGAGAGTGTCTAATTGTGGCAGAGCTGGAAGTGCCAGAAATTTGAAAGGATCAGCACGATATCTAGTTGCCGATACTGTTAGTGGTGTGCTTGGCCCACGGCCCAAAAAACGAGTAGGTGAGGTGCCTGAGTTGCCTCTTTCCGTAAGAAGCCAGCCCCGGGGTTATGTCTGCCCCTTCCTGTGGCAGCTGGGTTTTGTGTGTGTGTGTGTTTTGCAGTCAGCAGTGTGAGTAAAAGGGACTATAGCATCCAGGCAAGTAAGGGCAGGGAGGGAAGCTGAAAGAAGACTGTTGCCTACAGTGTGTTACAGAGCTCGTAAATAGGAGCAGGCTCTTGCCTGAAGCATGGACACCTAGTACTTGCTACAGCTGACTATTGAATGACAGCTTTGCAAACAACGCTGCTTGTTTTGTGAGCGCAGTTGTGGATTGTGATTCTTAGGAGACCTTTGAGAGGGTCTCGCAGCAGTCTGCCTGCGTTTGGGTTTATAGCTTAGCAGGGGGCATTGGGGGGGAATCTAGAAAGCAAACAAGTTGAGAATTTGCCATTTATTCTGCATGTTGTCAGGGCTCAAGCAGCTGTTAGTGTCATCTGAGCTGAGTCGCCTCCGATGATATCTCTGGTACTGAAGGGCAAAGTTCTTATACGAGTTAAAGTGTAGTTCTTAGAGGGATGGTTCACAGGTGTTCAAAATACACGTGTGGAGGAAGTACCTTGTATTAAATGAGACTGCTTGTTATAACAGTGAAATGCAGTAGTTGTTAAAAACAAAACTTAGCTGCATTTTACGAAATGGTGACAAACTTTTTCTTCCAGTACTTATAGAATAGAAAGTAAAAACCACTTTTGTCTATATAGCAGAAAATTCTGTTGCAGAAAATTCTGTTGCTTGGATGTTCCCTGTATATCACTGGCATGATGGTTTGGTATTAACCATGTAAGGATCTCCAGGTTTTAAACTAGGGATGAAAGGTGATTCAGAGCCTGATGTGTGCTCCACCAGAGAACAAACTGTTTTGCCATGCACCCAAATTTTGGTAGTAGCTGGTGTCAATAGCTCTTCGCAGAAAGGCAGCAGAAGTGACATGAGGCACCTCTTGAGTAGCAGGTGCATCTTTCTGGAGAGCAACAAAAGGCAGGATTGGCATAAGGGGTGCTCCTGTTCAAAGTGTAGGGAGAGAGAGGGGCTAGGCCTCTGCTTTCTTCAACCACATTTAGTACAACTTTAATGATCTTTTCAGGTTCTTTTGCTGCCTCCAGACCCAGCTGACACCCTGCTGAGATGCAGTGAAGTAGTTTTACTCCTTTCAGAGTTGTTGCTTTAGGCTCTGGCTGACAGGCAGTGTTGCATCATTTACACTCAAGACTGCTTTTTGCAATCATGACAACTAGAAATTTACTCTTTAAAACCTGAACAATGAAATGCTGAAGTAACTGTAGGCCTGTGGGAGTTGGGTGTCTAGAATGGGTGTCTGCTGCCTTTTTCTTAACCTGGCTCTGATACTATGGCAGGGATGGGCAGTTATTGCGGGCAGAGGGGCGCTTACTGAGTTTTGACAAGCCATTGAGGGCCGCATGACAGGCAGCCAGGGGCAGGTAAATATTAATTTTCTAAAATTTTTAGGGGCCCCGTGGGCCAGATAGAGTGGCCTGGCAGGCCACATCCAGCTTGTGGGCCGCATTTTGCCCACCCCTGTACTATGGTCTTCTTTTGTGATGTAGGCTGGACTAAAATGATTGTATTCCCCAGGAAATGGGGTGAAGCTGCCATGGGAAATGTCTTGGGCATGTTTTTAGCAGGATGGATTTGATTTTTAAATCCAGTTGACTTAAGTCATGATTTAAATCATTGGTCAGGAACTCTCAATTTAATCATTGTTTTCTACAAAAAGTGCATTCTTGTAGATAATAACCATTGTTCAAGGCTATGGAAATAGACTTCAGGATAGTCAGCATACGTTGTACACTTCTCTTTAGCCCGGTTTGAGAAGTTTGGCTATGACAATTCCATCTATTTTGTCATGATTTTGTTCACAAATTGCCATCAGATTAAGCCAGTTCTCAATATATCACTCAAAACAGTCCACTACTGAGTTTCATCGCACGTCTCCTGGCAGAGTTAGTTTGGTTCCTCCTGCTTTCTTCAGAGCAGCTGCTGCAAAGTGGTTATTATGGAAATAGTTTGCAATTTCAACAAAGTTCTGCTCAAAATGTTTCTCTCGTTTCTGGTGCCCCTACTTTCTTGCATTTATCTCAAGACTTCTCTTCCTTGCCCAGATCTACTCCACCCCCAGCAATCCTCTATTCATTTAACTTCTTGAAATGTTGCACTTTGAGAGAGGTAAGGGCTTGATTATGTGTATGGGTAATTTGCAGAGAGACAAGAGGCCTGATGGGTAGGTAATCGGGTCTGTTATCTCCCATCTCCATATGTTGCTGTTAACAAGGATGTTATCTCTGGAGACATCAATCCACAGTTTGAGAACCGAAACTAAGCCTTACAGAGATGCTGAATGGGATCTTTTAGAGTGAGCACTGAGTCCTGCTGGGTAGAGTGGTTTTCTTTAAAGTTTACTAATCTATCTTTACCAGTCTCTGGCAACCCCGTAAGCTTGGGCCCCTAATATAGTCCATGGCTTCTTGTGACCTATTTTTAGAGAACTTTTATAAAGGTTACATGTATATATTGTCTGAAATTGTATAGAAGTAGAAGTTATAATCCCTATTCCATGATGATATTTTTGAGCTTTAACTTACGTTCAGTTAAAATTTATAGGTTTTTTTCCCCTTAAAAGCATCTTAGCAAAAAATGATTAAATCATAAAAATCTAAAATAAATCTGGGGGGGGTTAATTAAAAAAATATGTTGACTTTTATACACCCTGGTTTTTAGCAATATAGTTATGAATGAGAGTCCTGTGTACACGCGAGTGTCAATTCATGCCAAGTCTGCCAGGTTGTAACTAGCATGCCTTGCTTCCCTAGAGGCATCTTTTTCAGCGTCATTTCACTAGAAAATGTAACAGTTCCTAACTGAAGTGGGGAGCGCATACTAGTTCAAGCACAGATGGTTCTGTGTCAGTGCTGACCATGCTGACTCATTCTGAATTGCTGCAGTTTTTCTCCACAAAAACCCTAGCACCCTGGTCTAAACTAACCCTTTGCGGGTACCTATCCCATAATTCCTGGCGTGGGTCCCAGAAGCAGCAGATTCTTGGAACTTGGGAGATTTCAAAAGGCCACTGGTGTACTGTGGGAGAACTGTAAACTGGTTTGATGTAGTTTATGCTGGCACTGAAACAATTCGGACTGAGCAGGTATTTAGTCTTAAAGCAGGCCTGACCTGAACAGTGTTTGATTATATGCATAATCCCTTTGCGGCCCATCCTACAAGCATGGTGGGAGATCTCTTGCTCTTGGCATAGTAAATTTTAGTAGAGACAGGCCTAATAATTTAGCAGTAACCTTATCTATGTGCTCTTGCAATAAGTCACAAGTCAAATTAAAAGAAAACTCCTAAGAGAGACTTTGACTTCCTCTGTAGCTGATAATTATTATAGAAATGCTGTGAAAGGGTTGAATTTGAGGTCATGCGCTAAATACTCATTGAGATGTATTTCTTCATGTGAAGTTTCAGTTGGTGGTCTTTTAAAAATGAAAATGAGGTAATACAATACATGGATTTGTTTTCTTCATAGTCAGAGAATGAATCTCAAATAAGCTTGTGTTGCTAAATATTAGGGTTTGACCTAAAATTCAAATCTTGGCTAATACCTCATTCACTTTGGAGGAAGGCAGGGAGATAAACAAGACTACCAGGAAACTCCATTTTTGAAGTCCTGAGTGAAACATTACTAACCACCTGATAATCAGTAGGTGGAATCTGTTTATACATGCTTGTTTTAAATTACACAGGAAAGAGGCTATTTGCATCTTGCATTATTTGTTTCTGTGGATTCTGTTAAAACTGCTTTTGACGTCTCTTTGCTATCTTTCATGCAGTGTTTAGAAGTAAGACATCTCTGGAATTGTTCTGAGCTTCAGGGTTATCTTTCCTATTAAAACATCCTGTTTTTCTTTTTGGGCTTAATTTGATTTTTTTGATAGATATTGGAGTAATTGTGGGTAGAAGTTGGAGAAAGTTGGAATACAACATTTTGTTCAACATTTTGAACACGTTCTAATGCTTTATTTGTGCTAGTAATGTCTAGATACAGCTGTCCAGTCCGGGAAGTGAAAAATGTAGACCTCTGAGCAACATAGCTGTACCAGCAGAAGCTGCAAGGTAGAGGCAATTCCAAAGGAAAAGCTGAGCTTTTACCATGACAGCTTGTTTTGTTGGTTGTACTATACTAGTATGATATATGGCTTTGCTGGTATAGCTTTATCTCTACTGGGGTGGCCAATTATTTGGGCTTCTGAGACACATAGGCTATGTTGGTGAGCTGTCTTGAGCTGGATCAGCACCCCTTCCCCCTCCTTCCCCCCCTCCAATGTATCACCTTACCAAAACTTCCTATGTGTGATGGGGGCGGCAGTTTTCAGGAGTGGGATGGGTGGGTGAGGCTGGGATAACCAGGTGGGGTCTCTGGGTGGTGATCACAGGGCAGAGCCCTGATCTGCTGCCTGCAAGCCCCTACAATGGGTGCAGGTGCATGCAGGGAGTGGATTTCAATTCTGCCCTGCCCTGGCCCCATGCTGTCACCTCCCCTCAATCCCAGCCCTGGCCCTGGATGCAGCTCCCTGGCCTCCTGCGCACCCTACCCATGCAGCTGCGAGCCGTGAAGAAGAGGCTGGGGAGGGGCAGGAGATGGCAGTGCGCCACTGCCAAGGTAGGGACGAACTTAGCCTTTGCCTGTCCCTACCCTTGGCCCAGGGTGTGCAGCCTGCAGGCAGGGAAGGGAGGGAAGTAGACCCAGTGGTGACTCTGTGCTCTGCCATGCATTTGGAAGCAATGGTCAGGACTAGGTTGGGGCTGGGGGAGGTGGACAGTGCTGGGGCACCCCCATCCCATGCCAGCCTGCAGTTCACCCTGGGATGCCTGCATGGCAGCAGTAGCCCCCAGCCCTGCCAGCTTGGCATGGGGTCTAGTGGTATGAAGTGGATGAGTGTGGGGGCAGTGTTGGGAGCCTTGGTGAAGGTGCTGGGGATGGGTCCCCAGGGGCTGGTTTCCATGGAGACCAGCCCCTGGCCCTGGACACAGCTCTGGTCCCAGCCACATGCCATCTCTGTGGAAACTGGTCCCAGGTGCAGCTTCCTGCCCTGTCATGCGTGGCATCCAAGGAGACCAGCCCCAGCCCTGGCCACAGTGCCCTTGCTAGGGCTCCTGCTGCTGCCCCCACAGCACTCTGCTCTGCACTGCTATGCCCCACGCCACGCCAGTGGGGATGGAGGCTGCTGCTGCTGCCCAGGCATCCTCGGATGAGCTCCAGTCTGGTATGGGACGAGGGTGCACCACCTGGTAGGGCTAAGGGGCTTGCTGTGGGCCAGGCAAAATTGCTTCGTGGGCCAGATCTGGCCTGCAGGCTGTATTTTGCTCACCCCTGATCCATTGTAAGAGTCCTTTACTGGTATGCTTTATTGGCAAAATGCCCCTTACTTATAGCATAGCCTAAAGTTAAAAACCATACATATGCTAATTTGGTATCTTTTAAATAAATTTTCTTTGTGGTGTTTGCATGCAGTAAATTGTGCCATTCTTTTTCAGTTAACTTTGAGGATTATAGTCTACTTTTATTTCTTTCAATATGCTTTGGCCAATAGGGTGGTGTTTTGTTTTGTTTTGTTTTGTTTTGTTTTGTTTTTCTTTTCTTTACTTTTAGGATTTTGATCTCACTTGTACTGAGTAGTTACTCAATCCATATAGAGATTTCATATGGAAATACAATTTTAATTTTACCTAATTTATGAACAGCAGTAAAATAGGCCTTTGGGTCTTGAAAAAGATGACTTCATTCATAGGCATCAGAAGGGGAATTTTATATTCGAAATTTAAAGCTGGCTTGTTGAAATGTGGAATTTCATTGTTCAGGTGTGCTTAAAAATATATTGCCTGTTTCAAGTCGGCTTTCCCATGTATCTGTAGTGAGAACAATCTATAAGTGGGTTTTCAAACTTTCTTGTTACTAAGCTAGTTAAATAAGACCTCTTTTTAGTTTTAATCTTCTCTGCTTTTGTTACTCCAGCCTAGGTTTCTTTTATATGCTTATAATTTAAAAATAAAACATGGTTCTACCAAGTGAGCTATTTATAAATATGTTTGGGCAGAAGGAAAGATGTTGCAGCCATGCCTCCACATTAGAGAAATGAGGAAGAAGAGAGAAGTTCCATTACCTAGATCGGTCATTCTCAGCCAGGGTGCTGTCATTCACAACATTAACCCCAAAGATTTTAAATAAGAATCCATAGTCAAAAACATTCCAACCTGTTGTGGTCCTTCTGAGTTGTTTGTAACTGAAGAATTGCTCTTTTTTTACTATTTTGGAAAAAAAAAAAAGTAAAAGCTAAGACTCAGCATTTTCTGAGGGGGCCCTTGAGTTTAAAGAAGTCATCAATCACTGTTTTTTTTTAGACCAGGTCTTGGTATCTAGCACAGTTGGAAGAGGTGAGTGTCCCTTATAGTGTGAAACAGTGGTCAGTCAGCAAAAAGGTAGTGTTGATAAGATCTTTCTAATATTTGAAGACTGGGAGTAGGAAGATGGGTTCAGAACTGGGGAAACAAAACTTTTGTGAAAGTCCATATTTAAGTTCACTGTTTGGAAATTGTTACACATGAAACAGCCAAGCATTTCTTTCAGTATATGGTCAGGGATTATGTAACAACTAATGAGTTATCACATCCTTCTGTCTGAGGTTTAAGCTCACGAGCCTGTCTCACTTGTTTAGTGCACAAAACTCCTTTTTCACATCTACAGGCCAAGCAAAATGGGCTCCCCAAAACCCATCTTCTAGGTAGGACGCCAAGATGTATGAGTGTAGGCACACTGTCTTTTAAAGTAGGTAACTCTTTCCTTGGGCACTGTTTATCCGAAACTGAAAGTTTACAGGTATTTGATTCTCTTAATTCCTGCCTCCTCAAGTGCTACTGTCATGAGAGAATACTGAAGCAAGCTGAACAGTACAATAGATGTGAACAAAACACATCTGGTTTGGCTGTTGTTGGTGGAAAGCAAGCAGTGATTTGGAATGGTTTTGACCTCAAGGCAATAGCTGTTGTGGTGGTTAACTTTTTACCTTTTTTGAGTTCTGTTGGAAGGTGGGGTGTCTCTTGGTAATCAAGATGCTCCTTTTGGGATGGAAGCCATATTTTGTGAATGTGAGCTCCTTTGTATCCACTTGCTGCACTCTGTTTGAAGAAAGGAGCAGCTGTAGTGCATGTGCCAGATCTGCATTTGGCTGTTGCTCCCATTGTGTTTTGTATGAACACAGGCCATTATTTTGGATCACATAGCAGCCTGTTCAAATGCAACTTGCCCTTCCCCAGCTGTTCTGTAACTTGTCCAACTCTGAACTTCCCTATTGCTTAGAACTGGCAACTGTAGTTACATTTGTTGCTTTAGGGTTAAGAGCAAGCTCGGGAAGATGAGATTGCTGCTTTCTTGTTAAATATTAGTTTCTGTAGCAAATTCTGTTATTCCTAATGGCTTGGTTAACAAAGAAGTAAGTATATTTGGTGTATTAACATTAAAATTTTAAACACAAGGTGGTAGATTACAGAATCATAGGAAAGTAGGGCTGGAAGGGACCTCCATAAGAAAATTTATAAAATACAAATAATTAACTCTAATAGAATATATAAATCCCTATTTTCAAAGAGATATGGTCCTAGGTATAAAATAAAAGCCTTTTGTTTCAATTAAACATATATTCCAACAATTGTACAGTTTACTGATCTTTATAACTAGCTATTCTAAAAAGCTGTGGTTATAAAAGGTGCCCCTGAAAATCAAAACAATATTTTTTTCCCCCTTTCTGTCCCATTGCTCTGAGGAGGTCTGCTCTAACTAGTAGTGTTCTGCTTTCTTAAACAAAAGGAGACTAAGCAACTTGGATAGCTTTGCAAAGTAAAGTGTTTTTTTGTTTCAGTGGTGATGTACATGGGTTCAGCTGGATGGGAATAAACAATAGCTCTGTCCAAATGTCTTGATAGGTTATTTGGCTGTGAGGCTGTGGACCGTGGCATAGGCGTAATACAATCACCTATTTTGTGGCAATTCCCTCCCAGACTAATGGCAGAGAGAATCTGGTCGGACCAGGCAGCAAGTAATTCAGTTAAAAAATTTTGCTGCATAGTGAAGCTATTGACTTCAGTGCTGTGAGGTGAGTTAACTTATTCTGCAAAGCATTTAAAGTGATATCTTGAGAGTTATATAACAAATAGTAACAAGTAGTTAGGTGTTGCTTAGAAATAGGGCTAAACATTGCTATTATCAGGGCAGGGGGCAAGAACATTTGTGGCTTATTTTTTACTACTTTCTGTGGTAGTGGTTGTAAGTATATTTGGTATATTGGTGTCTGGGGTTTTACTTTTTCTTTGGTTTTTCCATAGCATGTATATTTTACCATTTGTATTTTAGGAAGCATCGTCCTGAGTTGTCAAAGTTATTTGTTGCAGGAAAATGGACAGGCCACCAACTGGGATTAAATTAACACGAATATGATCAACTTCATCCATTTTCAGCAAAGCAGAGTTTCCCATCTCCTTATCTTCCGTGGTAGAGGCTGATTACACAGAGTATCCAAACTAGTTTACAATGAATGTTTGACTTTTTTTTTTTTCTGTCTAGCAAAGTTATGAAGTATCCAAAATACCTTGTAGCTTCTCACTGTATGAAGACTTGGCATATGAGCTAAAGAATGACCCCTTGCAAAGCTAGGTGCTATCTCTACTATATGTTTTCCAAATAACTCTCCAGGAGTATGCAGAATGCAAGAAGGAAAGAGCAGCATCTACTTGTATTCCCTTCTAGCTAAAGAGGCTCTGGCCCTGGACCCTGATCAAGTTGACTGGACCTGTTGCAGAGGAGTTCTGCTGTTGCAGTTCTTCATCCAGGACCAGATTGCTTCAATATTGTCATTTTGGATAAAATTATTGTTGCTTTGGGATTCTCAAAACAAGTTAACAAATGGAAAATAATTTGTTGGGTTAAGTCCATAGTGTATTTACCAAGGTAGAAAAGTGAAGGCAGCCTTGAGCCCCTTGATGTTGCTATGTGATGCAGTCCAAGCAAAAGCCCCTAGCATGATATCATTTTATTGACAAAAGGAAGGTTTTATGTAGAAACAAGTATTAAATGCTAGGGCAGTACCCATGAGGTTATAGAGCCCAAGCCTTAGAATCTCACTCTGCTTCTTTCAAATTCTACTTGGATGAGCTCTTGCAGGAGGTAATATTCTTCCTAAGGAACTTCCTAAGGACTGCTGTCTCCATTTAGATCCCCCTTAACGTTCAGCTTCCTTGGATGAGGTCCAGCATTTGAATTCAGACAGGAGGTTCTCCCAGTTATCTCATTACTCATTCCTTAAGTTCAAAAAATGTTAAAAATCAGACTTTGGTGCACTTTGTTTCAGAGCAGAGGAGTAATTTCTTCATGGATTGGGATTTGCCAGTGCTAGAACACTCCCATATAAATTCACCAAAATTTGTATAATGATGATCCAGTCTTTAGCATGTTTTTTAGAGAGAGACTAAATCTTCTACATGCCTTGGATCACAGGGAAAATGGAGCAAGTGTACAGTAAAATCCCTGTTTTCTGGCATCCTACTAGCCGGTATACTTTATTAACCAGCACTGCGTTGCTGCCGCCGTGCCGCTGCCATCCACCACTCTGCACTGCTGCCGTGCACAACCAATCTGTGGTGCCACCATCCACCACTCTGCACTGAGTGCAAGCCATGTACAACCCCACCGTGCTGCCGCCCTCCACCAGCCTGCACTGCTGCATGCAGCTCCCCACCCCCCCTTTGCTCTGGTGTTTTGAGATAACTGGAATTTTTACATTACCAGCACCTGCATTCCCCACTCTTGCCAGATAACAGAGATTTTACTGTATCATCTGTTTACATGCTTCTAGTCAAGGTATCCTCTTGCTTTCAACCCAAATGGCTTTGTATGAAAGCTGGCATGACTATGTGGACTTTAGTACAATTAAAAGAATAGGAAAATCTCTCTGTGATATCATCGCACATTTTTTTTCCTTTGGCTGCAACAGCTGCTGTCTTTGTCCCCTCTTCCCTCCCCCATGAGTATACTTAATACAGTTGTGGAAAGCATATTTGACTTTTCCTGATTGTGAAAGTTGTCTTGTCTAGAGACAATCTCAGAGTGTCAGGAAATAAAGGACACCCTTGCTGCCAAGGGTAGAATAGGCTTTTTTGGCCTCTGAGGTTGAAATATCCCTTGTAAAAGATTTGTGGCCCTTACTCTGGGAGGAAACTGTCAGGTAAGCACAAAAAAAAGAATTATCCTTTATTGTCCAATTCTGTTTGGTTCTTGATTCTGTGAGACTTGAGCTACTATGTAGATTTCATTAATAGATGGATGTCTTTAGTCTCACAGTGATGCACTACTCTTAAAAAGCAAGTTGAAAGCATCATAATGGAGCTATGTTATGGTGACCTTTAAAGGAGAGAGCAACAAATTTTGACTGACCTTGGCACCCTGATATCTCCTCGTACAGGGAATTAAGTGGAGCTGAAAGGCCGAATCGGGAAACAAGTTATATGCTGAAAGGAATCCTGCCTGTCTCTGCTTTGTTGCAGCTTTATAACTCAGAAGACAACCTTGTCTGTTGTGAACTTGGCTTTCCTGGCTTGATTCACAGCTAAGCACCCTATTGGTGACTCTTGGAGAAGTGGTGGGAAATAGAAAAAGCACAAATTAAGATTTCCTGCCAAGAGTAATCCAAAACCAAAACTACCACTGCTGCATGCAAGAGCTTGAGAGAGACCTTGTGGAGCTGGAGGCTGACTTGAGGGATGCCGGTAATGACCACAGCTTGTGTGAGAGCTCCAGGCTCCGGAAAAAAGTGCCTGAGAGAATGGAAGGCGTGGACTGGGATGCAAGAAGTTGAGCCTACCTCCAAGAGCTGATGCCCTGACCCAGTTCTCTTTCAACCTGGTGAAAAACCATGCAGAACAAAAGATCATCAGTCACCTTGAAATCCCGCTGGGCTGAGCACTCATTATTTCTGCCAAGATCCTAGAGCATGCCATTGGCTTCTTCATGTAGCTGTTGGCAGCTGAGCCTGCCAGTCCGGGGGCCATTTAGCACTTGCACGAGGGCTTACCCAAGTTCTCCATGTCCGAGGTTGACAAGCTCAAACAGAAACTATCTTTGACAGAGCTGACTACTGCTGTTGAGGGCCTCACTGCAGGGGAGGAACCAGGCCTTGATGGATTACCCATCAAATCCCTTGGCCTGAACCTGGAAGGTGGGATCCCATCAGTCAGCTGCTGGTGAGCAGTTTTCATGCTGCTGCCCAAGAAAGGGGATCTTGGTGACATTAAGAACTGATGACTTGTAGCACTGCTGTGTATTGGTTTACAAAATCTCCAAAGTCGTGGCCAGCTGACTCAAAATGGGGCCTGTGACTAAGGCTGTGACCAAATAGCACTGCTGCTTATGCGGCAAAACCATCCAAAGCAACCTGTTTATGCTCCATGACCTGTTGGCAGGTGAGGAGCAACTTTTTCTGAATATAAGCCTTGTCTCCCTGGGTCAAGAGAGCCTTTGATTGGATCAATCATAGCATATTCCAGCCTCTGGAAACCTTTGGCTTTGACCATTCATATTGACCATCTGGCTCCTGCACTGGGACATCTGTAGCCTTTTGAAGTGAACAGAGAGTTGTATGTCCTGTTCCCAGCATTCGGGGGGGGGAGGGGCGGGGTCTGGCAGGGCTGCCCCTTCTCCAGAATGCTCTGTATCCTCACAGAAACCAGCTTGCAGGTGCTGGCTTTGACATCCTTGCAACTCTTTTGCCTATTTATCTGGGTATGTGTCACACCTTGAATTGGGACACTTCACTTTTGCAACAAATTTTAAATCAGTTTTGTGTTGCACTGGGTTGTTGAGGGGATGCTCTGCAAGGTGAATAATGGACAGTTGATCCCAAGTGTGTATCCGCATGAAGGATATTGTAGGAAAATGGGGCGTGGGGATTCTTATACCATATTTTGGTTGCTGACTAGTGTTTCATGCTCAGCCAGCACATCTTAGACTAGATTGCTTTTTCTTGGATCCAAGGACCATGTCCCAGAGTTATAGGAAACCTAGTGTAGTATGTTCCTGATCCTGAATTAGGGCTTCTTGGTGCCGGAAGAACACAGGCATGTAAATATGTTTGAAGTAAGCTGTTTTCTACATTTATCTTTTAATAACTGTATTTGTCTTTACACTTTCAATTTATTTTGTCTGTTACATAGACTCAATAATTCAGACCGGGGGTGGGGTGGGGTGGGATGGGATGGGACAGGACGATTGTGTTTGGCTTTCATCCCTTGCTCCTTCCATCCCTCTTCCTGCTTGCCTCCTGCCCCCGCAAGAAAACAAAAAACAGCAACCCAACCCTCCATTGCTGCTTTTATTACTGTACTGCCTGGCAGCTAAAACTCCATACCAGCAAGAATAAAAGCTTTCTTACTATAGGGACTGTTCATGTAAGATTTGTCTGAGATTACCTTTTTAAAGTGAATTGGCTTAACTGCATTAAATTCCTTTGTGGGCACTCCTCAGTCTCAATTCTTATTCCAAAATGAAGAAAACTAAATGAATTAAGGACACCTTTGTTTTTTGTTTTTTTTATACCCTAAGTAAGTGTCCACGCTGGTTAAATGCACTTTAACCAATCCATTTCGAAGCTGCTCCTCTATCTAAGTAGCCTAAACTTTCCTGTGTCTTTGGGTGAACTAGCCCTGAGTCTCTGTAGCCTTTCCTAGAGGATAGTCTCTCAATCTTGCAGTTGAAGGTCAGCTTCTGAAATGGACACAGCAAAAGTAATTTATTTTTAACATGCACACCAGATGTGGGAAGGTGAGAGACATGTACCTGATGCTACAAGTTGCACATATGGGTTTTTTTTTTTGTACCTCTGGCTTTCTGGAGGCTATGGGGGAGAGGGAGCTTTTCTAGATATGACTGTGCATGCTTTGTACTCCAGTTTGTGTATAAAAAAAGTGCTGTACAGGGAGTCCTAGTATCTGTATGGGATACAAGTTTTGGCTTGAAAGTGCGCTACATTTTACCTGAGTTGGGAAGAGTTTAGTTTACTTTCCGCCCCCTCCCCACCCCCCTCCCCGCAAATCAAAAGCATGAATTAAAGAATTAAGCAAGCAATCTGGAACCAGTCTAAACAAGCAGAAATAACGCCTCAAGACTTGTTACATTAGTCAGGTATGCTATATTTAACTTCTGTTACTGCAGGGCACCAAGTGTTTTCAGTGCTTTAATTTGTATGCAACCATGGTTCATCTGGCATTTTGTTATATTATGGCAACACCCAGAACATGATAGGCAACGGAGAGCACAGGAAGGCTCAATCACAGAAGAACATTAGAACAAAGGAGGCATGTGGGTGGGCCGTGGGGAAGAGACGCCATGGGGGAGATGCAAACTCACATTCCTTGGTTCAAGATCCAGGGTGGCTTTCCGATAGGCAGGCAAGGTAAGAGGTAAGGTTATTTTTTACCTGTAGAATGGACTTCACATTGTTTGTTGGCTTTTTCCAGGAAGAATGTAATTGTCAACATTGTGTGTAGAAACTGAAAGTAAAAACTGGAGGCAGGTATTTGCCCCGAGAGAAGAGGGAGGGGAGAACACAGCTTATCAGCCTGTCCAAAAGGCATTTCTGAATACAAAAAAGGGCAGGAAAAACGTGAAGAATTTAAAAGAAAAGTAAAAAGAAAAAAAGAAATCTGGCAATACTTGTTACTCTGAGAAGTGAATTTACAGAAAGCAGGAATCGATAATATCCCTCAAACTTAAACAAATGTCACATTTGCTAAGCAGATGTGTTTTATTGATTTTTATTTTCTCATAATTTTTGCATAAGGACTTAATCAGGCCAGCCTTTAGTGAACCAACTCACATAATTGTGGAATTAAAGAAATTAGCTGTTTAATATAACTCCAAAAACATTTTTCCATGAACAAATTGGTTCCCTTCTAGAGGGCTAGGCATTCTTCCTCATACAGGAAGCCACAAATTCTTATTATGAAAAACTTTTACTCTTGTAAAACAGCCCTTCGTTTTATGTGTAAAGTTGTTTAGGCTGTTCTAGGTTTTTTGAGCTAACCTCTAGAGAGCTACTGTTAGAAACTTTACTGTTTTGGTAAATGAAAACTCTCTTCCTCCAAGCTTTCTAGTCCCTAATGTTGACTTCACATATTAGGTCCTGAAAAAATAGCTTGTGTTTAAAGATGAAGGAGGGATTCCTAAGTCACCATCTATCCTCCAGTGCCATGATTTATGCCATTGGGGGCCAGTCTTTTGGCAGGTGTGCCGCATACTGGCCCTGCACCCTCCCTGAATGCCACTCTGATCTCTTGCCTTGCCTTGCTTTGCTGCTCTTTCTTCTCCCTATGTTGTGCTCCCTGCCTGGGAGTGTCTTCCTTGTGTCTTTGTCCAGTTCCTCTTCTCTTGCCCTTTTTTATGTATTTCTTTTGAATCATTGTTATCTCCTTAGTGGTTTATGGTCCTGGCCTGTTCCCCCCCCCCCTTTCTGTCTGCCAAAATCTGTGCGCTGGATTGTTAGTCTTGAACTTGGAGAATTCGGATGCAGTTTAATGCATGCTGGAATTGTTTTCTTTTCAAAATATCTTCTGTTTGTCAAGTGTCCTCACAAGAGTGACTCGAGCAGAAACAGGGAGGTGTCATTTTCATCACTGTCGCCTCCTGCTAGAATAGAGTGCTGTGTAGAACTAGCTGGTCCTTTAGCTCTCTCTTTCCATGAACAGAACAGGATAGTTAGCCCTGTTAGTCTGAAGTCAGGTAGGAGGCAGAGCAGGATGGCATCTTTGTTTGACTAACATTTGTTTGTCAGGGACTCTTGTAAAACTTCAGTGAAGATGATATAATACTAGTGGGGGGTAGGAAAGGGATTAGCTGGATCTAAATACTGGACCATCGCTATGCTATTTATGGCAGAACATCTGTCATCCTGTGTCTAGAGTCGGATTTCCTCATGTCTCCAACACTTTTTCCAAGTTGCCTCAGCTCCTTACAAACATCTAGATTTTGCAGATAAATCCAGGTATACAGAGGTTAAATGATTTGTCTGAGGAAGGTGATCTGAGGTAGGGTACTTGACAGGGGCCAGTACACCTGGTTTTATGCATTTCAAATGCTAGATCAGTGGGGGCCAGTCATTCTGGCAGACATGCCACAGATAAGCCCTGCACTTTCCCCGGTGCCACTGACCTGCTGCTCTGCCTTCTGCTTCTTGCTCTATCTGCACTTGTGCTGCCTGTCTTTTGCCCAGTCTCCTGCATACTGCACGGAGGAGAGCTCCATATGGTTAAAACCATGTTCTGTGTTGAAAGAGCAAAGTACTCTTCTGGTCTAACGCCCCAGATGAGGACTGTACTAACATAAAATGTCATTCTTGAACAAAATCAGAACATACATTTCTAAATTTTAGCAAGCTGCAAAAGGCCTGCACCGCTTAGCTACTGGCTTTTCTAATGGTTAACATTTTCTTCCATCTGAAAAATTGGTGGGAGTTTTTCTCATTTTTTTTTTTTTAGAGGACTGCACTGTCACTCTAGTCATTTAGGCATTTGTAGATTATAACCTGACTCAGTTTGTTTCTAAAGTATAGCTCCTCTGTTAACTTCTTTAGACTATTTGGACCTCTCCTCCCTTGCATTAGTATCAGTGTTGTCTGCCTTCTGAAGAGCAGTATGTGGCCCAAGAAGATTGCATTTGCTGTTTTGAAAATGAATACTGGACTGGGGAAATGGTCTCTGTTTGCTCCCTGCACAGTCAAGTGGGTTTAGTAACCAGAGGCTCCAAGGTTATTGATGAAAAGCGGCAGCTATACAGTTTGGAAGAAAGAAAAACTGACCATTTACATTTTTCTCTCTTCCCAAAATTTTCTCTGTATTTGAAATTGTACTCTAAACTGATTACATACCAGTTAATGTCCTGATAACAACACTAATTTTCATAGTTTTAGAATACCATCATCCTAGGCTGAATATTTTTCTCCTGTTGCTTTGTGAAATGGGGAAACGGCCTACAAGAGATGCAGTGAAATTTGAGTGTACTTGTATGTGCGTATGGATAGAGTGCATTTTTAAGAGAGAATTCTTTTTTCAGTAAGCCAAGCCTTTCTTTGATGTACTTAAATTTGGGGTGTGAGGAGATCTTCTTTTCTTTTCTTTTTAGGTTCCCACTATTTTTGCTTTGGCACTTTGAAGTTGAGTGTCCTGCCTGTGTTGCATAATCAAAGTGTCTTCCTGGATATGATTCCAGAACTGGTTCCTCTCTGTCTGTTGTAACCATTAAATAATGCCACTAGTGCTTATTTTGAGGTAAAAGAGTTATGAAAAGTTTTATAAGCTACTGGGTATGTAGACATCAACAGATTGAGCTTCTTCAAAGAAAATGTTGGTAATAGGCCAGTTGGCCAAGCTGGATCCTATTAAGTTTTCTGGAAGCTAGTTGAATTCACCTTATTGTAACATGCCATAGGGGTAGCTGACTTCATCATTCTTGGGCTGTATGGCAGCTGGGCTGCATTCTGCCAAAATAATCTCTGATCAGTTTTATAAAAAATACCGGCTTCTCCTAGGAACCAGTACATTGTCCCCCAGGTTGAGGTGGGCTCTTTAAGATTCCTCCCACAGGAATTAAATATTTTAATATGTTTTTACTATGGAAGCCTTGCTCTATTTTACTTTCAAGAGGTCTGGAAAAGCAACTGTGATCTTCTGGCAAAGACTAAGTAATATCTATGCCTTCTGGGACAAATGGACTTGTAATTTTTCTTAAACCATGGATTTTTCCATCCCAACCTGCCCTCTTGAAGGTTAAGCTCTTTCACTTGAGTTTTAAGAGTTGTTTTTTTGTATGGTGCTTAACACAGTATATTGTGCAATAATTATCATAACATTGAATGCACTTGGCTTCTCACTTCCATAAAAAAGTGAACTGAAGTACTACAACTTTCTTTTTATAATCCGTAATTATAATTATTCCATATTTTCTGACCAACTGCCACACTTGAATAAGGCCCATGATTTACAGATGCTTGAATCATTTCTAGTAAGACAAAGATTGCAAGATAATATAACTGATCGATGGTCCTTTGTTTTTCAACCCTTAATTAAATTATGATGAATGTAAAAAATAAAAAAGAGAATCCAAACGCACACAAATTTTCTTTTGAATTTCTCTGCCCTAGTTCTAGACTTGTAAAGTTCTGCCATTATACTATAAATAGAAACTTTCACTTTATGCTTCATTAAAATTAAATGGCTGCTTTATCTACCTACTGTATATTTATCTGTAGAACTGGACCAGTTTTCTTTTGATCTGCAACATGCCTAGCTACTAGTACTTCTGATTTTTCTGCTTAGAAGATCAGATATGACGCACTGAAACTGAGACTTCTGTGATGCATCCACAATGAAATATGGATTAGATTTGGTGTATGGCTACACAAGAAAATCTCTTTGCTTTGGCTCTGGCCTAATTAAAACATCAATTCCCTTCTTCCCCTCCCTGGGGGGAAAGAGAATTACTACTTTAATTATGCCCCATGTTTATATAGTTACACCAATTATGGAAACCAAAATCAAACTTTATAGTTCATATATACCTATACTACCAGGTATCTCACTGAAATAATTGTTAATAAAAAAATTGTATCCCTAGCAGACCTGTAATACTGGAGAAACTTTTAAGCAGACTGACTGTTGGGATTTATTTAAATTTTGGGTGGTAAGTAACTAAAGACAATTTTGGTGGTGGAGGAAGTTATGTGGCAGGTGGGCAAAATCAAATTAGACTTATTCATGTAGTATTTAGCAGAATGCAACTACTGAACTGCACCGGAGATTTTGTATAAACCAAACACAAGCACGGCTTGTTTTCAGAGTAGATGGTCGCATCCTTTGAGGGAATGGTTTTCTTCTAAACTTTTTGTGTAACAGCCTGGCTATTTTACTGCAGCCAGCACTTCTCCCTGTGGCAGCACAAAGAAAGCGCTCACAGCCAAAGTTCTCACTGCCGAAACCCTGCATTTATGGGCCAGATTAAGTGGCTCCACATGCCGTAGGTACCCACTGCTTTCTGTACCCACACTAGCTCTGGTATCTCTGCATAGCTATGCATTGTGCTGAGTAAATGCATCCTATCTTGCAAGACCTCGCTCCACAAAATGATTGCCCAGAGCTCCAGGGTAAAGCTTGCTGCTCTACACAGCTAATTTTGTTTACCTTTTTTTCTTGCAGGTAAACTGTAGCATCAAGCTAATTGGGTCATCTAGTGTCTAGTAATATTAAAAGAAGAGGGATATTATTTTAAAAATTCTATCTTTTAACCTCGCTTCCGTGCTTGAATGTTGTTTGATTTGGTTATGGCACGCAAAGTAATTGCTTTTGGTTTTTTAAGTCCTCTTTGTAGCTTTGCAGTCTAATTTCCAGAGAAAGCATGGTTTCTGCAAGAGTTCAAGCTAGAGGGTTTGTTTATTCTGAAGAGATTTTTAGGAGCTAAAAGTTGCCTTTTGTCTTAGACTTGCTCCAGCCTGTTTCATAACTCTTGCCCATGTCTCTGCTTGCTTTTTGCTTTGAATTTTCTCTGCTTTCCTTTACTATTGCTCCCCAGCTGTAACCACCAGTGTATTTTAAAGTAAAATATTAACTTAAATTGTGCTTCAATTACAGAAGGTAGGGGTTGTACCCCATAAATACCTTGATTTGGTGTGGGACCAAAGAGGTGTAAGGACTCAGTCATCTTACAAAATTACTTCCAGTTTTTTCTGTTGTAAATAAATCTGCAGTCCAACTGTACCGATAAAAGAGAACATCTAGGATGGTGTGGGGACTGGCGATGGCTTAAAGCAGGTGCTGACAGAGCTGTGCTTATTTCTTGTCAGAGTTTATGCTTCCAGACTTCAGCAGAACTCTGTTGTTAATGGATGAAGTACTTTTGGATTTTTTTTTTTTTTTTTTTTTTTTTTAGGTATTTCTGGATTTTTTGTTACTGGAGTTCAGTTTGAGTCTAAATCATTGACTTGCCTAGAAAATCTCTGTCCGGTAGGGAACTTGAATTAAAATGGCTTATAAGGGAAATAAACTATTAAGATGCTTCAGATGACGAACATTTTTTTTCTATTTGTTTTAAAACATAATAATAAATTTGTAGTATCTAGAGGCCAACTTTCAAAGGCCAACAAAATACATTTCCTCCAGTATCTCAGGCACATGTTTTGGATGCAGTCTGAATGAGTCGGAGTGAGTGACCTACCAATTGAAAGTCCAGATATTGCAAGTGGGGATTATAGTCCAGTCCCTTTGCCTTTGGTAATGGAGAGCTAAATGCTTAATGTTCTTCCTCTGGTTTCTTCTGGAAGAAATATGTATTTGTTTGTAACTGAGCAGCCTCTGATAGGATTAGTTTCAACTTTCCTTATGGTAGTTTTTGAATTTTATATTCTGTGATGCTTCCCTCATCAGCTGTCCTTCCTTTTCACCTTTTTTTCTTTTTTCATTTTTTTTCCTTGACCTTACAGCCTTTTCCAACTTGCTATAAGTATTTGCTGTATTGGACAGTAGGACTAGTAGCCAGCATATAATGCAAGCAAGTGCTGTTGGATGCTTCATGGTAACAGGGACTGACATGTCCCAATAATGTAAAGAAACTAAACAAAGTGTTCATGATTTGGCAAGTATGGCCCTGGTGCCTGAGAGGAGTTCAACAAGAGGTAGTGTTACATGTGCACAAAGGGGAGAAATACATTCTTAAACAAGATATACCCGACTTTAGGGAGAGATCTACAGAAGATCTGTATGGGGGAGTGAATGTTTCTTGTAGGAACTCTCCTAAGAAAGAGGGTTTTTTTATTTGATTCTTTTAAATTTTTGGGGCAGGCAATTTTATTTATGCTTGCATGATTTGATTTGCTTCCCCTGACCCCCTCTAACCCTCAGTATTTGCAAGTCTTTCTGCTGCAGTAATGTGATGGTCGTATTGCCTTGGTGTGAAATTGTGGTGGCCATGCTAACCTGACTGGAGGTAAAAAATTATCAACAATTTATAGTGTCTTTAGAATAGTAGATCAGTATTTTAGTTTTAACCTTTTTAAATATATGAAGCTAAAATGCTCACACTGTTCAACAGGGCAAACGTCCACGCTTCTCCCTCCTCGTCTCATTGTGCTTCCACTCCCCCTTTCTTTCCCCCCTCTGCCAAACCAGATTCCTGACTTTTTTTTTATGGTAAGTGCCAGTATGTGATGCCTCCAGTAATGGAGACTAATTTAATGAAGAGCTAGTATGGTTGAAACCAGGATTTGGGGCTTTACCATGGGAGAGATCAGAGGCATAAATAAGGAGAGAGGGGTGAAACAGTATAAATAGTATAATCACCCCAGGTGCCAACTTTGGGAGGGGAGGGTGAAATAAAGCAGCTGTTGCTTGGCAGCTTTGTTATGGCAAACTAGAAGTCACCTCTTCCATCCCATTGCCCAGCTGCCCAGCCATATCCCCATCACTGCTGGCAGAGATCTCCCCTCTGCTGGCTTTTATATTCCTGAGACACCTACACTTACTCCTGTCCTGCCTGGAGTGTTGTTTAGGTATCCTGACTCCTCTACAGTACTTCCCCACCTTTTTTTCTCCCAGTCCTTGCTTGCACACTCTCCTGTCTCTCCAGATGAGCACAATTGTATGATCTTTGATCTACTTTTGCTCTTCTGATTCATAGTTTATGCAGTCACTGCTGACATAAGAATTAAGTGGAAGCGTGAAGTCATGTAGCTGTGATAGTCCAGGCAATATGGGAGAAATCTTGCTTTTCGTATAAAAATAGGATTCTTACATCACTGATAAAACAGTAGAAAGGAAACTGCTCCTAAGATAGGAAAAATGAGTGAGTCTAAGAGAAAAGTACTGAAAGTGCTAGAAGTATGAGAATTGGATCGGTATTAAATGTATTGGTAAACCTAAAGAAAAATCCTCTCTGAAGTATAGTTCAATAACTGTTATTACTCTTTTAATGTGCAGTGAGTGCCTCTCTTTCCTGAGGTGCAGAAATGGACATCTTATTTTACTTGGCTTTTAAAACTGCCCTTGATAATAAGCATTGCTCTTTCTCTTCGTGACTTCTATGATGTTTTTTCTCTTCTGTCAGTACAATTATAAGCAGCCTGCTTCCTGTTCAGTGGTAACCTACAACTTTTTTATTCCCATGTATATAGAAAGTCCTGCTTCTCAGCATTTTGGTTAACAGTTGCAGTAGATGCCATTTCCTAGCCTGTAACAAATTAAGTTCAAAATGCTTCAAGTGGTAAAATGTGTTATACTACAAGTATTTTCAGGCTGACGCAGAAAAATGGACAATTTGGGGACTGAAGTACTTTGTTTTGAAAAAAGATAAAGTGTTGTGGGGTGGAGGAGGTCAGAGTATTCTCATTCGCGGTAGAGCAGCTTTGCCAGAGAGTGCTTGAAATTGGTGTTTACAGTGCTTTTTGTCAAGAGAGAGCTGGTTGTTTGCGAGAAGTCTTGCTCCTAAAACATGGGCAAAGAACGTTGGTCTGAAGTCAGAATTGAAATTAAAAAGCCTTAGCACTGATGGCCATGCTCGCTTACTTGCCAGTGTATTTACTGTAGGGACTATTTCTTTCTGTGATATCTCACCTGATATATTGCAGTTGAGCTCATTAAAATATTCGATAATAGCTTAATACTTACACCTTTGAACTGCCATTTGCTTTTTCCATATGAGGATGCAAATGGTTAATTTTGAAAGGGTATAAAGCAGGGGTCAGCAACCTCCGGCACGTGTGCTAAGCATGCCACTTGAGGGCATTTTGCTTAGCACACCACTGCCATCTTGAGCTCTAGGCAGCTGCTGCTAGCCATAAAGCCTGGGCTTCTCCCAGCATGTGGCTGTGTGGCTGCAAGCCCTGCTGCAAGCAGACCAGGGCTCCATGGTTGGCAGCAGCTACCCAGAGCCTAGGTTGGTTGCAGCCAGGAGGCTGCAAACATCTGCTCCGGGCTCTGGCATTAGCTCCATACTGGCGGGTACACATGCGCCTTGGAGTGGACGATGGGTGAGGGGCCATGGGCAGTGCAACCTGAGCCTCTCCCCTGGTGCCGGAACAGAGCTGAGTCAGCTCTGGAGGCCTGCACAGCTGTTTGTAGCCAGCCTGGGCTCTGGGCAGCTGCAGCAGGCTCCACAGCCCCGGCCTCAGCTGCATGCTGGCAACAAACTGCACATGCACCACAAAGCGGACAGCAGGAAGGCTGTGCTGCCTCTGGCCCTATCCCCACCATCCGCTCTGAGATGTGCATGCACCCACCGACATGGAGATGATGCCGGAGCCCGCAGCAGCTGGGCCGGCCACAAAACAGACTCTGGTAGCTGCTGCCAACCAGGGAGCCCAAGCTGCTTGCAAGAGGGCTTGCAGCTGAGCCCGCCTGACTCCCTCCTGCTTCAAGCCCAGCCCTGGCCCAGCCCCCCACCAGGACAAGGCTGGAGCTGTCCCTTGCCAGGAGCGCCACACCTTTTGCGGGCTTAGCTGTGCGGAATGGGCGAGTGGCTGGGCTGATGGGCAGGCTCTGGGCCGGGGCTTCGGCCAGCTGCGCTGCAGCCCAGGGGCTGGCTCCCCGGGGAAGCACAGGGACTCTGGTGGGACCAGGGCATTGTTAGGTCAGACTTTCTCCAGTGGCCCAGGAGCCTGGCTCTGTGCGTCCGCGCATCTGATTCTGTGTGTCTGTGTGCACGCGCGTGTCTGGTTCTGGATGTTTGCATGCATGTGTCTATTCTGGGCATGTTCTGGTTCTCTGTGCTTGTGCACGTGGTTCTCTGTGTTCTCTCGTGCTCCCCTTTTTCCTTCTCTCTCTCCTCTTTCTCTTATTTGTCTGGGTTTTTTTTTCTCTCTCTCTCTCACTGCAACATGCTCAACAAAAAAGGAATATGCAACAACAAAGGCAACGTTTATAATTATTAAGTATACTAATATGCAGTGCGTCCTGCCATGTACCTTCCCGCCCTCATTTTGTTTTTCTGGCATGCCGGCACTCCAGCAACTTCCAAGGTAGACATTGTGTTTTTTTCGGGACTCTAGCCAAAAAATGTTGCCTACCCCTGGTATAAAGGATGCTACTGCTTTGTGGAACTAGTAGTTTGTCATCTGAAAATGAGTTGTAATCTTGTTCACAGGTCTGCTATACTGGGAAGCCATGACTTGTCACTTAAACTTAATGGTGTCCAGGGAGGAATGGGGGAGGTGGCGAGGGAGGGAGCTGGACTGGTACAGTTGTGTTGTGCCCCCCCCCCCCAACACATACACAGGCACACTAGATTCCTGCTTCACTGAAACTTTCAAACAACCTGTCTGGCAGTAGCAGAACTTCTAGTCAGACAGCGGTGAGGGAGTCAACTGACTTTGTGGGTCATTAAAATTATCTGTTTCTATCTAAACTTTCATGGGTGTTAATGGCCTCTCTTCTTTTTAATACTATTGATGTTCTACTACTCAAGCTAACCTTTCTTCTGCAATTCTGCTGTCTTGTTAGCTACTCCTGGTAATGTAGACCATATTTCTTATCCTTACATACTGGTTTTAACTCATTCCAATTAAGTTATTTTAGTTTTGATTCAATCTTAAACTGAATAAGATAGCTCTAGGCCCCTAACATATTCGTAAAGCTTTTAGTTTCCTTTTTACCTGGAGAAAAATGTGGTGATGCACCTCACCATTTGCACCCTCCCTTTTCAAAATCCCAGATCTGCTCATGGTGGTGTCTCTTCTGTATGCATCTTCCCCAGTATCTGAATTTACAGTTGCTAAGTCTTTTAGCAAGATAGAAGAGTGAACAAGATGACTGTCTGAGGGAGGAGAAAACAATTTTTGTCTGTAGTGAATACATGCTCTAGTTTTTTTTTTTTTCCATATGAAGAGGTGGCAAGCTTCGACATTCTCTTGATAGTGACTTAATGCTATAGCACAAATGATTGCAAATTATGAAATACCAGGTTAGGTTAGCCTGTGGCAATATTTAAGTGTTCATCCTTTCTTCTTTTCTTTTGAAGAAGAAATAATTGTTACATTTCAGATTGCTTAATAATGTCTTACGGGGGTGAAAAAATGCTGTGGATATAAAGCCGTGAGTACTCAAGTTGCTCTGAAAATGAAATATAACAAAGAATTAGTGAATACTTGGAAGGGGATCTAATGTGTGGAAACCTGCTCAGTAGTACTTGTTTGGTGAAATAGATCATCACCCTTTGAAACAGAATTTTGTTTCTTTTCATATGTATTATTGCTTAATTATATGGTTCTTAAATATGCTTTGCAGCCCCTTTGGAATGAAACAATAGATTTTCTTGATTATGTTGGCATATTTCAGCTATGTACAAGCTTTGTTAACATATATATGCCATGTCACAAATGCATGATTGTGAGATTTTTTGTATTAGAACCAGTTGTGCATTACTGCTGGTAAAGGGGGAAACCAATCCCAAGGTCTGGCAAGAAGCAGGCTCCCGTGGCCCAGAGCTCCCAGCTGTAGGGAGCCCCATACACTCCCACAGCTGTGGGACTACAGGTGCTGCAGTCTCCTAGTCACATGGATGCATGGGGGGGTGCCACAATGGCTGGGAGATTTGCATCCTCTGGTACCTTGGAGACTGGGGGTGCATCCACACAAGCACGTGCGTGCGTCTTACAGTGTCTCAAAGCCTTTTGAGATGCTGCAAGAGGCATGTGTGGGAATGAAAAAATGTTCTCTGCGCTGCAAATTTAGACCCCTAGATATAAAGGGGTCAAAAAAAATGTGGTGGGGGTGGGACAAAAAGGCTTGGTCCTCCATACAGATGCTCTGGTAGCCAGCCAGAGTGTCTCTATGCCTGGCCCTTGCCCTGGTGCTGAAGAGTGCCAGCCGCAGGGAGCTGGACCTAGGCTTCTGCCAGTAAGTAGGGTGTGAGGGTAGGTGGGCTGAAGGAGGGGGGCAGTGACCATGGGACCCCTGCCTGGCCCCAGTTTCCCCCCCCAGTCGCTGTCCTGCTCAGCCGCATCCCCTGGCTGCCTCCTTAACTCACCCAATCGCTGCCTTGCCTGGCCCCATCTCCCGCCTTCCCCCCGAGACCTCCTGATTGCTGCCCAGCCCAGCATCCCACCAATTAAAAAAGGGCCGCGCACTCACCAGCAGTAGCAGCTGCCGTAAGGGTCCCTGGGACCTTGTGGCAGAGTCCCCTTCCGCAGCACGGGGCCTGGGAGACAGCCTCAGTGGCCCCAGCTACCCGACAGTGCATGGAGCTGCACAGTGCCCTGCCGACCTCAGCCATACCCTTGTGATGGGGCTGTGGCAGTGCGGAGCCAGGCGGCCGGGGCCAGGGCCCGCTGTGCTATGCTGCGTGGGGGGGCTCTGCTGGAAGGCCCCAGTGACCCCGATGACAGCTGCTACTGCCAGTGAGTGCGGGGCTTTTTTTTCCTTAATTGCTGGGAGGCTGGGGTCAGGGAGTAGCCATCGAGGGAGATTGGGGTGCAAGCAGGGTATGGAGCTGGGTGGGGCAGCCAGCGGGGGATGAGGCCAGATGGGGCAGCAATCCAGAGGGCTGGGTGAGCAAGCAGGGATGAGGCATGCAGGGGCCAGTTGGTGAGCTGTGCAGGGGAGTTGCACCTTGCAGGGGGCAGGAAAACCACCCCTCCTAAGCATCCCCCCTTACAGTCCCTGCACAATCTACCCACACACCCCACATCCCCCCACATCACCCCAGCCCACACCTTGCATGACCACCTGCTAGACAGGATGAGACCTGCTGATAAGAGCTGTGGCTACATGTGAAGCTGTCCCCACGTCCTGGTTAGTGAATGTCACAGGGAGCTCCAAGTGCTCTGGTAAGAAAACCAAGGGCAAACAGCAAAAACATATAGGTATTTAGAATTCATTTTATTATGATGATAGAGACACAGGTAGGCATTCAAATTGCTTTAACACTGGATATATCAATAAAACATTGCCCAGTTGATCTCTGTCTCTGTATAAATTGGGGTAGGAGGACATGCTTTGATAGTTCAAAGCAGGCCACCACACTGGGAACATCTTCCAGGTGATTGTTGCCCAGGTAGCCAGGCAGGGGCACACATGGCAGTAGTGCTGCACAAAAGCCAACTGGCAGCTGGCCCACTGGCAGCTGGCCCAGGGGGGCAGATGCCTCTACTGGCTCTGCAGTCCCCATCTGGGTTTGGCAGGTGGCAGCGGGTCACAGCCAGGCAGCAGCCCCCACTGCCAGACTGCTGCAGGTAAAGGGTGCGAGGAACTCTCAGGGCTGCTTTAGCAGTCCAGCTGGCACAGGTACCAGTTGACTGGGCCCCAGAAGCTCCTGAGAGCCAGTAGCCCTGAGCTACTTATCAGTACAAAAAGCCGCCCTGTTGGGGCCAGGACAGGGCAGCTTTTTATATTGCTGGGCTGGGCTCTAGCTCCTCCTGGCTGCACATCCAGGAGGATGCAGGTAGGGTTGTTTTGCCCCAGATGCCACAGTTTGCCCCACACCAAAGTGCATGTCTGGGCATGTGTGCTGAGACAAAAAGCCCCGGCTCAAATTTGCGCTGCTTCTATTTGAGCTGCTGCAAGTGCACGTGCTTGCATGTGTGGATGCATCCTGGGGGTGCACATGGGCCCCCGTAGCTGTGAGTTCCAATTAGCTGACAGGGCAACCACAGGGGCCCCATGCCACACATTCAACTAATGGTATGATAGGAAGCAGCTACAGAATGATTGCACATTTTGTCGAAAACCTTTGTTACTTATTCTTCTTCCTATCGCACTATTAATTTGTAATGTCCAGGAATTGGAAGAGCTGCTAGATGTAGCTCAGAGTTGCTGAAGATACTTATTTAATAGCAAATGCCTAATTAAATATGTTGTCTAATTCTCTTTTGCTGCTAGAAGATGAAATCTGTACACAAAAGCCCCTGTTTACACTATAAGCCCAACAGTTTAAAATCAAACCATAAAACAAGAGGAGCATTAGATCCTGGCAGTATTTCCACTCCTGGAATATGTGCAATACTTCTGTATTTGCATACAAATTAGCTTTTATTTATTAGATTTTGGAGCAAAGTGGTAAAAGAGGCTGGTTGTATAGGAAGCTGCCAAAAAAATAATCCATGTGTGTCAAGTGGATTTCTCAAGGGTAATAGAGTGGATTTAAATTGAAAACTGGGGTTGGAAAAAAGTTTTCTGCTCTAAGTGGTTGTCCAACTCTGAGAGATCCTAAAATATAACTGATGTTTTACTGCAGTTAGAGCTTATTGTCCGGAGGAGCCCACAATTAAAGATCCCAGTTCCAGAGGTTTAGCAAGTCAACTGGGCATCCAGGGCAGCTGTGATGAATGGAGGCAGGGGTGACATTTGGCTGCTGCCTTGCTGTTGGTACTATTGTGTGGCTGCAAAAGAAACTACTTTTTTATTTTTGACCTCCCACTCCCTCTTCCCCCATCCAAAGCTAGTGCTCAGGGTGGAGTGGCTGGCTTGGTTGTCCCTTCCTAGTTACACTACTGTCCAATTCTGCCACCTCCTGGGCCTAATGCTTGTGGTAAACAGCGGGGGGCATACTTTAGAAGAGTACATGTTGTAAACCTGCACTCTTCTGATTTACTGTGATCCTGGATGTCTGCCTTGGAGGAGCTGCCTGGAGTGGAGCTCTGCCTGATCTGATTCCACGTAGCCTGGACTGGTGGGTCTGAACTCTGTTACCTTTGAAATGCTAATCTGGGAGGTCCTCTGAGAAATTGCTTGCTCTTTCCCACTGCGTTCCCCAACTTAACTTCCTAGAGATGGCAGTTGTCAATGTTCAAACTTGCTACCTGATCCCAGATAAATCTAGCATATTGCCCCTCCCCCCTCCATTCTGCTTCTGCACCCAGGTTGATCTTGCAGTCAGGGAAATTCAAAAATCTGTTGTTTCTCATGAACTTAAGCTGTAGTTCAGGGCTGTTCAACTGACAGCTTGTGAGCAGTTAACATATGGCCAACCCCTAGGCTCTTCATTTAGCTGCTGCCATTCTCTGCCTGCAGTGGTCTCTGGGCTCCCCTTCCCTCCTGGCTCTTCCTTCCTGCCCCTGCCCAAAGGGGAAGAGCAGGGTGGCACAGCACAGCCTGTAGTGCTGGAGGAGCTGGGAGCTCAGGGTGCCCTGCAGCATGGAGGCATTCGCGGTGTGAACCATCTGTGGGTCCTGTGGCCCATCCTCGTGCAGCCTGTGGGTCATGTTGCCCCCCAGCCAGTTAAAGTTGGACAGTCCTGCTGTAGCATATTAGTCTCAAGGCTAAGGTTTCCATTCTACTGTGCCTAACATGGTTTATGGCTTGCTGTGTGTCTCTGAAGGCATTTTGCTTGAATAAGACTTGGATGGCTCTTTCAACTTTAAAAATAACCCCTATTTCGAAGGTCAAGATAATGGTTAACACTTCTTTTTGTAACTGAGTAAAGTTCAGGTTGCTCATGTCTGTTTCATCCTTTGAAATTGTAGCTTGGTTTAAAGTGTGGATTCGAATGCTGGAAACTTCTCAGTAGATCTAGGTACTGTATTGTGTATACCTAGATCAGCTAAGTCTTTCTATAGTTCTCTAGTAGCAGATTGAGGTGTTTGTCTTGTGTTGTGTCAGGTTTGACTATGTAGTTTGCTAAGAGGTTAGACGGTGGATTTGTATGGGATGGTTTGGGTAGGGATCATCTTGGCTTAGGCAGGCAGTCGGATTAGATGACCTATGGAGGTCTCTTCCAGCCCCACTTCTCTTTGATTCTTTCAACTTCACAGTGTATCTGGATATTGTGTATAACAGGGGATCAGTGAAGCAGTTAGTTCTGAAGCATGCCTAGCTCTGGAAAAATGCACTCGTCCACTAGTAGAACGTTCCTGTAATGGAGGAGTCTGATAGCACGGAGTCAAAATCACCCCTAATCACTCTTGATAGCACTGCTGCTTCAGATGGTGTTGCTATAGGGCAGAAAATGGGAAGGGGGGGATGGATGGATGCTGCCTCCAGACACAGAATATGTAAGTGAGAGAGGACCAAGTCTCTGCCTAGTGCCTACCCTGTGCTGCTGTTGCTCAAGTTGCGAGCTGCAGCAGAGTAAAAATTCTGAATCTTATTCAGCAGCGAGTGAGGGCTGGTGGAGAGCTCCAAATGCAACGAACTTCTTATGAAAGATAGAAGAGCCTCCAGATGAGGAAGAGGCTGGATAACCTGCTGGCATCTGAGCACCTCTGGTTCAGGAGCTGAACACAGTAGTAAGCAATTTCTGGCAACCTGAGTGAGGCCTCCGTGCCTGGCACCACCTAGCTTTAATCTAGCCTGTGGAATACAGGACATGCGAAATCCTCAAACCCTGATTTTGCTCGGTTTAATCTATATGCTGATTTTAAAATAGAAGAGAAACTTTTGAGAGTAGATTTTGCTTTAATGCTATGCTGGTGATTCTCTCTTCAAGCTGTAAAGTCCCATAAATACGATTTCCTGCTGCTTATTAACACACATAATCTCTTGCTAGAACAAATGCTGCATATGTTCATAGATTCACAGAAGTCAGGTCGGAAGGGACCTTATAGATCTTCAAGTCCAACCCCCTGCCAGGGCAGGAGAATATTGCTTTTATCTGTTTTTTAAAATAATGCATAAATCTTTGTTTAGAAGGCATCTGTATTATTCATGAGTTGCTTATAGTAAAGATGGCAGTACTTTAAATTGAATACGGGCATTATCTTCTAAATGCAGTATAGGGTCATGTTAATGATTAATGAGACACTGCAATTGTAATTAATACACCATAACATTTATTTCTCTTTACTAATTGAGAAGTAGACTTTAGATATATGTTGCTTTTTTTCCTTTAAGGTGGCTTTAAAGTGCCTAAGCAGACTGCTTGCAAGAAGCAATACATGCTCTTAAGAGAAGACCGTAGGAATAGTAGGGAAGTAAGAGAAGCAACAATACTATTAAATGGAGTTCACTAGGCAGCAAATATTGTAGTTGCATAACCTATTAGGGTGACATTGCTGAAGCTTTGTGTTATGAATTTGACTGGCTTATTTACAGCGGTGTGTGTGTGTGTGTGTGTGTGTGTGTGTGTGTGTAGTTGCAGCAGTTGTAGGAGGAGAAATTTAGAGAAGGAAATGCTTCCAGAAAATATACTTTTATTTGCCTACCAATGGAATATTGTTCTCCACAGCACTTTCATGTATTCCATTCTGCTTATTTTTCCAAGTCAAGTGACTCCACTGGTTTATAACTGTAAAATGTTTCCTGCCTTATATTGTAGTTTTGCTAGAAAAGGAGTGAGCGTTTCCAGCCAAGTTTTTTGTGGTATTGCTTTGGGCTTGTTTAACTCTTTGGTCTGGGACTAAATGCACTTCGCGGTTGAGGAGTGTTCTGATGATTAGATAACTGAGACTGTAGCGGGGAAGAGAGAAGAACATCTTGGATAACCAACAAGCCTCAAACCCTAAATAAATGGTTGCTTTTGCTATAAACGCTGGTGCAGTTGTATCCAGTGTGACCGTGTTTAGACACTTTCTTATAACAGCCTTTTCCCTGACTGATTAGCCAGGTAGTAGTGGATACAGGTGTTATGATTTTCTTGATTTTTTTTTCAGCAGACTCCCAAAGCTGTGTGTGAGTGTCTATGTGAATATTCTTTCTTTTCCCCTTTCCGAAGTGTGTTTTCATAATCTCTTATTCGTATTTGTATAAATATGTGAAGAAGCAGACTTCCAGTGAATGTTCAAGCAGAAGATTGCAAGTGCTTAGTTTTGCTGTATTGGAAATCAGTGCACTGAATTGTCTCTTCATCTTGCCTCTGTTTGGACAACTTTAGTCTAGACAGCGTCAAGTGCAGTCATGTGCTCCCTTTTGTATCTAGATTGGTCTGTAAACTTTTGCTTTGCACAGTCTGACTTTTGTACTTTTTGCTGAAGGAAACAACCCAGGTTCATGGTACTGTTCAGGGTTGCTCTAGTTGATTTATTATGATGTACAACTTTAAAAGGGGAGAAAGACTTCTCTACAGGAAGTTATCTCCCCACCACCCCTCTAGTATCCAAGTGCTTTTATAACTTTTATACAATCCTCCAGCAAGGCAGGGAAATGTTGTTTATCCATGCATTTTATGTGGGGAGCCAGGGCAGAGAATCTAAACAGCTTGCTCATGTTGCATGGTCTTTGATAACAGAAAAGGGAACCTTGGTCTCCCATATTCTAAGCTAAAGTTCTGACAGCTGACCTATCCTTCCTCTCGGTTATTAAAAGTCTTAGAAAAGAAGTTGTCCTGGCTGACTTGCAGGGATTATTTGCTTATCCCATTACATTTCAGTTGCATCTGAAGATACTGTTTAAATGAGGGTTGTCAGTTAATCACAATTAACGCAAAAACAAATGAACGCATTAATTGTTTTAATCATGCATATCATTTTGACCAGCGGAGCGGACCAGCTCTGGACCTGTGCACGTGGCCCTAACCCCAGCCCGTCCCGCACCTGCTGCAGATTCACCCATCCACTCTGAACAGTGGCAGCGGCCAGGAAGAAGCTGCCACTTGGCAAGGTGGGAAAAGCGGCCCCTCCGCCTCACTGCTGCTGGGTCCTTCTTGCTGCAGCTGCCTGGAGCCCATGCTTGGGCTGCCCTGCGGCTCCTCTCTACTGCCATTACCGCTACCTCCAGGGCTGCCCAGTGGGACAGTGGTGGCAGCGCAGAGGAGTCATAGAGTAGCCTGGGTGCAGGCTCGATGGCTGCAGCAAGAAGGGCCTGGCAATGGTGAGGGGGATGGGCTGCTTTTCCTCAATGCTGAGCAGCAGCTTCTGCCTGGTTGCTGTTGCTGCTCAGTGTGGCTGGGTGAGCAGGTCAGGGTCAGCCTGTTCTCATGGGTTCCAGCTGGCCCACTCTGGCTGGGGCAAGTCGAACATGGAGCTGGCCGGTGTCAGGGCTGGGGCTGTACGCTGCTGGTAGTGGCAGGGAGGAGCTGCAGGGTGCGTGGGCTCTGGGCTGTTGGGTGGAGGGGGTGGGGGTGATGACTGTTGTTTAACTTGCAATTTAATTGTGGCTTTTTTTTATCTTGCAATTCATTGCTATTTAATTTTTTTTAACTGTTTGTCAGCCCTCGCTTAAACTAATCCATTCCCCATACTTTTAAGCTAGCATTCAGTGTTCCAGTTTGGTCATCTAAATGCTTCTATAAGAAAGACTGGTAACTAAATTTTTGCACAGAGAAGCTATGGCCAGGTATATATCATTGCTTTCAGAGGCTTTCCTTAGAAACTTGCTTACTTATTGGACTACAATAGATACAGTCATCTAATCGGTGAGAGCCTTTTTACGTTTAAGTGCCATTGCCTTCTAATTGAGGTAGCTAATAATGCAGACTGTCTGCAGCAAATCATTACCTGGAATTGGATTACTGATTTAAGCAAATTGCATTAACGCACAATATTTACTGAGAGCTCCGTGCTCTGTACAAGCATCATGCTTTCAATGGTGAAGTGTGGAATTGTGCTTGGAAGGATTCCATTCATTCAAAGTGCAAGCAAAATGATACAGGGTAATAGGAAAGTAGGGCTGGAAGGGACATCATAAGGTCATCATATCAGGCCCAGGACGGACCCCTGAGGATCCCCACTTGATACCTCCTCCCAGCTACACATTAAATGACTGAGGACTATTCATCAAGTGTGATGGTCGAACCAGGTGTATACTAGTCTGTATTTACTTAGCCTGTTTTGTTTAGTCTGTATTTACTTAGCCTGTTAAGGAGAGTGTTGTGGGAGACCAGTGTCAAGAGCCTTGCTAAAGTCAAGGTGTGCCTTGTCCACTGCTCTCCCCAAGAGCGTGTCACTTCACCATAGAAGGAAATCAGATTGGTCAGGCTTGCCTTGCTTTTGGTGAATCCCTGGGTTCACTGTTCCTGATCACCTTGTTCTCCTCTAGGTGCTTCACAGTAGATTCCTTGAAGACCTGCTCCATGTTTTTCCAGGTATAGTGAGTGGTCTAGTCACCTGGATCCTCCTTTTTTCCCTTTCTTAAAGATGAGAAGTATTTTTGCTTTTGTCCAGTCATACAGGACGTTACCCAAACTGCATGAATTCTCCAAAAGAATGGCTCTGAAATTACCTCAGCCAGTTTCTTCAGTATCCTTGGGCTTTTATACATGTGCTCTGGGAGTGGGGGGACTTTAGTTATCACTTTTATTAGTGTCTCCATGATGAAAAATGACAGAGTCGCTTTAACTAAAGCTCTTCCAATAAGCTTTAGTTAAAGCCCCCCTGCTGCCATTTTTCAGTGTGGGGATGCTGATGCCAGTGATGCTGGAGTTCAGTAATTGCTATGCTCCAGCAGACTTGATTGAGTCTGTTCTGACCTGCTGTAATGAGTGCACGTGTACAAGTGCCCCTTGAGTGCACCCATCCAGCCCTTCTTATGAGCCTTACCTATGATATGCTGTTTATGAGCCACGTTCCTTTATGACTATAACCATATGGAGCATACAGAGTGCTGATAGATTCTGCATGCCTTAATTTTGTGATAGTCCCCCCAGCTCCCACTTCTATTCAACCTATCTGGAAAGAAGAAACTGGACAAATTCTATTTCAATAGTCTCTTGTGTGTCCATCTCTTTCCTTTTTTTCTCTTGCTTTTTTTCCCCTCCCTTTTCCTCCTTTATTCCTTTAGCCATTTGTGCTGGTTATATGATAGACATAGAGGCATGAGGGGGAAGTTTTTTCTCTCTTCCTTTGGAAGAATGTTGCATACTGTACTATGATTGGGCTATAATGGCATAGAAGCATGCAACTTGTTTTGAAGGCTTTTACTATGGAAATGACAACATCAACATGTAGTTCTATATTGTGGAAAAACACGCTTTTGTCATGTATAACAGTAAGGAACCTTCATATAGGTGGTAAATATTTGAAGGATATTTAAAAGCTCAGATTTAAAGACTTCCATCATGTAAGCTTCCGGAATAACTACTGTCTTCTTTAGATCATGAATAGTGGCCTTGACACTGTGCTTAGTACGTTGCATAACGGCTGGGTAGAACTCGGATATTAGCATTCTAGCTGGGCCCTTAGGTTTATAGTCTTGAGTTTGGGTGATACACTAGTTAGAGACTGCATAATTAAACAGATGGTTAGCATTCTTAAATTGGCAATGAAGTGCAACTGAATTATAAGACCGGAGTCTGACATAATAGAAATGTTAGGTTCTATTAACGACTTTTTGTGGTGCGACCTTCTGCAGCTGGGATGCTAATAGTTCTCTGTATGCTTATATCAGAGTATGAGGTGTTGGACACTTAACAAAGGCTGTGAAGTACCTGAAAAGTGATATTTGAATCCTAGTCTGAGGTCGGTGTGTTAACTAAACCACTTTGAAATTGAGAGCACACTGAAATTTGAAAGGCACAAGCTAGGTATTTTTTTAAATTAATTTTCTGTCAAGAACCAACTTTTGGAAGGCTGAATTACTTTTTTTATTTTCTCTGAATACTGGGAAACTGCAATTGTTTCCCACCCTCCAAGTGATGGCTGAGGTTTTTCTAAATGGTTCTAGTCACTAAAATAGATAAAGCACTTGGTCCAACATAGCTTTGTTTTGTGCAGTTTTGGAGGAAGTTAGGGAGGAAATCTGAATACTGAAACATCTTGAAAAGGTCACTTTATTCAGAAACAGTTCCTGAATGACTTCCCTTCTTTAAAGGGCCAGTTAAGAAACAAATAGAAAATAGATTAATCCCCTAGGATTTACTATGTGTAGCTTTTTAAGGAGCACCTGCAAAATAGTATGAAGGAGGTACTACCATGGTTTTGGGCAGAGGTATCAATACTTAACCACCCTACTATAAACTATTGCAGCTTTAGAAAAGGATAGCTATTGGAGATGTAAAATGTGGTTAACCTTATGGGACAAAATACAGGATTCTGATCTGATGACAGCTACAGATAGCACATGAAAGCATCTTGGAGGATTTGCATCCTAAAGCATAAAAATTGGCCTTTTCATTTTTTTTCATTGAAAAAGATTTCAAGTTTCCCATATTTTAAAACTAATTCCTTTTAAGAAGAAGCAAGACTTAAGAGGTCACCCCACCTGGCCTGGACTCCACTGGGCACTGAATGATGCTTCTTGGAATCTATCTCCTAAAGCTAGAAAACAGTGGGGGGAGGAGAGTGACATCCTCCATTCAAATCAACTTTCTTGTATTCTAAACACTGGCTGTAACATGGTCATTCTATTCAACGGATGCCTTTAGAGCTTGGGGAAGTTGTTACACATAGACCCTTGACTTTATTTTATGGAATTGACTCGGATCATTCAAGCCAGTTGTTTCTGGATTTCAGCATTTTATCCATCTCTTTTTAAAAAAAAATATGAAGTCAAAATAACTTTCTGCATGTAACAGAATTTGTAGGAGTTAAATACATGAAGGTAATGTTCAAAGTAGCCAAGTGCAGCTTTGATGTGGAGTGCTTTATGTAAACACAACAGTCATTTAAATCATTAAAGCATTCTAAATTTCATAGTTCTCCAATTCTCCCCCCCCAACTTGTTAAATGTGAGTAATCTTAACAGATCCATTTTACTTTACATTGCATAAAGGGATCTTCGAAGTATTGTGAAAATAACTTGCTAAATATCTTTTCATAAAGCTTTACAGAAATGCTTAATGTCTTGAGTCCTGTTTACCACACTAGAGGTCAGTATATGATGGGAACTCCTGCAGAGTAGTGTAGAGTTTCTCACAGAATCCTGTTTCATCGAATGTGAAACCAGATTCTGTGAGAAGCTGCACTCTGCTACTATGGAAAAACTTCTAATTAATGTCTTATGACTTTCTTGGCTAAAGGGCTTGTTTGAGCTTCCTGCTTTTAATTCTCCATCCTTAGAAGATGTACTTGGCAAGTATCAGTATATTTTTGACACGTTACTCAGTACTAGTGCCTTAACGTGGTGTGCATGTGCACACCCAGCTTCTCCAGCATGCACTTCAAGCATTCAAGTGGCATTGCAGCAACATGACTTTTTGGGTCAAATATATCTGTACATGCTGCTATTTACAGGAATTGTCCTTACCCCATGTGCTGAATAAACTTATTCTTGGCACAGTGGAAGGAATTACATATGCACCTCTATTTTTAGTGAAGAGCTCACAACTCCCTGAGGATTTAACTGATAACTTTAAGATCAGTGTTTTAACTCCTGGGTATTGGGGGAAATAGTCATACATACCTTGATTATGAGAGAGTCAATGGCTCACCTTCCAGGGGTTGTCTCAATTCTCTCTAGAAAACATGTTCTCTAAGCATCTGGGATGGAAGGAGTATAGCAGCAGCAAAGAGCTTGTGGAAGGGTTGTTAGGCAAAGAGACTAAAACAGATGATTTAACCACGTGAGTGTGATATGAAGCAATACAGAAGAGAAAGGCAGCTAAAGGAGACTTGTATACTGACTGAGGAGGGATTATTCGAGAACTTACACTTTGTATCCACCTCAACATCTTAAGATAATGGTTGGTAGGTTTTGCTTTCTTCTAAAAATAAAGCTCTTAAAATTCTTTTGCAAAAGGAAGTGACCATAACCTTTGGTCAGGCACTTGCTCGCTAGGTAGAAACACTTGAACTTTCTCTGTAGATGACTGGAAGTTTGTTCCTTTCTTTTGGTATGTTCCATCTCCAAGTTTAGATATCTGCACTAGTAGGCACAGTTGTACGTTTGGGTGGTCCCGCTCTCCTCCTTGGATTCCCCTTGTTTTTAAGCAAATAAGCCCACTACCATTATAGTTCTGAATATGTGCAGAAAAAAAGCAAATGAGAGAGTCTTTGAAGGCTTTTTTGGGGGAGGGTTTTTGAAGGTGCAAACAGAGGTTAGTCTGAAAATTTTCCTCCTATTTACTGCCTTGGCTGTTTTGTCACATGACTTTGAAGAGTGAAGGAGAAGGGCAGAGTGAACTTGTAGGAGAACTTCAGTTCAGTTATTTTAGACATAACTTAAGCATCTGTACATTAGATTCACTGCAAGGGGTGTCTAGCTGTTCCTCCCCTGTCTTTAGACTGCAGTTTATTACTTGGCTTATAAGGAAGGAGGAAATATTCAGATTTCAGTGTACTGGTCTACCACAAACTTCATAAGGATGCAGTAGTATCAGGTCTATGTCTAGAAGCAGAAGGAGGATAGTCTTACTGGATCTCAGAATCAAAATGACTGTATTAAATTTAAATTGCTAAGTGCTGATTAATGTACTCATTTTTTTTTCTCTACCAGTATTTGAGGGAAAGAAAAACAATATTTTTAATGTACACTGCCTCAATATTCATTGAGGAATATTTTTAGGTGTCAGATCTGATATTCAGAGAATTTGTCTCAACAAATTTTGATCTGTAGTGCATTGTCTGTTGAATTTATTCTGCTAAAAGTTGGATGGTTGGCTTTTACTCTTCAAATATGTTCTAATTTAACTAGTGCTCATTGGCTTTCTGCATTGGGCTGTATGTACACATTCAACTAATCTGGGAGAATTTTTGCAGGTTGATCTCCTGGTAGAAAAACGTATGTGGAGCTGCAAATGTCTATACATGCAGGCTGAAGGCCTGAAGTTTGGAGAGCTTGAGGGGTGTGGGGAGTGATAGGATCTTGGTCTTTCACACATCCTGGCATCTTCTGTAGGCATCCTTAGTCTTCCTGGCAACAGATGGCAGCAGTGCATTGGGCAGCCCTGACTGGCTGATCCAAATTGCCCATTGTCAGTTTGTTTTTGCCTGCAGCAATGCGGGGATTGTGCAAAGGATGTGTTCTGCTCAATGCTGAAGCAGCAGAGTCCGGTAATAACATGCTGTCTCCCAGAGGGACAAGGGGAGGGAGGGAGGAGTGGACACTGGAGGACTAGATTCTCATTTGCATATACAAACACTTGCTGTCTATACATTGTCTACAGACATTTGCTATCCCAGGAGAAACTCCTGGGAATGACTTAACTCTGGCTGTTCCTAATTTTTTTTTTTTTTTTTTTTTTTTTTTTGGAGAAGCCATTTTTACTGTGGGATGAAAAAGCCTGAACATCTGTACACTCATAGGCAATGTTTAGGGGGGACACTGCAGGCGGCGGCTGTGGGTAGTCCCCACTCACCACTTGCTGCCCTGGTGCCCCCCCAGTCATGGGAGGCACCAGTCATTCACATGTACAAGTGCAATGTCCTATCGAAGAAAAAGCCCTGCATGTGCTTTTAGAGCTTTTCTAACATTGGAGGTTTTAATTTTTGAAAATGTTTGAGTTGCTGCTAGTTCTGGACTTCTAGCAGATTGCAGATGCCTGTAAGACAGGGGTGGGCAATTTGAGCTGGAGGAGCTCCTTAAGGAGTTTTGCTGACCTGTTGCGAGGGGGTGGGGGTATTGACCCAGTCTGGGGGATGGGGGGAGAAGGGGTAATTGATCCTATATGACCCCGACCTGTCCCCCCTGCACCCACTGCCAGGGATGCCAGACTGGCCTGGGCCCCCTGTGGTAAGGGCATGCTTGGCTAGGTGGATGGGTTGGGGCTGTATGTGGGTGGGGAGCAGTGTTCAGGAGCAGGACAGGTGGGTAGGGCCAGGATGATAGAGCAGTGCCAGTGCAGGGCTGGGACCTGGGGCAGAGCCATAATCCACTCCCCATACATCTCTGCGACAGGCGCCAGTTCTGCAGACAGGGACATGTAGGGAGCAGATCATGGCTCTGACCTGGGCCCCAGCCCCATGTTGTCACTGCCTTGTGGGCCTGGCTCCCGTTGCCCATTCCACTCCTGAACACTGCTCCCTGCCTGCCCGTGACCCCATCCCATCCACTGGACTGAGTGTATCCTGCCTGCAAGTGCCATGCCCACCCGCTCCATCTGCATTTCTGACCATGGGTATGGGGTAGACTGTCAGCTGAAGCTGGGCATAGTGAGCTGCTGCTGGGGGCATTTTGGGCTGTGGTATGTGTGGCTGCCCCTGCTCCCACCCCTGCCTCACTGCATACCAGGAGGGTGGTGGGACCAGCTGCACACACCACAGCCTGGAATGGCCCCTATGCCTGGAGCATGAGCGACCCACTGTGGGCTGGATAGAATCCCTTGGCAGGCCGGATCTATCCCATGGGCCATATTTTGCCCACCCCTGGTGTAAGGAGGGGCGAGGAAGGGTGGTGCAGACATTTGCAGCCAAAGTGAAATTCTTTTTTTTTTTTTTTACCTTAGGCAGGAAAGGTTCTTTGGGTAGCTGTGATATCTTTTATTAGACCAACTAAAATAGTTGGAAAAAAGTTCTTTTCAAAGAATACATGGAATACAATCATTGGGTAAGTGTCTAAAGAAACTGCTCTTTCAAGATGAGTTTTCTATGAACTAAAGACTGGATTTTGTAGTTGTGAAGAGAGTTCATGCCCAAAGACCACAACATTTGTCTTGCTGATGCAAATGAGTAAGGAACACTGCATGTGCCATACCAAAAAAAAAAAAGTTGGGTCAGTTAGGGAATGATGTTGTTAGCAATGTACCCAGTTAGAGTGAGATTCCCATTATAAGCTCTGTCTCCTTAGCCTATCCTTCCACACTCTGCAGTAAGCTAATCTTCAGGATCTGTCAGCTGTATTTCAGCTAATAATTAGGAAAGAAAACATGCCATACATGTATGGTATGCTGCATGATTTTGGGGGACAGGGCATAAAATTCTTCAGACCCCCATTGTGTGGCTGTTGGGACAGCCCCGTGCTGATCCTGATAATTAGCTGCTTGTCAGCATCCAAACAGGGACACGCATTCAATTTATGAAACCATGCAAACCAGCCACAAAGATGTTGCACATAAAATGGTGTCAGTTGTGCCATAAATGTATTGTCTGTTGGGGCAAGGAGATGAAGAAACTCATTTCGTTGCAGGACTTCTGAGGTGAACAGGGAGGAAATGCTTGCTTGCCTAGAAATATCTTATGGTCAGGAAGCAAGGATGAGCATGGAAGCTGAAGGATTAAGCAGTAGGAGACTATTATGTGAGGACATACTACTATATCCAGCCTGTGGAGCCCTGCTGTCTGGCCCCCAGTGCTGCCCTGGGTCTGATTATTATTTGGGATCAGGAAGGAATTTTATCCTGTGGTCAGTTTGCTTTAGACTGTGGAGGTGTTTGCCACAGACGTGGGATTTTTTTTGTCGTCTTCTATATTGGTGGGCATGGCCCTCTACTGGGAATCTTTTGAGCAAATGATGACAACCTTTTATAGAAGCAGGACATTGGCTGCCATGGTTCCCTTTTTTTACCTGTGGCAAGTTAGCATTATATCTCTATTCTAGGTTTGACAATAGTCTTGTGTAGATTATGGATTGGATGGGGATGATCCTGCCTCTGCTTGGACTAGATGACTTCTGGAGGTCCTTTCCAGTCCTGCTTCTCTCTGATTCTGTGGTTAGACCCACATGGCCCATGAACCCAGTTCTGGCCCATGAACCCCCTTCTCTCTTCCCCCAGCATACCTGATCCAGCCACTGGTTCAGCTGGTCTGGGATTCATGCCGCATGTGACATAGTGCCCAGATTATCGGAATAGGTGTTATGAGCATCATAGGCCAGTGCAGCAGCCATGGTGGATGCCCTGACTGGATTGCACTGCTCTGGGATGAACATCTGCTCTGGGATGCATGCTGCACATGGCCCTTACTCCAGCCAGTTTGGGACCTGTGCTCCATGTAGTTTTTGCCAGGACTGTGCAGATCCCAGACTGTTTGGAGCAGGCACTGTGTACAGCACGAGTCCTGGAGCTGCCAGCATGGGCACCATGTGTTGTGCAGTTTATCAGGGGTGGCCACTTCATGTAGTGCAGCTACCACTCTGGCCAAACTGTGTCACACCTGGCACCCATGGCACTGAGGGATCCATGCACCATGCAGTGGAGGTCTCAGATAGGCTGGAGCAGCCACTGGATCAGGTAGGCTAGTGGAGCGGAAAGGCCATGGGCCACACATCTGGCTGGCCCCGCATCTTCATCCAGCCCATGAAGCCAGTTCAGTTTGACACCCCTGGTCTGGTGTAGGGGTTTGGACTTTCATCTTTTTGTTTTCAGTGTCCTCCTTGCTGTTCTGTTTAGGGGCTAGGTTGAAGGTCCCCGAGGCTTAGTAACTCTCTATGCCATTGTTGCTTTTTAAGTTCTCCTAATAAGGCAATATTCTTTTTTTTTTTTTAATCTCTTGAAATTTTTCCATACAGTACATTATGGCTATGGCTTCATTCATTACTAATCCAGTTCCCACCAGCACCTCCTGCCCTGCCCCAGTTGTTAACTCTTGATAGTTTTTTTTACTCCTGGATAATTCACCATTGTTTGTACTCCTTGTGAAGTGGTGAATTAACCAGAGTTTACCTGCAATTTTGTTGCCGGAGATGTAAAAATAACTTTATGTATGTGTGGTTTGTTTTTTTCCCAATATATTTGAATGAAGAACTGTGCAACATGCAGCTCAACTAGCCTAGTCCAGCATGACCTAGTTTTTCAGATGTTAAAATAATCTTAGAAATATGTAGGGTTTTTAGGTGGTGTTTGACTCTCCTCTTTAGATGTAAGGCATGAAAGTGTGCTTGTTTTTTCCTTTTTTAAAGTACTTTTGCTTAAATCTCTGCCCAGTAGTAAAGGAAACACTGTTACTGGTAGGTCTGCTCTGTTGTCTAGTTAATATTCTTGTGTTGGGCTGCTTGTTCATTGCAGCTGCTGTATGTTGGAAGATGAGAAAGCAGAAAAGTGACCTAGCAACTGTTCTGCATGGTGTTCCAGTCTGTCAGGGTCTTCATGACCCGGTTTTATTAGGGTTTCAGAATGCAATAAGATTCGTGACCAAAAGAGGTGAGGTTAGGCAAGAGGTAATTATTAGTGCATCACTGGATGGATGTTTTTTATTTTCTCTGAGCTTGTGTTCAGAGTCTCACCTTGCTAAGAAAAGCATATCTTCTTAGGGTACGAACCAGATTCTGTCCTTTGAATTTGGGCTGTATCACTTGGCAGTCTTTGATAAACTGCTGGATCAGGTAGAATCTTTAAAACAAGTATGTTGTACTTAGTTACTCAAGGAATAGCAGGATATTTGTTTAGGGAGTAGGCAACCAAGGGTTAGGAGTGGTGTCCGGAGGTATGTAGATACTGTGGTGTTAAAATAGATGTCCAACCTAGCTTTAAAGTGGGTGTCAAAGATATGGCCTTTGGGCCAGATCTGGCCTGCACCGCTGCCTATGGATCTTAAACTGGCATGCTGTAAGCAGAAACATGGGCAGCATGTAGGGCCCATCTGGCATGAGCTGCACATGGTGCAAGCGCTGGAGTTAGCATGCAGTATGCAAAGGCAGCCTGGAGCACGCGCTGACTGTGGTGCCCATACTGGACTGATCCTTCCTGCCTAGTGCTCAGGGCTGGTTCAAAGCAGGTGCCACATGCAGCACATGCTCCAGACTGGCTCCATGTGTACTGTGTGCCTCAAGCAAGGGTCAAGTGCTGTCTGAGGTTGAGGGTGGGGCACACGGTAGCACCTGCACTGGTCTGGAGTGTGTGCTGCTTGTGATGCAGCCTTAGTCTGGACCGGACATGGCCATGCAACTGCAACGTTGTCTTGTGGGTTGGGAGAGAGAGAAGGGAGAGGGAGAGAGCTGAGCCTTGGATGAGGCATGTGGTTACAGCGCGCTGTTCTAAACAATAGAGGTCTAATCTCTCATTCCCTATAGTAGAGCACTGGTGTGAAACACCAGTTTATACATCTCAGTTCTGTCTAAGGCAGCAGTTCCCAATCTGTGCTACGCATATCACCAGTGGTATACAGATAACCTGTCAGTGGTATGCATTAACAGATTTACTGACGTTACTTTATATGACAAAAATTTGCTGGTGGTACTTAAGGTTGTATTGTTTTAAATTGGTGGTGTGCAATCTGCCAGAGTTTAGGAACTGCTGATCTGAGGGACAGAAAAGGAAATCTTGCTCCAGGTGTATGCAGTCAAACTTATTTAATTTCCAAATAAGTCTAGCTGTCTATTTTGTTTGGCATAGGTGAGGCAAATTGGCTTCCATATTAAGTAACATAGGTCCTGGAATTAAGGATAGTATGCTTTCCCCATTTTCCAATTTAAAGTATAAAAACTATTAGAACTTTTTAACTTGGTGAGCCAAAGCCTTAATATGCCGGTTGTAAGTAGCGTCATATAAAGAAAACTATAGCAGAAAGATACTTTCCATGATTTAAATACTGTAGAAGTAAACAACTAGATTCCCTCATGTTTTTGTAATATTTACAGATAAACATTCAGTGATTACACTTCCACAATTTGTGTTTGAGCCAGGCTATCTTGAAGAGTGCCCTTCAGAATCAGTCAGTCAGTTCTTCCTTGGTTCTGCATCAAAATTTTTCCTTATTCTTTTTTTTTGGTTCCTTTTAGGCGGAGTGCGTGCAGATTTAAAATAAAACGTCCAGGGTTTTGAGTAACATGGACTTGGTTACAATTTCTCCTATGATTCTACAGGCAGGTGATGAAGAATTAAGGTAAGCTCTGGGCAACAACTGGTTGGGTTTTTTGTTGTTGCTTTTTTTTTAATTTAATTTGAGAAATGTTTTTCCTTAAGTTGGCTGGTTGCTTTTTACAAGTCTGTGTAGTTCATGTCTGACATGGCATCACACTAGTACTAAGCTATAAAGCAGGGGTCGGCAACCCCTGGCACGCATGCTGAGCGTGGTATGTGAGGCCGTTTTGCTTGGCATGCCGTGCCTCAGCTCCGGGAAGCTGCTGCCACCGATGGAGCCCGGGCTGCTCCGAGCAGGGCTTGCAGCATCCCAGCTGCCTGCTAGGAGTAGCTTAGGATCTGGCTGGCAGCAGCTCCCCAGAGCCAGGGCGGCTGCAGCCGGGAGGCTCCAAACAGCTGTGCTGGGCTCCGGCACCAGCACATGCAGGCATGCCTTGGGGCAGGCAGTGGGGCCAGGGCCTGAGGCAGCGCAGCCCAGGTCTCTTCTCCGCTCTTGGCACACAGGAGTTGAGCCTGGCGCAGCTGTTTGTAGCCTGCCCGCTGCTTGCTGCAGCTGCCCAGAGCCCGGGCTGGCTCCAAACAGCTGTGCTGGGCTCATCACCTCCATGTCAAGAGCAGGGGAGAGACCGGGGCTGCGCTGCCTCAGGCCCTGCCCCCACCTCCTGCTCCAAGGCGTGCCTGCATGCGCTGGTGCCGGAGCCCGCCCTGGCTCTGGGGAGCTGCTGCCAGCCGGATCCCAGGCTGCTCCCAGCAGGCAGCTGGGACGCTGCAAGCCCTGCTTGGAGCAGCCCAGGCTCCAGCAGCCACCCAGACCCAGGTGCGGTAGGGCTGCGGGGCAGAGGCTATGGGTGGGAGGGAAGGGGCAGCAGGGCTGGGGGCCAGGGGCTTTGGGTGGGGGGCAAGGGGCACAAGCAGAGCATCCTGCCCACGTACCGCTTGCCCTCATTTCGTTTTTCTGCCATGCCGGCACTCCGGCACTTTCCGAGGTAGGCATTATGGTGTTTTTCGGCACTCCGGCCAAAAAAATGTTGCCTACCCCTGCTATAAAGGGTGAGAGTAAAGTTGTTGAAGGATTAACTTCTGGGAGGTGGCAGAGATGATGATAAATATTGTCTGTTACCAGAGAATTGCTTCTCTGTATTGCAGTTCTTTGAATGCAATATTAAAATTGGTACTGCTGCTAGATGCAAGATGCTGCCAATGTTGCATTTGAGTATCCTCTCAAAAGTAGCCTTTTTTAAGACAGAGTAGATTATAGATGCATCTATATTTATGTATTTATTTAAAAACCTGTCTGCTATTCGCTCCCTTCCCCCCCCCCCCCCCCCCCCCCCCGCTTTTTAATGCAACTTGAACTCGTTGATTGCTTTCAGCTTTGATTTGTTTGAGGTGCATTTTGAGGTGCTTGTCCTTGGACCTGTTCTAGCCTGATACCTTGTTATCTTTATTTTATCTGACTAAATAATGGGTTCTTTCTCTGTCAAACGGGGAGAGAGATGCTGTGATACATCTTACATTTATGCTGCTAGACTTCAGAGTTCAGCTTTGTGAATTTAGGTAACAAAACACTTTGCCAGCTGTATTTAGTATCCTTGGCATGCCTGGCGGTGCTCTTCAGAGATCTGCTTCTTTATACAGAAGACTCGGTCCCTTTCAAAAGCTAAATTTACAACTAGGCCTGCTGCTTCCTGTACAGCCATTGTTTTGAAACAAGCATTATGATCCCTAGGCACTTACAAAAGAATCTTTCTCTTCACTAATTTAATCCATTGTTTTCCTTTTCCTGAATTAGAAATGATGACTTAGTCTATAGCAATCAGTCTTGCCACATTTGACAGTTCTTCAGAATTCTGATAAAATAAAGTCTTGGTTTGTAAACCACTGAAAAAATGATGAGAACTATTGGTAAATATTTATTTTAAGAGCAACTCAAACTGTCAGGGTTTCTTCCATTACTTGGCAGTTTAGAACACTTGTTTAATTCGGCTGTGACAGATGTTTTACATTTTTTGTTTAAAACTCGGTTAATCTTTTTTATCTATGGGATTTCTGCTTGCATTTATTGAAATTGGAGTAAAGAAATGTGACTTGGTTAAATATAATCATGAGATCTATTTAGTTTCAAGCCAACAAAGGTGGGGGAGGGGTTGTAGTAGGTACTTTCCTCATGAACTGTTAGACACCAGCTCTGTTTTGGAATAAAACTTCCTGTCTTAGAGAAATTGTGGCCATCCTGTTGTCTTGGTTAAGTCTGCTTCAATGGAAATGGCAGTGTCTGCAGTAGGATAGGTTGTATGGGAATTACAGTTCTTGTTCTTAATCTTCATTTGCTCAAAGTAGTCATAACTTTCCAAGGTGAGAGAACTCTCCACTCGAGAGTGAAAGTGTGCGGGGTTTTGTTAAGCAAAACCGATTCACTTGTTTTGGAGGATGTCTTTGGAGGAAGAGAACTACTTCTCCCATCATTTAAAAAACAACCCCCCCCCAACATATTTAGTAGAGCTTAGAGATCAAAAGGGTATATGAAACGAAGGTGAAAATGCCCTTTGCTCATTAAGAAAATGTTCATTAAGAAAATCTCCACTGACTGCGCTAGTGAAACCTGAATTTAATTGGACTACAGTGTCCTAGTTAAACACTTTATTTATTGTCTACACCAACTGTATGATGCCTAGGTAGTATACAGCTAACTATCCTGATGTAAGGTGCAGATCATCTGTTCAGTCAAAAAATGGATGAGCATTAATATCCTGATTTAACAATGCCTCACACTTTAAGATCATGAATGTTACCAGGCACTTGCCTGTCCTTGGCTGCATACAGATGTTCATTTTTACCACAAAAAAATTCTTCTGGTAAATAATTATAGCTCTGAAACTGGACTGTATAGACATTCTTCCAGCTATATATGTATAATCACAATGTGCAATAATTTGGATAGACATCATCAGAACATCCTGTCCCAAGCACTTAGCACGGTGCAGAAGGTGTGTGTGTGTGTGTGTGTATTATATATAATAAATGCACACAGCCCTCTTGTATCTTATGAGGGTTATTTTCATATATGTATATGTTAAAGTACCTAACAGTATTAAAACTGTACAATTGAGCAGTGAAGCCAGTAGATGAGTTATGGCTGAATCTGAATTAATTCCATTGTCTTGTGTAACGTGAACTACTGAGATGTAATCTTGCATATTTGTTTTGTGTAATCTCTCAAATGCCAGATATCACTCTGGTACTTTCTCAGTGTATTTGACTTGGTTTACTGTGTATTTTTTACCTGACTGATAAATCGCACTATTACAGATCATAGTTTACTGAAATATAGACTGATGACTGATAAAACACTGGTTGCCTGTCCAGACCAGCTGAATCTACCTTGTAATTTACTACTTGGTCCCTTGTCCCTTGAATTTCACCTTGTGCTGTGCTGCTTATTGGGAGGCTAGGGAAGAAAACTGCAAGATATACAGACACAGACTTAAACCATATAAATGCATAGCTGAAAGGGCTTTTTTTAATTAAAAAAAGAGAGGAAAAAAAAAGAGAAAAACATCTAGTATAAAGTTAGTGCTACACTGTTATTTATCTGGATGTCCAGTGAAATGAAGAAAAAACTTGCATGTGTCAATTTATTGCCTTTGGTACTTCATATTTGAGAAATGGTACATGATTAGGCATACACAAAAAGGAGCAGAATTAAGGTTCCACATGCAACTGAATTGTTATTTCGGTCTCCGCTGTAAGCCTGATAATGTTAATTCCATGTAATTTGCAATCAAACAAATTTCTAAATTTGGAGGCTTATCCTTTTATACAAAAAGTTCAGCCAGTTGCTTTCCTTCATAGCACAGTGTGAGATAATGTATTGAAGGCTTTCACTTCTTTCACTAGGGTTAGAACTGAATCAAGGGCGATATTCAGGGTTTTTTACAAATCCCTTGTTGCCTTGATGCGATGAAATAATATCCATGTCATTAATGTTACAGATTGTGTATCTTCACTAAATCAGCTTTAGGTCCACTAGAAATGTTGACTCTATGTGCCTCTAGGGCTTCTTTTATATCCAGTTTATTTCTCTTGGTGCCAATCAAACTGTTCCTACTTCATCACTATTACAGTTTGCAATCAACTGCCTTTTTGAGACTCCATTTAAATTGAGCGGTTGACCTTTGCACAGTTTGAGGAGTACTGCCACATTGTATGCATTTGTCTTCCTCTAACCATGAAATGATTTGTGCTTTTGTTACTTTGAGAATAGATTGCTGTAACTTTTTACGTACTGATTTGCTGAACCAAGGAATTGACACTCTTGTTATCCCAGAATGATGGGGGAGGCCTCTCATAGTAAAGATGCACTGGCATACGTTTCATACTTACCCTTTTGTAACTGCCTTTCTCTGCTAAATAATAACCTTTTGAAATGTTGTTGTGTCTTGGGACAAATTGGTTCCAAATTCTACCGACTGAGCAGGGGTCAATTGTTCAAGTCTGTGTGGCACTACTACCAGCAAGTATCATATATCCCAGACTCTTCAGCCTGGGGATTCAGGTACTACCAGATCCACAGCAGGCATCTTATGTGCAAGCCCCAAGCCTGGAGGCCTTGAAGTTCAGATACCCCCTAGTCTTACTTGCTTCTAGCCAAAATGCCAAAGGAGCAAAGTAGAGGAAAAGCCCAAGATAAATCTCCCATCACCATCAATTGTGTACCCAAGATTCTCACATCTGAAGTCTCACGCAGGGGTCACCCTGCCTACAGTGCAAGAGACAGGCCTGTACCCTCTAACTACAGCAAGACATTCAAGGTCGAGAAGAGGGGCGTCTCCCCTGCCTAATAACTGGGAATTAAAAATTAAGCAGCAGGTTAACCATGCTGGAAACATCTGTGATGTATGAAGCCACAGTCATTTGCTTATATGTCCTTTGTTTATGGCATTCTCATTTGTTGTAGTTCATTTTCCATCTGTTTGTGTGTCTCTAGAAAGAAAAGAAGGTGGAAACTTAACTTTTGTCTACTATTCTCTAGTGCAGAGAATGAAGCTTCAGGCATCTTTTATGAACAACATAGTGTGATAAAGAATGAAAACTCACTCATTCTTCTTTAGGGTTGACCTCAGGTTATAGTGTCATAGAGAAGTAGGGTTGGAAGGGACCTCCAGAGGTCATGTAGTCTAGCCCCCTGCCTGAGGCAGCATTGTCCCTACCCAAACCATCACATACAAACCATAATCTAAACTCTACATAAGATTACCATCAACCCTAACAGCAGACCTAATTCCTTAACCTACCACAGCTAAAGCAGGAGAACCGTTGTAGCGCATGTCCTGCTTCTATAAAGTGTTGTCAATATATGATCAAGACGTTCTGGAATTGCATCATTGGTGTTATCTCTGTTTGGGGATTTGAGAATGTTTATTGCTTGGATACACCATCCATGTCCATCAGGAGTTGACAGTAAAGGCACCAGAACAAGGGACGTGAAAAAAGTATGTGGCGGGGGAAAGCTGGAGACTAACGTAAATTGAGTATGAGCATGGCAGATTCCCTTAGAGACAGCATCTTCATTATGCAGTTGCATAAGAAGTTTTTGTTTAATAAGAAACTAGGCTGGGACTTTTTACACTTGTGAGGCTTTTTATGTTGGGGAGAGGTATCTGTGCACACTTGTTAAAACATTAATTGCATGCAGATCTTATGTCACCTTAAACTCTGGAATTCTGGGTATCGAGCATATGTCCGAGTTCGAGGAACTAACAACCTACCTAAGAACTGCAGCACTGAATGAGGACAGCAGTCTACTCAGTTTATCATGTGGTTAGTACTGTGCCAGGGGTGGGAAATTTATTTTCACCCACAGGCCACATAAGGAGTTTTGGGAAGCTGTCATGGGCCAGATCAGCAGTCCCCTGTGCAACAGCTTACCAAACCTCCCTATGTGGGATGGGGCTGCAGGTAGGTGGGGAGCTAGTATGGGTGTGCATGGGCAGCAGCTTCAGCAAGGGCAGCCCAGCCAGGGCCCCTGGCACCACCAGTGCTTCCTCTGGGCTGCCCTTCTTCCTGAGGATGGGCTAGAGCTGCTTCCCAGCTTTGGTGACCCAGGTCTGGAGACGGCAGTGGCTGGACAGAAGCTGCTGCTAGGCTCCAGGAAAAAGTAAGAGCTGTCAGTAGGCATGGCCACCTCCCCTTCATTGCTCCTGGGGTCTTCTTGCTAGATCCAGCCCTCAGTCTGTATTTTGCCCACCCTGGTGGACAAAATGTGGCCCGGGGGCTGGATGCGGCCTGCCAGGCCATTCTGTCCGGCCCGCAGGGCCCCTAAAAAACTTAGAAAATTAATATTTATCTGCTCTAGGCTGCCTGTCATGCGGCCCTCGATGTTTTGCCAAAACTCAGTAAGTGGCCCTCTGCCCAAAATAATTGCCCGACCCTGCTGTAATAGGTGCTTCAAAAAGTAATGAAGCCGGGTAGTGGGTAGTTAGTGAATAACATGTTTCATTTCTCCTTGATCAACTCTTGGCTCGTGTCTTGAGGAAAAAAGTTTTTTACATTCCTGTTAAAACTCTTGTTTTGGTGTCCTGCTCTGGATGTCTGGAATAAGTTTTCTTCCTGCTGGTAATTTTATTTCCCAGTGCAGTTAACAAACTGGATCAGAGCCTTATCCTGCTGGCACAATGGCTCTTTAAAGTAAGAGCAGATTGAGAAATCATGTGATAAGTGATGGTGGCTCAGCAGTGTTGCTCATACTAATGCTTTTGGGCTGTGACCTCCATCTTTTAAATAGCTTTTTAAACCCAATGCTTGCACCATGCAGCTCACATCCCTTTAAAAAAAAAAAAAAAAAAAAGTGGGGGGAACGCTTTGCTTACTCAAGTAAGTACAAAACCTCCTTGTGGCTTTATCACTGAGTTATGAGCCGTAGCATAACTAGTGGTAAATACTGTGATGAGAGAGCAGTCTGTCATTCTTTCTATTTAGAAAGAATGGTGCTTATCAGGAGACAGATAGTGAATGAAATGCAACTGTTCCTTATGTGCTTGAATTCTTAAATATACATATACATTCTGTTCCATAAGAATTCCAGCTATCAGATAAATACAGCTTTCAAAGTCAAACTTCAGGTCTTAATTTAATAATACAAAATGAAACCAATTTTTCTTTCCTTAGACAATTCCCTGGCTGCATTGTAATTCATTAAGTGAGGATCCTGGCATCTCTGTCAACTTGAAATTCCACAGCACTTTTTTTTCCTCTACTAGTTACAGCTGTGTTTCTCAAATGGATGTAAATACCTCTTGGACTGTTTCAGACAGTTCCTACATTTTACTAGCAATAAAACTAGTTCCTAATTTTAAGGATCCTGCTCAGTGAGGAAAAAGAAATATTCCCCTATTTGTGGAGTTCTAGGTGACTTTCAGAGGCACCTCTTGTTCAGAAACATGCTTCCCTACAGCTTTTATGTTTTTCTTTGAGACCAAATCCTGTCTCAGGATGGCCGTGGTAAACCCTGATCCTTGGTGTGTCTGTGCCCAGATAAGTGGACACCCATCTCAAGCCCCACTATGGAGTCTTCAGTCGTTCCTCTTCAGGGGAGAAGTACAAGAGAATCTGGCTCCATTGTTGCTTGTAAAGCGTTTCATTGCCTCTCTCCAACGTTATAGTCATTTTGCTGGTGCTGTACTTCAGGAAGTGGTTGATCCAATGAAAACTACCCCAAATGAAACTAGTGTCAGTAACAGTGAAGGGCTCATTATCTGAGAGGGAGAGTGGGAAGGGGGAAGGAAAGCTGGGATAGGGAAGAACTTTTATGAGAGTCATTTTAGGTTCTCTCAAGCTTGAATATGCTAAATGAGTGAGGTTTTATAAATGAACCAATCGGGATGGCCAGGCACACGGTACAGGCAACACTTTTATCCCACGGGAGGAAGAGGGGAGGAGGGGTGAATGAGCCAGAAGATAAAAGCTGAAACAAAGCTATGCTGTCCTTCTGAGTCATTCGTGTGGACTGGCTGGTAAGGCTTTCTGCTCCTGAGATACAGAAGTGGAGTCATGATTCTAACAATGGATGCTGGTAAGTTGTGTTAAGCTTACCTTTTCCTGAATAAGAGCACTTCTCTGTGGAAGGAACAAACCTAGCAGCTGTTTTCAAAATGTTTTAAGTAATTCAGTTTTGTGTGTATTTATACCAGGCTTCCTAAGCTGTAGAATTCGGTCTTGTATGAGTGTAATGCTATAATTATTCCTTAACTGTTGGTATGTATCCTCTTTGGAAATCTGAGTCCCTGATACCTCTGTGAGCGTCTCCATTAATACGAGCTCTTCTGGCTTCATTAAAGGGACAGTCAATGAAACGGTCACAGCCAGCCCCAGGGCCTTGGGAGACCAATTCTTATTTCAAGACCAGCAGAGATGAGTACCTATGAACGATATAGAATAAACCATCTGCATGTTACACCTAAGAAAGAAACAAAAGGTAGCAGACAAACAATGAAGTCAAGACATTACTTGTAGTTCCTCAATTCCTCAGCTTTTTGAAGATGCTTTGTCCTGTGTTTGGCGGGGTAGGAGGTGCTCACTGCACTCCAAAATGCTCCGAATCTGCTCATGTTTCAGCTTGTCAAAAAATGGGTTCTTGCAGGAGTACTTTTTTTCCCCCCCCCCTTTTTGTGAGTTCTTAAGTAGGGGTGCACCAATAGAAGTTTTTGAGGCTGATACAGATAGCTGATATTTAAGGAGGCATATCAGCTGCTACCGATCTGATTTCTGATACAGCATGGAGAGTTGGTACAGCTAGTAAGTCTCTTGTGGTGGGAGGGGAGGGGAAGGGAGGGAAAGATCAAGGCCCACACAGTGGGGGAGTGGGGCTGGGGCAGGTGCTACCTGGCTGGGGCAGGGCGGGTAGTGGGACGGAGCTGCAGCTTGTCGGGGGGGGAGAAGGGCAATTCCCACTGCTGCGTGTACCCCGTGAGGGCACGGGAGGAGTGGGGGAGTGCGTGTGCTACCCAGATCTGGTGGGCTGCTGCTGTGGGCTGGGCCTGGGACTGTGCCAGGATCTTCCTGGTTGGTGCTGGGCCAGGTTGCGCTCAGTGTGGGCAGCAGCACTGGGTGGGGAGTTGCAACCATCCCAAACTTTGCTGTAGTGCCCCTCCAACCCCCTCTTCCAGCACTGCCGCCCATCTGCCCGAAGTGCAGCATGACCCAGCCCCCACCAGGAAGAGCCCAGTGTGGCCCCAGTTCATAACTGCAGCCGCCCTGCTCAGATCTGGGGGGGGACATGCCCCCCTTGCCCGCCTGGAATGCATGCAGCAGCAGGAGCCGCCTCCCTCTCACACCTATCGGATGAGCCGTGGCTGGGCAGCACCTGCCCCAGCCTGTCCCACTTCCTCCTTCATGGAGGGGACCTTGATCTGCTCCTTCCAGTGCCCCTTCCCTCACCCTTCCCTGTCTGCCACAACAGACTTACCAGCTGCACACAGCTCTTCATGTTGTCACTCTGCTCCTCGCTGCCTATGTACTGCGCTGCAGCTGCACGCACGCACGGGCCATTTATCGGCTACATTATTGGCTACATCATGGCCATTTCCAATGCAGTAAATTTTCTTTATGTTGGTGCCAATACGATATCAGACGTCTATTCCTGAGTTTGGGAGCAGCCTTTAAAATCCCAGCCACCTGGGTGGTAATAATAAACTGTTTAGCTGTATAATGAAATGAGTTGAGCTCAATCCCATTCCTTGTGGAAGGAACTGTTTCTGTGTTACAACTGGCATCCTTAAAATTCTTCAGTAAAGAAGGCCGGGGTTTATCTCAGTAGGCATAGGCAGCAGAAGACCAGGGCTAATGAGGGTTATTCTCCCCTGCCCTCCCCATACTAATTTCCCAGTAGCTGGTGACAGTGCCACTGCCATACCCCACTACTGCAGCAGCATGCCCAGCGCCCACTCTGCACACTGTCACCGCAGCACCAGTGTGCACCAGCCCCATCAAGGCCCTGCGGTCAAGTGGGTTCACCCTGCACCACCCAGCCCCTCCCCCAAGTAATATTTTTCTCCCTCTGCTTATGTGGGTAAGGGCAGGGCAGAGAGCACCAGTGCTTCTGCTGTACCCATGGCTACAACCTCGATTTATTGCTTTCAGTTAATTGAACACATCTCACCGTATTTTAAAGCATGTAAAAAAATGAAAGAGAAACTGAAAGAATTATCATAGTTACTCTTTATGCTGTCTCAGGACAGGAGCTTACTTGGGGGAGAAGGGAGCCTTGTAAGAGTAATGTTTTATTTTTGAATGTGGTGCTCAAATTGATGCACACATTAGGACAAATCTTACTCAGGACACTTTGTACATGTGGGCAGGGGCAGATCCAGGATTTTGCAAAAGGCATGCAGGAGCAGCACCTGGTATTAAAAGGGATGGCAACATCTCCTGCTCCAGCCTTTATCTTCCCCTTCTAACACCCCCCATGCCTCTGGGGACATTTTAAGTCCCCAAAACATGTAAGACTACATCCCCACCTCCTTCCTGTCCATGCTCAGAGACCCCTAACCTCCCAGGTTGTTCTTTCCTACTGTCTAGGAGGCAGGAGAAGCTCCACCTGGACTGTGCAGGGCCTAGGTTCATATGGGTGCCAAGTGTGAGAGGGACTTCCCTTTCCCCGTGTCTGTTCCTGAGGAGACTGAGCAAGGAGAGAGAATCCACACTCCCACTATTAGTGCTGCTGTCCCCAGCTGAGCCCAGCCCCTGTGCAGCCCAGATGTAAGAGACTAGAGCAGCTCTGGAGCTGCCCCTGCCCTCCAGGACAGCAGGGAATGCAGCAGCAGGTCATGGAGACGCAAAAGGGTAGAAGAGGAATGAGGGAGGGGATGTGCCTCTGAGCACAGAGGTGAAAGGGGGTGGGAATTTTTACTTGCTTTGGGGACTTAAAAAAATTCCCAGAGGCTTCTGCTGCAGCACAGTTCAGTCTGAAAGCGGAGTATGGTCACCACTGCACCACCTCTGGGTATGCCCCTGCATGCAGGGCAGACACTTTTCCACCTTGTAATGGAAAGTTGACTCTCGCTGATATTGTGCAGCTGGTTTTATTTGCATTAACGTTATCAGGGGTTTGAGGGGTAAGCTTGTCTCTTGTTTTCTGCCTCAGTAGTGCAGCTTTCCTCCTTAAGCAACTCTGAAGGGATTGCAAACTTTTGTTTAATCCTCAACATAAAATCAAAACTTGTCTAAGCGGTCATGACCAGAAGTCAAGACTTTAAGCTACGCTAATGGTTATAGAGAAGTTGGAAATCGGGTCCTTGCACCAGTGAGGTTTCTAATCAAAAGTGATGGAATGCAGCATGTACAAAGAAATTGAGGTGTACTTGGCTTTTGTTCAGGCTTTTGGGATTTTCAGCTTTCTATACTGTTTTGCTCACTATCTCCTCTTCAGTACAGTTGCATCCAAAGGTTCCAGTCAACCTCAAGGCTTTTGTGCAAATGCACACACTATTTGTGTCTCATTTACAGATGGGAAAACTGATGCACTGAGGCTAAAGTACTTGCTCAGAATTGCAAGGAGACACTGATGTAGCCAAGAGCCAAACTCAGTTTTCCTGAGACTCAGTTCAATGTCTTTCCCATGGGATTTTTACTTCCAAGTTCTGGAGTTGAGGTTTCATGGAAGCAGTTTGTGTGGAGGCAGGAGGGAGAGAAGAGTTGTGTTTTAGTGGTGTTCTTGTTCCTTTAGTTTTAAGGGTGGACATGAGAGAGAGTAGTAGGGAAGCAGTCTCATTTAGTTTTAAAAATGTTGCATCTAATCTTGTATTTTCATTTTAAAAATATTTTTAGCTGGTGTGTCTTTTTACAGTGTAAGAAACCTATAAGTGTATCATGCTATTTTTTAGTTTGTGTTCAATGAAATCTTAACTCTTACATTTTTCTATCGGGACAGTGTCGCTAGCTCTATTGTCCCACTACCAGAGGTACGGCAGTCATACAGCTGATATTTTTAGAAAGTTATGTTGCCTTGTATTGGTAATAAACAAAAATAGCCAGCAGGTTCCAAAATGTCCAAGTTCTTAAATGGTAGTTGTTTGCACTATTGTGGGGAAAACATTTCTAAATACTTAAAAGGAGTTGGCATACTCTAATCATGATAACATGCAGTTCTGTGACTTTCTGCAGAGATAATATTAAACTTACAATATTAAACACAAGTGTTTTTGTTTTTTAAAACCAAGTGGGAAAATAGGCAGTTTAATACTTGTATGACAACTGCATGAGTTAAATCTGATCTGTTGCACCTACCTCATTGTCCCTCTGTTTACTTATTTCAAATAATATTTTGGTCTAGAAGTCTGGGTCAGTATCTTGTCTTGGATGTCATTTTGTTAAATTTTTTCTCAACTACTAAAATTCTTCTTTTTTGTTTGTTCCTTTAAAGAATGTCTTTTATGCAAGTGAAATCCTCACTCGGTATTCCTTTCTGTTCCATCCTGTTCCTCTTCCATATCTCTTTTTTGCCTCTCAGTCTTCTGTAGTTTCTAATTTCTTGTAAGGGTGAGACTGGGGAGAGAGGAGGGTGCGAAATGAAAGTGGCAAGACAAGAGTTGACAGTATAATTGGACTTGAAGCGGCTATAGGCTGGGACGGTTGCAACAGCTGATCTGATCCTTCTGAGTTTCCAGAGCTATTTATGGTAGATTAGCTATATCAAAGCTCAACTGTTCAGCCCATAAAAGGTTGGTCCTGTGTGAAATTGCCACACTGCTTTTGGCTTAGTCCTCTGAGGTTGGGGAGCCTATAGTTTTATGGGGATAAATCCAGTGATGGATGGAAATGCTAAAAGCAGATCTAGGAACTACATTGTTGAGGACTTCAGATGGCTGAGAACTTTCAAAAGACTATTTTTGCTAACAGTTTTTAGCTTAAGCACTTTGGAAGCAGCTCTTGGAATATAGCTTTGCATATCTACTGCATTTGGTGTGCACATGCCATTGGAAAGCACCATTCTAAATTTATCCGACTTATCCAAATCATCTTGACTGCAGATGTACTTGCCAACCTTGCATGCTGATATTTGGTAACTTGTGTGATGTGTCACTTTTGTTTTCTTAGCACCTGAATGATAGCCTTTTTGGAAAGAGATTTTAGAGAAGAGAGAAACCTCTCCGGAACAGTATTTTGGAAATCTAACCTACTGATTTCAACTCTTTTTGAGCCAGTAGTTCTTAGTAACTGTTTTATGAAGACACCTCTTTCCTTTTCTTCCGCATAAGGAGACTTTTTTAAACCAGATTTTGAAGTAAGTAACACACAATTCTAAGAACTTGAAAGTAAAAATTTCAACAGTAGTTGTCTGAATATTTGATGCTTTGTCAAGTTGAAATGAATGGGTTTATTCCAGGCTGTGCATGCCAGTCACTTAGCCTTCCTTGAGGTTTCTTGCCCTTTTTTTTTGGCTTTGTTTTAAAAGATGAGTTCATTCTATGGTGAATGGAAAGTCTGTTGCTGACTGGCTTAGGTGGGAAGTTTGACGCTTCTTTATTTTTAGTGTGTGTTTAATTTGTAAGCTTCGGATTACAACCTGAGACTAGGAATGTTGTATAAACAAGGTATTTCAGGGATATCTTCCTCCCCTCCTTACACCCCACCCGTCTTCCTGAAGTGGTTGGTTCTAAAGTTGCTGTATAATTCATGATTACAAAATATTTGACAGCACTCCTTCCTCTGTAGATGCACACTTGGAATTTTGTCGGCATACATATAGCCAGACTCCAATTTCCTTTCTCTTCGTGTCCTCTTAAAGTGTCCAAAAAGCTTTTGCAGTGAAGACGCCCTGAGAGAGCTGCTTTTGCTATCGTTGCACGCTATTGTAGGGCATCAGCTGTTGAATGTATGGGGCTTGTTCTTTCCTTAAAGGATGCCCTCTGGTGTTTTAGCTTAATAAATTGAAAAACACTAACAAAACCTCGCTATGAAGGAAATATTATCCCAATTTTAAAGATGGGGAAATGGAGTGCCCTGCATTTTTGCCTTGTGAGCTAGGGATCATGAGTTGTTTTTCAGCCTGTCCTTGGAGTGTAACCTTTCCTTCAAATAGCTCTAGAAATGTGTTTGTTCCCTTAGTACTTGATATTCCTGTTATAAGCTCAAATTCTGTTCATCCGCTTTGCTGTACTGCATCAAGTGAGTCCAGATCTAACTTTTTTCTATGTTTGAAACATGTAATGTTAAAATGGTTAATGAATGGAGGGAGAGAACTTTTTTATACAAAAGCTCAGTTTCTATACCTTGTGCTAACTTAACAGGGTTTTCATACTTTTTAATACCTACTTAAAACCTACTTGCATAAACTAATTTTGTTCCATTTATTTTGTGGAAGGGTGGGTGCTTCCCATTGGAAAATGTAGGCAGTTCCAAAACTCGCCCCCCCCCCCCCCCCAAAAAATCGAAACAAACAAATCATGGCATCCCACAATGGTCGTTTGCCATGTTGGGTTTTTCTCATATGCACACATTCTCCCCAGCTTTATTAGCTTTATTACAATTTGGTAATCCCGTTTGCATAGTCTAGTATGAGTGGATTCTTCATCAGATATAACATTGAGGTTTTAATCAGAGAAACCCTTGCTGCTTTGCCCAACCCTATTGCTTGTTGGCTGGCTTTAAGAAACAGCTGGCAAATCTTTGACTGCATTAACATACCCCTGCTGTGCATTTGTATATCTTCATTAGAAAGTGAACAAAGTTTTGGATTATGTTATGCTTAGCTCCTGAATGTGTGCCTAAAATTTGCTGCTGAGTGACTCCAAAAAGGGAAAGGAGGGTTTTGAAGAGAGAAATGGAGGCTGACTAACCTTTCGTCCTACAAATCAAGCATTAGAAAGGTTTATAGCACCTTTTAAACATCCAAAGCTGTAGTGAGATTTAGGTACTGGTGCAGATTCAGGGGTGACTGTCTTCTGCAGAAGGATTGTGCTAGAATCCTCAACCCTAGATGCAAACCCTAGCACACTGAAGGTGTAGGTGACCATTTTGGAAAGCATTTTGATTGAAAAATATTGTCATCAGCTCTTTCACATGCAACAGATACTGAAAGTACTAGGAACTGGCAAATCCCTTTGCCTGCTGTCTGTGGGAGATTTGGTTACAACCAACTTGTTAAGTATTACTGCTTCTACCTTTCAAAGGAGTAGGTTTTTTTTCTTCATCAGAGTTGCATTGCATAGGAATATCCTGAACTAGGAGCCTTATCCAAATAATACTAGAGCTGTGTACTGGATACATTTTTTGTCTGCGTCAAACTCCTGACCCTGGTTTGTTAGAGAAAAGAGACTTAGCTTTAAGCCATTAAAATGTCCAAACTGAAGTTATTTTGTCTTCATTCCCATATGCAGAAAGACTCAAGTCTAAACTTGATGCATCTGAAGCCTCTAGGATCTTCTCCAGGAGAAGTGGGAACTTTCTTTTTTTTATTGCAAAAGCCCATTCAGACCCAATCTGTAGTGAGATGAGCTAAGTGGTGGCTTATATTAAGAAGCAGGTGTCACATGGGAGCTTTAAAAGATGACAGCTTCATTTTTGGATGTGAAGAGTCTATGTACATTGCACACGATGGACTATATGTTGTAATAATAGGTATCACTGAAGATTAGGAGCCGAAGTTGCTTCCCTTTTTATGTTGCATGGTTATAGGTAGACGTAACAATCATATTAATATCAAAGGATACTATTTATGGCACAACTTGTATCTGCCTGATTCAGTATTTGTTCAGTTGATGTGCATTTCTGGCTGAAACATATTTTTGTCCATATCCTATAAGCGTTTGTATAAGGGCTTTAGTACATTTACCTATGCACAGAACTGACCTCATTAAATTGTGAAGTTCAGTTTTTATATAAAGAGAATTTCGCCACCTTATTTTTTTCCTGGTGAAATGCATCCATTGCTGCTGTTAACCAAAATAAATTTAAGACCCAATGGTGTCGTACAGTTTCTGCATATTTAAACTTCCATTGTCTTAAAATATTTCTCCTTATTTATGAGTTTGTCAGCTAATGACAGTTGTGAACTGCAGGGTTTTTTTTAGCTTTGGAACAATCAGTGCATCAGGATAGCTCATTTTCCAACGACGTTGCTTGTGATGAATGGCATTTTATCCAAACTACCGCTGTTTCTCCTTTGCTTCTGTTACCCACTTGGCGCATATTCCTCTTCAAGGAAGCAGCCAAAGAAGATTCTCTCCCTGCATGAATACAATATATGTTACTTCTTCCACTCACTAATTTAGAGAACTGACACATCTGGAGGTCTCTGCTTTTGGTGAGCGGAGCACATTCCAGTTGGATTCTGCCTTCAGCAGATAAGAATGTATTGGATAACTAGTGATAAAAAACTCTTATGTCATTTAGTTGCATGATATTTGTGTTCAGTGCAGTCTTTCAGAGGAGAAAACAGGACAAGTCTAGTTTTTAAGCCTTTACTAATTGCTCCATTAATAAAATCCAAACCAAACTTTTTTGATGTGATATAACAATTCCATATTTTTTTACAGCTAAAGCAAAGCCTGCATTTTGAGATTTGAAAGCGTCCTACTTGCAAATCTTCCCTTTTAGCAGTGCATCTATTTTGTCTCCAGCTTTTCAAAATTTATCCTGCAAGAATGCAGTAAAACATATTTTATGTAACAATAGACCTGGACCCTAAAAGCATCATGTGTTGCGCGTATTTTTACTAGCCCAGATATTTCAGAGTGAGGGGTGGAGAACAGGACTTATGAATCTATTTTGCAACTAGTGTGCAGTCCACAAACTATTTAACATATAACATAGACTAATGAGGTGCTCATTTAATGCTTTCTTGCAGATGAACTCAGTTCAGGTATTTGGATGAGTGTTCTTTAGATTATTGTGGGGAAAACTGTATGCCAAAGAATAATGGGTAGTTTAATTCTGGGCAAATACTGTTGGTTAATATCCAAAGTCCTTGGTGGCTGTATCTGCAAAATCTACCTCTGGAAAGAGAGGGCACTCAACTGAGAACTGAGTTGTTTAATTTTGTTCACTCTTATCAGTCTTAAATGTAAGCTAGCCTTTTAGAAGATAATTGTCACGCATTCTGCTATAGGGTGGTGGTGAAAATTAGTGTTCCAGAACAAAATGTAACACCACAAAGGTGTGTTTGTGCTTTCTGAGTTTTCTCTCCAGGCCTCCCATTTCTGACAATGTAATTAACATGCCAGGAAAGACCTGGGCAGCACTGTGTAAACCTTAACTGACTGTAAAGGTTGGGATGACTATATTTAATTAAGGAAGCATGATATACAAATCCAGTATTCTCAGGTATGTTCTCATCTGGCATTAACTGAAAACTTGAAAGCATGATAAGTTCTTACCAGACATGATCAGGCATCCAGCTGCTGACTCTTCAATTGCAACTGAACATTGAAATGTTTTGTCCTGCATTAACACAGGACTACAAGTTAAGAGATCTGGGTTCATTTCCTGTGAAAAGTGCCCCCACCACTATTTTGAAACTCGGGGGTGCTGAATACATGAGACACTGCAGCACGTTGTAGTGTTCCCTTTAGATTAGAATGGATCAGAGCACGTATAGAAGTGCCCAGAGACCAAATGATCTGGTGAAATGTCCTCTGAAACATTTTGTAAATGAAGATGTGTGGAGGAATACTGCGCTCTAATCAGGGTTGAGTCAAAAACTTAAAGAACCTGTGGAGTTGCTCAAAGCACTTGGATAATGAAAATGTTCCTGGGGCTGTTAAGAATGGCTTGACAGAACAGAGTTAACTGCAGAGGTATTGGAAATGCAAAATTCCAGATTAAAAGGGTGGGAAAGCTCTGAAGTCTAAACACAGTGTTCCATGTGTATGGAGTATTTGTTGATAAATCAGTGTGCATGATTAAGCCTCTGTTTTGGCTTATAGATTGCTTTATGTAAGTATACTATTAATTAATTTTACTGTGGTCTGTTCAACAAAACGATGTGAATGTTGAAATGTATGATGCAAGTTCTGTTAGCAACATGGCAAACGACTTGTCTCTTGCACCATTTGTCCTGGACGATGTTTTTACCTTTTTTTGTTCTCTTTTTTTCCCCCCCAGGATTGCTATTTTTCTCTACTAATCTTGTGGTCATATTGTCCATTTCTTTAATTCACTACTAAAAAGAAAGGCTGTTATTGGAGATTTAAAATACCATACTGTAATCTTATACTTAAACAAAAATGGTTGTAGGCTTGCATCTTGGTTTGGAGAGAACAAAGAAACTTGATCTTGAAGGGTGAAGATTTAAAAGCTGTTAGTTTGTGCACAGTCAGCTTTTTCTGGACCTCTGGCCTGGGCTGGATAAAATGTATAATAATAAAAAAAAAAAAAAAATCTGTATAAACAAAAGTTTGGCATGAGTTAGTGATCCAGGTGCAAATGACTTATTTTTTTCATTTCATAGCAATTTTTAGGTTGACTGAAGCTAATGTTTCTGCAGGGACTAGTTGCTTCTATATTAAATGACCAGGTACCTCCTAGATCATACTAAAGGCTAATACTTTATTATGCTTCTGTGACTGATTTGGTGTTGCCTGTAATAACTGTCTTGATTTTGGGGTTATTATGTTTGTTGAATTAATCCATGCAAACAGTAGTGGGATTGTGAAGGAATGCAGTTGTGAAGGGGGAGGTAAATGCAACTATACATCTGTTACTAAACACTTGGAACAATGCAAGAACCATTTGTTATGTTGGCTTGGCTTGGCTTGCTTCCAGACTAGTCCAGACCAGGGAATCTTGGTCCCTGTGAAAAAGCTGTATGTGGTAAATGGGGCCAAAGGAGACTGGAAGGTTTTAACTGAACTGTACATGTCTACTTGAGTGGGAGACCACTTTTTGATATTGGGACCTTAAGTTGTCTAGAGGGAGCCCTAGCATAAACTAGACCAACCAGAGTCCCCCCTCAGGGAGATAGATGCCTTTTCCTTTAGGTAAGGACAGTGGGCATGAACACCTTCTGGATGATGAAATCCTTTTCCTGCTATGGTCTGCTTTGTTTCTCCTGTGCCAGAGTACTGTGAACAAGCTGTTATTTAAAGAAGTGTATATTCTCTGTTACGGTAACTTACTGCTAGAGGCTTCTAAAGGAAGAGCTGCGGTACCTGAATGCAGTTCGAGTGTGAATGGTTGGTACATAGGGTCAGAAGGTACAGTACACAATTTGAGTGGATGAATTGCAGTGTTGCATCCCAAGAGTCCTAAAAACAGGAGGTTTGATACCTGAGGAGTGCAGTCAGACCAGAAAAGGAGCAGAGGTGTAGTTAGGCCTGGAGCTATGATACCTTTTGTACTCTGCATTTTGAAGATGCCTTTTGTTCACTCTCTGCTGGTGTAGCCATTACCCTACTTAACTGTGGTCTACAAAGCTTGACCTCTTCACCTGGCTGCTTAGTATGGCAAATGGTTTAGATGTTAATCAGCTCTTAAGTTGATTCTAACTCTGAGTTTCCTTGTAGCTTGAGACATTTGGTTTGATGTGCAATGTTAGATTAGGGTCGCATGACCGACCATAAATGCTAGATCCTTGCATTAAATACAGTCTCCTAAACAGCATGTGGGTAGAGTGCAATTAAAATTTTAAAATGGTGCTTCTTGTTTCATAACCAGCTGTCTAGCTAACAGATCTGAACGTTGGAGCACCTTGGCTGGCTTAATGCTTCTTCCTTTCAGCCATGTTTGTCTTGCTCAGTTTGGGCAGGCTTTTGGTTCAAAGGAATAGCTTACCAGTGCATCTGGGATGAAGTGTTTAGCCAAGAACAATCTGGTTGGTGGTTCTGTTTCCATGACCATTACAATTGTAATATCTGTGGGCTCTCCAACTTGGGAGACAAGCTCTAAAAATTAGGAGATATTTGCATAATGCAGGACCCTGGCCTAGGCCTGTGCAACTGTATCACTTTGTGAAATCTTCTGGGATGACAGTCATGACACAAGATTGGGGTCGGATTAACCCGTTAGTGGGCCCTAGGCAAACAAACTTGTAGGCCCCTACTTAATACTGTATAGTTATGTTACTTTTCTCATTCAATTGTAATATGTAAAATGCACACAACTGGGCCCTTTCTCTTAGGGCACTAGGCATGTGCCTAGTTTGCCTATGCATTAATCCAGCCCTGCACAAGATAAGGGGCTTAAGTCTGACAATGCTACCCCAGTCTACCCTTGTTTCCACTTATATTTTTAGTTCTTAAGTCTCTAAATGCTAAAAGCACAGCATTGGAAAGCAACACTTCATGTGTTTTGCAATGGGAGCAGCAAAGTTTAGCCTTCTCCTTCATGGACTCTCGAAGTAAATGATTTCAGGAACCATAGAGGCTGCATAATATTTATCCTGTCCAAGATGTGTTAAGTAATAATGCCACTATACTTTGACTGGTTTAAGTCTCAACTGAAATTCTGCATCAGAGTTTGGGTATAGCACTGTAGGGAACATGTGGACATGTCTAAGAGAATTCAGGGTCGACTAGTGAAGTGTTAGAAGGTAAACCATATGCAGAAAGCCTGAAGGAGTCAGGAGTATTAAAGAAAAGGTGATTTGAAGGGTCTGAATACTTCTTCCCCTAAATACTTTTAAAAGGTTGCTTGCTATTTGCTTAAAGTCTACAACTGTTCTTTCTCTCTAGTCAGTGAAGGCAGGACAAGAAACGATGGAAGGCAGATGCAGGTTGAAATCTACTTGGGATTAACTTTTGTCAGAGCACTAGGTGCTGGAGGTGCCTAGGAAAAATTGTGGAATCTCCTTTTCTGGAGGGTTTTTTTTTAAAGCTGGATAGGTTTGTCAGGGATAATTTAAATACATAAGACCTGCTCTAAGGCCAGGAGTTAGACGAGAAAACACTTGATGTTTCTTTCATCTCGCTGTTTCTCAATAAATATTCTGCTTTGCAGGCAGACTGCTTGTTTTGGGCTGCTTACAGACATGGGGAAAAAAGCCCCCAAGCAGTGCTTTACTTTCAGATTGGTGCACCCCCACGCTGAGTGCAACACGTGCCCAGAAGAGGCATTGTAATAGTTTGACCCAGCTTGCCTAGTGTCTGTCTAGATCAGGCACTTCAGCGGGGGGGTTTGGCGCTTTTATGGCTCCCAGTCTATATAGGTGCTGCTGGGTCAAATTAACATGCTTACTCTTCCAGTCAAGTGCTGGTTTTGTGTTTTGTGGGGATGGGGAGAGGGGGTCATGTCTGTTAGTGATGAAAAGTTGTCCCTACCCCCTGAAGTTCCTGGTGTTGCTGTAGCCTGTGGGTTGCTTATGGCTAATTAGAAGTCTTTCTGTGTTCTGCAAATGATAGTGGGGATTGGGTTTTGAGGGTAAATGGCTGGGGAAGGAGAAACACATACTGCCAAATACTCTGGTCTAGCAGAAAAGTAAATGGAAAGAGTCCAGCTTAACCAGAACAGCATGATACCTGGTTAGCACTGCCCCCTGGGACCACCAACCATAAGCTTTCATGCTGTGAAAAATTATTCCTAATTTTCTCTTTGAAAATTCTAATAATATATGCAGGGTATGTGTTACAACATCTAGATTTCTATACACAACTCCTTTATCATTTTCTCCCTTTAAATTTTCTCCCTGCCATTTGAAGAGGCTACAGATTAGCTGTGGAGACCACTTTAAATACTGGCTTTGGCATGATGCTTAGGCAGCAGTAGGAAATCTGGCCTTTCCAAGTTCACTTCTCAAGATATCTCAAATATTGCTGTTACAGGAAAAGTGATAAAAGGGGTGATTTTTTTTTAAAAAACTTTTATGAGTTACTGTTTTTTTATGGAGGACAGTGCTGGCCATATTTATTTGAATAGGAGCTGAACAAAATTGTATAGTTGATGAATTGCTTTACAATTATTCCTTTGGTTGAGTCTGCTGTCAAAGGGCACCTAGTATGTATAAATGCACCTGAAAGAGCAACATGATGGAAATCAGAGTTTTAGACTGCTTTGACTGGGAAAAACTGCTGTGTGATAGAAATAAGTACTACAGTACTTGACTTTCAACTTTCCTTCAAACTTGCTGTGACATGAGCATGACTCCTGAATAGCTGAGCAAAATGTGGCTCTAGTGTTCTAAAACATTATTTTAAATTGTCCTGGATTCACAAACCTGGTTTCTGATTTAGCAATACAATTAAAGTATAAATAATTTTCTTTGAGGGAAATTTATTCTATAAATAAGAACACTTTTTGCTTTCTAACTCTCCCATACGCTAGATATCTGCCTTATACAAACCAGCAGCTATTGTAAAATTGAGCTCCTTTTGAATTTTATTTAGTCATTTATTAGATGTCCATGCTGCCCTTCCTGAGAGAGACTCGAGTACTTTGAACATAGGCTCCATGATGTAGTGTGTTATGAATTAAACCATTGATGTGTAACTTCATTTAACCTTATTTAATACTGTCAGCAGATGGTACTGTTGTGGGCATTGAACAATGCATCGCTGTCATATGAATTATTCATTTTATTGCTTTTGATATACAATTGAAAGCTGTTCATACTTCTTAGTACAAAACTTCATGGAATAAAGTGTCTCGGACTTTATTTAGCTGCTTGCAATGTTCCAGTTTTTCAACAGGCTTTTAACATGCATTGAAGCAAACTGAAAATGTAAAAGTTTTCTAAACAAATCTCATAAGATACTTGTGTGAGTTGCTTGGACTTGGCAAGAACTAACTCTGGTCCTGCCTTAAATTAAACATCTTTTAAAAGCCATGTTAAGGGAGTGGAGCCGGGGGACATAAGGGGGAGAATGAAACTGGTTTAAACACCTAAAATAGATGAAACCTGTGAAGAGACTTGTCCAGCAGGGGGATTAAGAAGCATCCTACTCAGTAGCATTCAGGTGTCTGCTGTGACTTTTTTAGTCTGTGTAAATCTCCTACAGGGAAGGACCAAGTACAGGCTAGATGTATTTTCTGACAGCATAAAATTAAGTTTGTAATAAATACATTAAGTAAGCAGCAAGAATAATGAAAGGATTTGGAGACTACACTTCAAGGGATTTATATAAACCCCGTGATACGGCAATGCTGGCAAAAGAATATTAATGAACAGGCTATTTAAAATTTTAAAGAGAACCTTGGGGGGATAATGACAAACTTGAAAAATAATCCTAGACATGGCAGAATACTAGCTTAGCTAGTCTGATCATTGCATTGTCAAGGAAACTATGGTAAAATTACACTGTGTGAGAAAAGCCCTGCTTAGAAGTTACGTTATGTATATGTTCTAGGTTGTTTCCTGAACTAAGTATAATCAGTGTAGTGAAATGAAGTGTTTACATCCAACTGTAAATCGTCTAATTCAACCACTGAGAACTTGACCTTTCTCCCTTTTGTACTTGTGTAATTGGGTTGGTTATAATTGCTGGTTTGCTGGCCCTGGGTATCCCTTTGGGCTGGGAAAGAACATACATTGGTTACCCTCTAGGAAATTGCCAATTAAAAAAATAGATAGCCTTAGGTTTTTGAGGCATTCACTAAAATAAATACAGGGAATACTTGAAATATATTAGGGCAACCTTCATATTTATCCAAGGCCAAACTAGTAAATACTGAGTGTCTGATGTGTATAAGGGAATTTTTCTTCCTCTTCAGAAAGGTAAGGAAGTTACCTGTGGTTGCATGTCTACAATGTTAAATGTATTCCTCTAAAAACTGTCCACAGGCTAAAAGAGAAGTCTAGATTTTCCTTGCCAAAACAATGACAAACTGAGTTAATGGATGTTTTTATAACTTTGGTATTACCTGTACTTTTCACATTAAATGTAATGGCAAACTGTGGAGAACATTAATTATGGAACAAAAGTTAGGGCAAATTAGCATACTTATTTTGGTCCAATGGTAAGATGAGCACTTGAAGATTTAAAAAAAAATTAGGCCTGGTTACATTCCAGAACTTAATCTACTCCATGTAGCAAGCTTTAATCACAAATTTCTACTGGTTTAAGTGACAAAAATCCCTCAAAATAATGATATGCTTCACAATAGCTGTAAACAATTCAAATGAGGAAGGATCCTATGGGAAATATATTTTTACATATGGTATCAATTACACTGCAAAACCAACAGATTCAACCAGTCACTTGTTCTGGGTTTCAGATGAAGCAGAGCAGCTGATTGTCCTATTTCTTTTGCCAGGAGGAGTAACAATACAACCATAATAAACAGATGAGGTAGCTATGCAATTGCAGGAAAAAGAAATTGTCTGAAAAAAGCAGCAAACTTTTAAAAACAAGCTAAATGGATTCTGAAGGTTTGGAAGGATTTGAAATATAGTCCTATTTGAAATATATAGATAGCATTTTTTTTTTTTTTTTAAAGACCATAAACTCTTCAGTAGCCAGAAAGTTCAAATGAAAAGTTGTGTGTCTGGAAAGATTCCCTCTGTTAATTATAGCATGTCTTTTATTAAACTTAAAAGAATATAACATCAGAGGAACTTTCCCACCAGGTGGTAAAATGCAAATGAAACCCTCTGCCAGCTGGTCAGTTTTATTACGTTATTAAGGGAAGGGAAAGGACTCCTTAGTTTTGTCATCACCAGCATAGTGAAGAGAGAGAAACCCTGAAGACTTCTAGAAGCTCTTCCATATAGTTGTCTAGAGATACTGTGCTAGATGAAAGGGCTGGCTCTTCAGAACAAGGCAATCTTTGTAGCAGTTGCCCTCAGAAACCGTTCATCTGCTTTGATGCTTCTAGCTTGGAGAAGACAATTCACCTACATGGTGCTTGATTCTGTTTTTGACGAGTTCTAAAAAGAGCATTAAAATTTATTACTGTCCCATGGCTGCCCCTCTGAAGCCAGCAAGTGTGAGCTTTTGGAGGTTGCGCATGCCTGGGCCAGGCCAGCTCTGCTCTGTGCCTCTACCTCCATGGGGCTCCCAGCAGTCCAGCCGGGAGCTGCAGACAGCCCCATATGATCAGGCCAGGTGGACTCCAGGTGGCTGCATGCAGCTCCCGGCACCCCATCCAGGAGCTGCATGGCATCAGGCGATCTGGCCTGACTGTGCCAGCATGTTGGGCTCCTGGCACTGCAGGTGGGAGTTGCATGCCAGCAGGGTGGGCTGGGCTGGCTTTGTGTCTCCACATGTGGCTTCCTGCTGGAGTGCTGGGAGCCCCGCATATAGGCATGGAGTCGGTCTGGCCCAATGACGCGTTATTCCCCACAGCTCGTGGTGCTCCAGTGGGGAGCCACACGCCATTGGGCTGGGCTGTACTGGCTCCATGCCACCATGTGCAGCTCCTGGGGTTCAGCTGGAGCCACGTGCCACCGGGGGGTTCTATCTGCTGTGGGTCTTGTGCGCCCCGAGGGCCTACTTCTGCTGGCAGGGGCTGTGCACTGGGGAGGGGGGTGTAGCGGGAGGCACACATACCCACCCACAAGCCACACATGTCCATACCCCTACACCCCCCTCCCCAATATACAAGAGTAAGACTTTATTTTGAGCTATTATGCAATCACCTCTGTAAACACTACACAAATGCACGCAAATCAGGACAAAAGTATTTTTTGACATTAAAATTATGTTTTGGTAGGTGTTTGATTTTTAGTGTATGATTTGGTTTTTTGGTTTTTCTGGTTCCAAGATGGCAAATCCCCCTTCTTCCCCCCACAAAAAAAAAAAGTACTTTTTCTTCCCCCCCACAAAAAAAAGAAGTACTTCTGGGGGCAAGGGGAGGGACTCCTGTTGGCAAAGGTCAGGGGTTAGGGATGGGACTTCCAGTCCCCAGATGGCGACCAGGGTTCAGGGCACCTGCCAAAGGACGCAGCTACACTTGTAGCCCTTGATAGCCAAAATAATTGCCCACCCCTGCCTTAGAGACTAACTTGTTCATAAAGGCATGAGCTTTTGTAAGCTACATCATACAGTCTGGATTGCTTTTTATTACCTGGTTTATCTTACCATCAGACAGTTTGTGGTGGTTTTCATTGCCAGGCTGAAAAATCTCCCTTCACTCCTCCCACTGGAGGCTGAGAAAAGTATGTGGCTCAAAAAATCCATATACCGCTATAACCCAAGGCCAGGTGAAGTTTGAGGTTGAACAAGTTCAATTTTTACATAATGCCTCATTTTACTTTGGCCTTTTCAGCTGATGCCTATTGCTGAGACTTCTGGAGAACAGGAGTAGAAGGAAATGAAATAAACTAAAATTGACCAAGCCAGGTATCTTTTTCAGGTAGGTGGGCTGTCCTGAGGCATGGTGTTGCAAAATTAAGTTTGTTATCACTTCCCAACTTTGCAGGAGAACTTGGAGTGTGGGGGGGAGGGGCAAGAAGGTCCCATGGAGGTCAGTGTGTTAACTGTATAGTTACTTTGAAGGCCTCCTAATTTTGTGCACATGTTGGTCTTTAAGTACCTGTCTTTATCCAAGCAGCAATATTCAAGCTGACAAATAGATGTGTTGTGTAACAAGGCATTTGTGTTAGTTACCCAGCTTCTCCCTAATTGTTCCCTTCCTACCAAGCTTTGTGTCTTTCTCCAATTCAGCTGTAAGCTCATCAGGGCATGGGCTGAGTAGAAGTTTTGTATGACACCAAACTCACTAGTGCTCCAATACAGAAGGAATCTGGGGTAATACAGATAAAAGGATTTGAAAAGCACAGCATTGTTTTTGTTTTTGTTTTGTTTTTTTAAGCCAGCAAGTTGCTTTTGAGAGAGATTACTCCATGCCACTTTGGCATAGACCTAGTTCCTGCTATGTTAGACATCATAACACTTTCACAGGAAAAACATAGATTTCTTTTTAGAATAAGCTCAAATTCAGCACAGTTGTATGACTGGAGTTAGAAACAGCACTTGGCTGTGTGTATTGTGCCAAGTTGTCATTCATTTTGCCAAGCTGTTGCTAGTTTACACGTGGCCGAATACCATTTATGAAAACAGCTATGCCCTCCGTGCTCTTGCTTTGTCTCCAAATAAAGGCACATCTGAAAAGAGGAGCTAGGCTTCCAGCTTTTCAGACCTTGAGAGAGAGGACCTTTACCATGAATTGAATTGAATAGAATTGACTTGGCTGCAGCAAACTTCACAAAAATTGATTTAAACTATAATCTGTGTAAACGTGTAGATTTGTGTATTTTAAAACAGAATTTCTATGCATCAAAATCCATTTGTTGTACAGCGTAACATGGAGGCCTGAGATTGCCTCAGCAAACTCCTTAAATGTCTAAACAAGCATTGTTTAAAAATCTCAAACAGTTAATCAGAATGCTTGCATTCTTTTGGAGAGTTTTACTGATAGGGTGAGCCTTAACTTGCACATGAACTCTTCTCTGCATCACGCTCATATGCAACAACCAGAGCATTCAGTGTTGTGGAACGCTGCGTACCCTGAAAGGGACGCTGCATCAAACCTATGGTAAGACCGTCTTTTAGTCTTAGGTTGGGGATTATCTCGAGGCATCTATCATCCTCATTGCTAACCTTTTCTTAAATGTCAGTGTGTTTCTTTTTGTTCTGAAAGACTGGGGGAAGCAGAGCATATAAAGATGCTGTGCTCTAGAAGGCAAGGTGCTAGCATTGGAGACTCAAAAATGTATCTTGTATCTAAATTTTATGTTGGCGTGTGTGTCAGAAGTGGTGTGGGGCCATCTTGTTTTCAGTGGTCATATCTGACCCAGTTTTTGCTGGGCTGAATAATGTATTCACATCTAACTTCCCGTCTCTCGTGCGTTACATTTTCCATCATTGATTGATTTTTTAGTAACTTTAAAATTGTATACTACAGCACATTATAATCTGTAGTTGTACAGATAGTGGTTTAAACAATTTGGAGGGTGTGGGTGAGGGGAAACCCACTTACTTCTAAAACCAGATACAGAACTGTGCTTCAAGAAGCCCTAGATGGTGCTAATTATATGTAATGCTAATTAAAGACTGACTCCTTCTGAGAGGCATACGCTTGTGTAGGTGACAAGTGCCACTCTGCCCTGCCTTTGTATGATGAGAGTTGCATACCTAATTACCTCTCTACTTCCTAGAGAAAGGATTTAGTTCTGCATTAACTTTTTTCTTTCTGTACCAAAAGCTATAATCTTCCTGCCCTAGCAGCAATTTGAAGAGGACTGTCTGGTTTTTGGAGTGGTTGGCTAGAATGTGAAGTTTGTTGAGGAAGTGGTTGAAGAAGAAAAGAGGTTTGAAAGGATGTAAATGTATGATTTTAGCTAAGATTTTTAATCTTGAGAGAGCTGCAAAGAACACTCTCTGGTTTCAGGGCAGCCAAGACAAACCAAAAAAGGGTTTGGCTTTATCATTAGTTATTCATAAACTAACAAGAGATGCGATAGACCTTACCCAGTGTCCAGCATACCCCATCCATGGTACTGGCACTACCCCTGTCACCACCAATATACCAATATTAGTTTTAACATGTAATATTTTGCCTCATGTTTTTTCACACCACCAGTGAAAGTTGCAATGGAGGGTATTTTTGTACAGAACGTGGGCTGAGGAATCGGGGAACAATTCCTGGTTAAAGAATCAGAGAAAAAGGGACTTAAGTGCTGCTTCATTGCCCAAGAAAGCCTTAAAGCCGACAGTTATATCACTTACCTTAAGAAGTAATCACTTGTGCATTCATGCAAGCAAAACTTGATAGTAATACCTGCAATACTGGCATTTGGAAACTCCCAGTAAAGTGGCAAGGTGACAAAGTAAGCTCCTCTGTTCCTCAGTCACTTCCATTTAGTACTTCAAGCCTGTTTCATTGCTTCTTTGTTATACAGTGTACCAGATTCAGAAACCTGAGACGTGTCTCTTTCTCTGCTATTACCTTATGGACAGCTTGGATCCAGTCTTTTCTTGCATTTCCAGCTCCATGATTCGGAGGCCCCACTTCAGTCCTGTGCTCCTAATCTGCCTTGGTAGTTAGTGTTGTCATCATGTCTCTCAAGTAGTAATGAAACTTTCACAGCTCCCTTACAGCCCAACCTCACTATCTTCATTTTATGTGCGAGGAACCTTTGTGCATGGAACCTAGTAAATGGACTCTGCTAGGTGGGCTGCAGTGCCTTTACCACAAGATCACCTATTCTCCTTCTGACTCTACATCCTCCATAAGAAATCAGGGTTTTTTTAAGGCTGCTTTTCTTCTACTTCACAGCCTTGGGATGACGAGCACATGTATGCACTACATTTGAATGAAACATTTTGGCCCCAAAAGTGTGTGTGGGGGTGGGGGGAGAACGGGACATGCACAGGATTGAAAATGCAAGCCATATAATGAAATGTTCCTCCTTTTCTGTAAAGCTATTGTTACTGTTAGCTTTTTTTTTACTATTAAAATGAAATGGTGTGCTGTCCAATAAACTCCTGATGTAGTGTCCTTTTTAGCAGCCCTCCAATATTTTGGGTTAGTCTTTAAAAATGCATTCTAGTGGTCCAAGGTTACTTGGATAGGCTTTCCGTATTTTACAGCGCATTGTGAACTAATACAACTTCTGGACCTTCTCCAACCTCTTCTGTATTAAGCCTAGACTTTGGGTCTAAGCTGCTGATTCTGGTTTCAAAATTCCCAGGAAACACAAAGAGCTGAAGAAAATGTTGTAGGCTTAGCAATGATCTCACTCACATCCCCCATGCTTTTACAGTATTTGGTTCTTGTACTGAATTTGAATGCAAGTGTGCTTTCCAACAGACTTCAGAATACTACTTATAGTTTCACTAGAAGCTGTTGGAGATGATCCACTTGCAATGCAGATATAAGATATGAGTCATAACCTGGCTTGAGGCTTTTCAATTTATTTAACTCTTTGAGAATTCTGTTTTGAGGGCATCAGTCAAAATGAAATGATTTTAGTGAATGCTTTTGTAGCACCTCTTGTTTTGGAGGTTATCTGTGGGAGTCTGTATTACCCAAGTTTTCTGTTGTTGTTTGAGATTAGAATACTGCTTTATCATCCCACACTGCATCACTAAAGAGCCTTTTTTTTTTTTTTTTTGAGGGTGGTGAAGTCTGAAGACTGTAAAATATTTTGTATGAGGATTGTTACCCTGATTTGTTTACATAATATCAAATACTGTTAGGCTGAAATAACGTTAGCTGATAGCTTTTAGAATGGGGCCACAATGTGTGGGAGAGCCGTTCTTGATTGTATCATAAGAATCTTAAATATCTTTCCAAGGGTGTGCCCTTCAATAGAATTTGTCTTGTACTTTTATAGATAGAACAGGCCAGAAAACTGTCCCATGACTTGAGATCTCAAGGGATGATTGGGTACATAAAAGTTTGTGCTTTGGCTAATGAGAAGAAACAATTGAGGTGCTGAACAGGAAGTGCCTACCTTTCTCCCCTGTTGTGGGTCCCCCTTATACCTGTACCACCAATTATTTTACCAAAGTCTGCTTTAGAACTGCTTTGGAAGCTGCCAAGTCGTGCCTGACTCCTCTTCCACTTTAGTGTGCATATACTCGGCAGTCAATAACTGCAGTGTAGTGTAGATGCAACTGAGCTGGCTTTAAACTAGTTCTGTCCATGTTCTCAGGTGATTTTTTTTTTTTTGCAGTCCATGCCATCATGTAGACTGTGACTGATTTTTAGCAGACTTAGGTTGAGTACCTGCTCAATATGCTGTGGTCACTTCTGTGCAGATTACCTGTTAGTTGCAAGTGTTTTATAGCTTATTCTCCCCTCAACCCCTGAATGCCCCTTCAGTACCCTGTGCCTCACTAGCTGATAAACACCAACCCAAGTCTGTACATGATCATATCCCACTTGTAGAATGTACACATTTTTTCCATATTTTTAAATAAGCACTTTATTTCACGATCTCTCTTACAAGGAGTCCATCACAGTGGAGCCCTTCATTTAATTGATTCCTCAAGCACTTGATATCTATGCTACTGTAATACAAACAATAAAAAAATCCCGTGTGGAATCGTTCATTCTCTTCCAGCGTGCATATGCAAGTTGGATCTGTTTTCCAGCTCCTTAGGAATGATTCCATACTGTCAGCACACGTGTCCTATCCATCTCTTCAATGAGCACAGCATTCTTTCGCTGCTATTTGTGAGTTGAACAAGTTGACTGTGAAACAAATTCAGCTGGAGACATAAAAGGCCTACAGAACTTCATATTTTCATTATCACTTTTTGATTGTAGACTTAATCGACAATATGCCCTGTAAGGCCAATTTTATTGTGCTGTCTTTATGACTGAGTTTCCTGAACCTTGTCTGGTGAATGCAGTGTGAGAGATCACTATACTAAAAGATGCTACTAGAGGGGAGAATGAATAGAGCGTTTATTAAATTGCATGGGATGATGCTATCTATATTCAAGGACCACTGAAATGAGCTTGGATCCTGTCATAATTCAGCTTGTGTATGAAAGAACAATAGAAGGTGCTGTTCCTCCATGCCACAAAGGCCCTCTTTGGCTCTGTGTTCAAGATACAGATACAACAAAGTGTGGCAGTGTTGGGGGGGAAGGGGGTGTTTTGGGGGTTTCTGATTTTTTTTTTTTTCCCCCTTTTTTTTTTTTTTTAACAGTCTAAAATGGTCACCTCTTGGGGAGTGTAGTGGGAGTGAGTGTAAGAGTTCCACATGGACTACAAATGTAAATGATGGCATACGGGGATTATAATGAAAGCAGTTATGTATTCTCTGCTACCAGGGCAGCAGTCGCTTTTGAACTACTCTTAAGTTCAAATTTTACATGCATTAAGAATGCAAAAAGCATTCCAGCCTCTGTTGGTATGCAGTGCAATAAGTGTTCTTGGGTGCATTGGGTATAATTGAGTGCTGAGCACTCAGAAGTCTCTCTAGATTTCTGTGTTTTATCTTGGTGATTTCTGTATCAAATCCGGTCTGTTTCCAGACTGCAGTGTTTTGATTGCCAGCCATGTGATTTCAGTATGGACTTTGAGTCAGGTTAAGGTTGTTTGTTCTCTGCAAAAAAGTTTTGTAAGCCAGATTAAGATATGTAACCTGTTGCCTTCATATTGTGACAGAGCAGTGTTTCTCAACCTTTTTGGTATCAGGACCCATTTGTAAATATCTATGGCCAGTTCCAACTCAGTGACCCTCACTTCTGACCCATTGCCCCCACCCGAAGCACCAGCCCCCATGTGTGAGGCATGGGGTGGGTGTGTGGGCTGCAAGGGGAAGCCACAGTTTCCGGCATTTTTCTCTTAAAGGAGAATCCATTTTTGAAGTTTGTTCATGACCCTTTCATATATTCTTGCAGCCCACTTTTGGGTCACAACCCATGGGTTGAGAAATGCTGATATAGAGGACATCTGCAAAGTGTCACTGATTTCAGTGACTTAGTAGAACTCTGAATTATTAAAGGACAGCTAACAATGCTGCCAGTATGCAAAAAGTAATATAATCTGGTGTTTTAAAACTTCAGGAATAAGAATTAAAAAAAAAAATTGAGACACAAATGTTGGGGGATTGAAGAGAAGTCATGACATTAAGCAAGTCTAACAACAGATCTGCTGAATGAGGGTCTATTTTTTACAGAGTTGCTCTTCAAAATGTATGTGTAGTAAAATGGTTTTGAGGACCTCTTGTTCGGGGTGAACAAAGTATGGTTGCCTAGAAAAAATATTTTCTACAGAAGGCAGACAGATCTCCCAGGCATACTGTTTCATCTGCATACAGCTTCTACAGTAGATGATAATAGTTTAGTGTACAAACTGCCAAGATGATTCCTAGTGGTGTTTATGCACTCTTCATAAGAGCAACTCCCTGTCATATACTTAATATACCATTTTAACCATAATTCTGTGGGCCTAAGGCCTGTGGCAGACATTGTTTTCATAGCACAACTGGTGCTGAAGAATGTCCTTGAGTTAAATGGATATGTGCCTGCCTTGACATTCATGGGCAGGACATTTGCAGTCTGGGAGGGGGAAAAAGCAGCATAGGAGCTTGTGCTTTCAGCAACTGCCAGCTAGAGGAGCTGGAGAGCTGCTGCTGGGGGTGGATCCAGGCTTCCCCTCCTACCCCCTTGCACCCTTCTGCTGTGCAGTAAATGCCTTGTGTCCTGATCAGACCCACTGTGGAAGGCGTTCTTTTTTTTGTGTCCCCAGACAGTTTTGAGCCCTGCTACTTCTGCCATATTCCTCCAATCCCTTGTTAAGTCCTGTACAACTCGCTCCCCCCCCACACTCCCTCTCATCCATTGCACAGAACTGGGGTAACTGTGATTAAGTTGTGCAAAAAATGTAATGTCTGCCAGAGCCCAGAGGTTTCTTGCAAGAATGGCACAGGGTTGTTTGGTATGCCCATTATCTAGTTGCAGTTTAGTTTTTCTGTGGTGGTGGATTTGATTCCTAGCCATGACCTTTATTTATTCATTGTGGGCTAACAGTTTTCAAGCAGTGGAATTCATTTAGCAAATGTGTGGTCCAGTGACACTGGATAGTTGTTTTGGGTTTCATGCTGCTTTAGCATTTTTTTAGTATTTTAAACCAACATAGATTTAATAGGTCTCATAGACATTAGGGCTGGAAGGGACCTCAAAAGATAGTCGGGTCCAGCCCCCTGCCCAAGGAGCAGGAAATCAGCTAGGGTCAAAGGATCCCAACAAGGTAAATGTCCAAATGTTTCTTGAAAGTGTCCAGAGTACATGCTTGTACCACCTCTGGGAGGAGTCTGTTCCAGGCCTTGGGGGCTCGAACAGTAAAGAAGTTTTTCCTTATGTCCAGCCCAAAATGGTCTTGCAGGCATTTGTGACCATTGGACCTCATCATCCTTGGGGTGTTCTGGTGAACAGGTGTTCCCCTAGATCCTGATGCACACCCCTTATGTACTTACAGGCTGCTACCAAGTCACCCCTGAGCCTGCGCTTCTCCAGACTGAAGACTCCCATAGCTCTTAGCCTTTCTTCATAAGGTCTGTTCTCTTGCCCTCTGATAGTGTGCGTGGTTCTCCTCTGGACCCTTTCAAGCTTCTCCACGTCCTTCCTAAATTGTGGAGTCCAGAATTGGATGCAGTATTCCAGCTGTGGCCTCACCAAGGCTGAATACAGCGGAAGGATGACATCCTGGATCTTGCTTGAGATGCATCGGTAGATGCAAGCCAGAGTTTTGTTTGCTTTGCCAGCTGTGGTATCGCATTGGTGGCTCATTCATCTTGTGGTCAGTCATGATCCCCAAGTCTCTTTTGGTCATGGTGGTAGCAAGTGTAGCATTGGTGAGCCTACAAGTATGGTGCAGGCTTTTATTTCTGAAGTGGAGCACCTTGCATTCTCCATATTGAATGCCATCAGGTTTTCATCTGCCCACCTTGAAAGCCTGTCGAGGTCAGCTGGGATCACCAGCCTATCCTCAAGTGTGGAGACTCTTCCCTAAAGTTTGGTATTGTTGGTGAACTTGGCCAGTCTACTTTGACACCAGTGTACAGATTATTTATGAGGACACTAAAGAAGTATAGGTCTGAGAATGGAGCCTTGGGGGACGCCACTAGTCACACAGTGACATGTTGATTCGGTTCCAGTAACTACCACTCTGGGTCTGACCTCCGAGCCAGTTCCCCAGCCATCGGACTGTGGAGTAGTTGAGGCTGCAGTTGCCAGATTTTTCCATGAGGACATCATGGGACACCAGGCTTTTTTAAAGTTCAAATGTACGACATGAACTTCTTCCCTTTTGTCCATGTGATACATCACCTGGTCATAGAAGGAAATGAGATTGGTAAAGCAAGACCTATCTGCAACAAACCTGTGCTGGCTATCCCTGGCTATGCCTTCTATTAGCCTGTCAAGAATAGTTTCTCTGATAATTTTTTTTCAACATCTTCCCAGGGATTGAGGTCAGACTGATTGGCCTGTAGTTTCCCAGGTCTTCTTTCCTTCCTTTCTTGAAGATGGGCACCACACTGGCCCTCTTCCAGTCTTCAGCTACTTCACCTGAGCGCCATGAGTTCTCAAATATCCTTGCCAGTGGCTGTGCTATGATGTCTGTATGCAAATACAAAGAGTAAGTGTTAAAAGTTGTTTGCAGGTGGGTAGACCACTTTAAATGGGATACAGCTGAGTGAAAAATACAACTTTCAACAGAAAATATAGGTTTGACCCCAGGTCTGTCATTGTTTCAGGATAGAGTGAACTGTAAATGAGGATGGTGAAGTTCTCTGACCTGATAAATCCCCTCCCCAGGCTTTCCTTCCCTCATTACCCAGCTCAAAAGGAGTCATCACCTCTGGCAGTGAGTTTGCTTCAGGAGAGGCAGGTGTTTTTAAGAGGATGCTTCAGTGCTGAAAATGGTCTGTATGGGTGTACACTTACACTCTTGGGGGTGGCAAACTATAGCCACAGGAACAGGAAGACTGGGATAAACAGACTGAAGTGCAAAAGGGAGCAGTGATCCAGTCAAGCAGAGGCTGTGAGGGTACAAGTGAGCAAGGAGAGCTCTTCTGTGACTGAAGAAGAGGGTGAATGGTTCTACCCTCCTTCCACTGCCCTGTAGTTTTGCCTGTGCTGTAAGTACAGGGAGTGTCTTCACAGCCCTATCAGAAGGAGTGTTACTGAGCATGATGTGATAGCAGGCTAGCATCTTCAAATTCTGCTAGAAGCGGTGCATTTGAAATGTCAGTAGAAGCTGTGAGCCCAAAAAGGGAGTGCAAACAGCAGGGTTTGGTGCAAGTGATTGCTGCAGAACTCTTCCATAACATTTCAGCAACGCTACATTATTTCATCCTTGTATGCAGATAAGCGTTTCTGCTTTGCTTTTATCTAGCTTTCTTGGAAAGGCATATATTTGACAGGTAGCTGTCTTGCTGTCTGGAATGCTGGAAAAGCAGTTGATCTGGTGGCCTACTTTTAAGCAATCAGCAAATGCCTTTAGCAGGCAGCTGCTTCTTTTACAAAGTCAAATGAACCTTAAATATGTTTGAATGAAAAAATAATTACGTTTATAATCTTGGGTTTATGTTAATAGTGGTAATATAAATTAACAAGGCCTCTCCTGCTAATACCATGCAGTGTGTTCCCAGCCTCTGCAGTGAGACACATCAGTTCCCTGCTACTGCTACTATGTATAGCAGCAGCATTTTTAAGTCTCCTGTGTAGTATTGAGCTGCCCATTTCATATTCTGTTGTGTAAATATACTGAAAGTAAAGCTTTTCTACAGCTGTTGACGAGAGAAAGCGGAGCACTCTCCGCCTGCCAAAAGGTAGGTTGTCAGTTACTTGCGTGCTGTAAGTTCGCAAGGTAAACACAGAATGACCTACAAGCCAGCCAGTCACATTGCACATTGCCTTATTAGGCAAGCAGCTGCTGAGAATGGCGTCTGGGGATGGAATATGCTGGATGACGGCGAACGGAGCTTTCAGCTCCAAACTAGATACAGCCCAGACCCCACGAGACGTGGCCCAGTACTATTACGTGGATAATGTACTAGAATGAAATTGCCTTTTTTTGTCTGAATTTTTTCTAAGAGCTAAAACTTTTCAAAAACTAGGCTGGAAACAGTTCAGAGGTCTGTGTAAACTGTGCAGTTTAGAAAAGGCGACTGTGGTCTAACTCTTCACCTGGACAGTTATTATCACCTTTTAATATAACTAATCATTTCTCCATGTATTCCTTCTCTACATATTCCTGCAATGAAACAGGTTTCTTGATGAAGACCTTGGCATAGTCTTCATCAAGAAATCTGTTTCCTTGTAGCACTTAAGCACTTTAGGACTCTGATACCTTAAGAGAACCCCGTTTTTAAAAGGGTGGTTTGCGACTTTGTTTCTTCATATAGTGCTCTTGTTAGCAGAGTGTACCTATGGTTTAGCTTATTTTAATAAGAGACTGTTTGCTGGCTGACAGTGAGCTTGTCCTTACAACAGAGGGGCTATTAGGACCATTCTCTTATGTATTAGATGGCATTCACTGTATAGCTTTAACTCCCACTCAGAATGACAGACTTCCATGCTGAGAGGCATTTTCGGTACAATACAGGATTTAAATCTAAATGCATATGTGTTGTTCCTTGACAGTGAACTCGGAATCCCTTTACTCTGAGGTGAGCAGAACACCTGCCTGCCCTTTGCAAGCCACCTTCAATTTTCATGGTCTTTAGTGGTTTGCATCTCTTGAGCACTCTACAGACTTATGACACTTTAGCATGTGCAGAAACAGGCCATAAGAGCTGATGATTACCTTGTCACAGCAGAGCATTTAAATCCAGCTTCCAAGGGCAAAACTCCATATTGTAGTGTACTTGAGATGACTAGTTTTTCATTCATGCATTTTGCTCAGGCCTTGCAGATGCAAAATCAGATTGGAATATGTTGTCACTGTGAATAAGCAGTAATATTTTTCAGATGGAGTTTGTAAAGTGACTGCCTTACAACTGCCCTTCTAGATGTCTGTCATGCTGAAAACTCGCAAGATGTTATCCCGATATTGTGACATACCAAAGGAAGACTTTTTTGTGTAGACTTCAGCCTGCGCTGCAGTCAACGTAGCAGTTCCTACTGAACATTTCTGTAAACACTGAAACTTTTTTTAAGTGCCGTGGAGACTCATTCTTGTTCTCTGTGAAACTGCTGCATCCTGTCAAAGGCATGGTAACAGCAATTATTTTTTGGTAACCTTTTATGGTCACAAGTGTAATGTAGCTTGTGAAATGTCAGACTACCGTACTGAGCAATAATGATACTCGTCTGATGTAGAAGTTCAAATGAGGGAAAAGACTTTTATCTAAAGCTTCCTTATAGGCTTTCTTCACTTGCTTGTTGTATTGGGAAATGCAGCACTGCCCTTTGTGTTGGTATCCACTCCAGTGTTTCAGCAGAGTCTAACTGAGCTCTCTCTTATTGTGGGGTTCATCAATACAGGGTGATCTTCCACTTGTCCCTACAGCCTGATGCCTAAAATCAACAGCATTCTGCGTTAGCAGGAAATTCCTAGTAGGGAGGAGACTGAAATGAGTGTATATGGAGGAAAAAGTATGTTGTGGGGTGAGGGGCAAAGAAACCATTGCTAGGAATAAGGATGGCAGTGCCTCAGAACTACTAAACAAATCTTTGGTCAGGCCAGCAGGGGAGTTTGAATTCACTGTGGGCTACAGCTAAAGTTGCTTGTTGAACAGGGAAGGGAGAATAAGTCAAATACAGCTGTTAATCTTGCTGTATCTGAGCAGTACTTTGATGGACACTGAAGAGCTTCTTGGAGTTTAGACAGAGTTTTTGAGGTGGAGGAGCTTAAGATACTTATAGCCTGTTTGAGACCAAAAAAACAACTCTCAAGAGACCTGAATTGTGATTACTTCAATGTAGAACTTGTATGGGATTTCACTGGACTAAACAAAACTTGAATTTGCAAGTTGCTCAGTTCCATATGCTATAATAGTTCAGCCACTAATGACTTCTATTGTCAGGCCTCTCACCTGGTTTTAGCTTCATAGCTGAACTGTTTGTATCCATAATTATGCAAGATATTTTACTTCAACATTCACTCCTTACTCCTGACCTTCTACTATGCCTAGCAAAAGTTCAAACTGAATGTGCAAATCCTGGCAAGGTTGTTAATTTAATGGATTGCAGTAATCCATTAATGTAATGAGGTAGCAAAAATTACACATGGACTTACTTGAAAAACAGATACAAGCTGTCTTTTGCTTTAGAAGTCTCAGACTTCTGCTATTCAGTCGCTAATGGACTGAATCAAAGATGACATAGCTTCTTTCCAGTGCGTTCTTATCAGCTTACAGAAGGCTAAGGGTCTTTGATACTGAAGAATATGCAAATTTTGCTAGGACTGCATTTAGTCCTTGCTGCCTAACTTACAGATTTAAGTGTGTGCTCATTTACAAACAGCCAGATATGTAATCATGAAATCCTGCAACAGAATCAATCCCAATTAAATCAGTCTTTGAGAAACTCAATGGGAAACTGTTTTGGAGCTCCCTTAGGAAGAAAGGAATGGGAAATGCATATTTCATTCTTCCTAGACCAGGGCTGTCCAACTGGTGGGATATGGGCCACATGTAGCCTATGAGGGGTCAGTTGCAGCCTCTGGGGTCCTGCTCATCTGCTGCTTACCCTATTGCTCTGTCTGCTGGGGGCTCGGGCTCCCCTTTCCTCCTCTGGCTGCTGCTTTGTCTCCACCACAGGGGATGGGACAGTGTGGTATGTAGCATGGGGAGTAGCCGATGAGTCTGTGGCTGCGTGAGCATGTGGTACAGCAGTAGGGAGGGGTCCACAAGGGCATGTGGCATACCAGTGAGGATCTCCCTGTGGCCTGCTTTGAAGCAACCTGTGGAAGGTGTGGCACTTGCTAGTGCAGCCCATGGAGCGTGTGGTCTCCTGCCACTCAGAAGTTGGACAGCCCTGGTCTAGACAGGAGCCTAACAAAAGTACGAGAGAGAGGTGAGATAGGAGAAATGCATTTTCCAGTATTTTTAAGAAAAGCTGTTAAAGCTTTTCTTAACATATATTTTGAATAATTAATGTTAACAATTCTGTGCTCTGAAGCAGTTTTAGATATAGCAATAATTAAGGTTAAAAATCTGGCTTTTTAAATCATCCTTGTGTATACAGCAAATGACAAATGTTAAAGCAGATCACAGGAATGAGGCATCAGACTCCTTTGATCGGGTCAGAGTTTGTGTGGGTGCCTAATCCTACCTGGAGAGAGATTTTTAAATTGTGCTATTGACTTTGGTTATAGCTTCATTAATACTGATGCATGTTGTCTGAATGCAGATACACTGTGATCTTTAAACCAGTTGTGGTCTTGGCAAAAACTGAACAGCCTCTTTCAAGAAATCTTGCTGATTTTAGTGGAAAACTTTTTAACTGAAACAGTAATACTTGAAGAAGCAAAGTTTTTTAAGATGGGTAAAAATATATTGGCTTTTTTATCTGAAGAATAAACTTCAGGTAGGAGGATGGGCTCTTACCTTTTCAAAACATCTGGCATCTTACAGTAAATAACGTAGTACTCAGTGTCACGTTTTTACTGACAACTGTTTTGCTTTCTTATCCCATCACATAATGTGAACTGGTTTACATTACCTCACACAGGGGATGCAATGCAGAAGTCTCTCTGAAGACTTGTCCAAAATATCAACACTCCTCAAAGAGCACAAGCCTTTTTTTTGGAGCGATTGCATGAAAACATAGACGTCTAGAATTTATTGCACAACAATAGAAGCGATAAAAGGAAAGTGAAAAGGATTAAACGTGCTCCCCACAAGAGGGATGATCTCATGTCAGGAAACTGTATCTGAGATTAGAAGCCTAAATAAATAACCTCCACTAAGCAAAGTGAGAATACCACTTACAAACGTTCATGGAGGTAAGGGATGCAAAGTTGAGTGACCATAATCAGTCCATAGTAAGTCTTGCATTTATAAGCCGATAGTACAGCTCTGAAGCATGGCACGAACTATGACTCCCTGTTAAGTCATCTTGTATGTGTTTTTAATTATAATTTAAACTTGTGATTTTTTTTATTATTCCTTAATTCTAAGTGGGGTTTGGTGTCTTGCACAAGACAGTTGGCAGACTAATTCCTGTATTTCTGGTGTGTGTTTGTTCCTGTGGCTTTCTGTGCCCTCTCATTTACCTTTTGGAAATGGAGACCTGCCAGCTGAAAGCTAATAATATTTTGGGTGGGGAGGACAGATTGGGGAAGGGTAGGGCTCAAAAATGGAGTCCAGAATAAAATGTGATGGGTAGCAAGTTAGTTCTCTTCTTCCCAGCTAGTGCTTATTGGCCTGTTCTTTCCCCCCCTAACTACAGGCATTCAAAAAGCCCGAACCTGAATTGATTCAATCTTTGCAGATTACTCTAACCTGCATAGATTGAACCAGCAAGCAAGTGACTAGGCATTCACTTTTGATTCTGGAAATGCAGCCACGTGCCTGCTGTGGCTCAGGCTAGAAGCAATAATGATACTCCTCTGAAGCAGAAGTTCAAAGGAGGCAAAAGACTTTTATCTAAAGCTTCCTTATAGGCTTTCTTCACTTGCTTGTTGTATAGGGAAATGCAGCACTGCCCTTTGTGTTGGTATCCACTCTGGTGTTTCAGCAGAGTCTAACAGAGCTCTTAGTGATCTTCCACTTGTCTCTAGAGCCAGATGCCTAGAATTAATGGAATTTCCCTTCTCCCCCTGGAGGACTACAGCCAGGGTCTGCCTGGCCAGTGGCAGTTGGCAGCCCCAGGCAGTGGTCTCTGGGGGAGGAAGGAGGAATAAACCCTTTCTCTGTCCCCGTAGACTTAGATGGCCATGTCGGGCTGGTGTCTGGCCATGCCCCTGCCACTGGAGTTGTGATGGGTGGGAGGGGGACCCTGACTGGCAGACCCTGGCTGGGGTCTGGGGGGTGGAGGGTAGAGGGGAAAGAAGAGGGGAATAAGTGATCTCCCTGTCTCCTTCACCCTTAGGGGGCTGTGCTGGCCGGTGTCTAGCCACGCCACTGTCCCTGCCACTGCAGTGGCAAGGTAGGAGGGATCCTGATGGGGACTGCTTCACCCCAGCCAGGCAGACCTCAGCTGGGGTCCCCCAGAAGAGAGAAGGTAGGGAGGGGGGAACAAACCCCCTCCCTGTCCCCTTCATCTTGGGCCTATGCTGGCCGATGTCTGGCCATGCCCCCACCCCTGCTGCGGCTACAGAGCAGAGGGGTAGGGCAGCCCTGCTCTCTGGAGCAGACAGCACAGTACAGCCCAGGGCTGCAGAGCATGCTAGGATGCTGGGGGACTATGAATTAACTTTAGAGCAGGAAGGGGTCCGAGACAGAAGTTCCGTAAACCGGTTTGACTTAAATCAGTTAAGTCTGGTAATACGTTCAGCCAGGCTTATATTAAATCAGTTTCAGCCGTTTTCAGACTGGTTTATGTGCACTGAACATCTGTTCTGCTACAGATTTAAACCAGTTTCTGATCACTTAAACTGGTCTATGTTTAACTTCTGTCCCTAGCCACAGGGTTCATCTTAGTTATCCAAAGTGCTCGCAGAGTTGTCCTTATGGAACCTACATACCTGCTCTTAGCAATTACTAAGTGGTGGGTTTTCCAGCTCTTGATTTTGTATTGATAGCCTTGTCATACTTGGTGCGATTTCTTGCAAACCACAGTTGTGAAGCAGTCTGTGGATTCTGCTTAAAGCTAAAGGTATCCTTCCTTCTGATATCAAGAGAAAACATGAATTCATAAGAGCTCAGAGTCCAATAGAGGGGGAAATTCTTGGTATATTTTTAAATGTCATAATTTGAAGGGGGCCTGACTCATGACTTCTGGATGCTTGGGGTTGGCAGTGCTTACAAAACAATCTGAACTCGGGCTTTGATTACAATGATTAGTGTCACCAAGCAAAACAAAGACATTTTGCTTCACTTCCTGTGGGAGATTACAGAACAGTGTGTGGCTGCCAACTCCTCTTTCTTGAACAGTCTGTCTTGGATTAGAAATGTATGCATGCTTAACCCGAACTCTTTTCATTTGCCCATTGCCCAGATCAGTGCAAAATGAAGTCCCAGCTGTGATGCCCTCCTTGCTAATTACTGAACTGCTGTGTTCTTGTTGGAAGGTATCTGAAATTCAAAAACTTCTGGTGTTTGAGAAGGGCAGGAATATCACCACAGATCTGTGGTATAGCTTTGATAAGTCACTGCATTGATGGTGCTTCTGGTCTTAGATACTAGCTGATCTTGAAGGAAAGAATGGCCACCTTTGAAATATTTGGAGATTAAAAGCCTTTTTCCATGGATAGTCGCAGCAGCATCTAAGTAGGCTGTGGAAAACTAAACACTCATTTCTCTTTGCCTAGCTATTTTGTACATTGTAATATTAAAAGTTGTTTCTGTGTGTTCCAAACGCTGAATTTATGCCCATATGCTCACAGGGCCGGTTCTAATACAGCAACAGCTTCTCTGTGCTGAAACAGGAGGCCAGCCTATGTTTTGTGGACTTGTGTGCTATGGATAATGGATAAACTCTCTCATTTTTTAAACAGCAGCAGTAACAGCAAAAAGCCTTGCCCCTCAATTGCCCCTTTTGTGAAAAGCACTATTGTGCCGCCCTAGCACCCCACTACTACTGGGGCTTTTAAATAATGTCTTTCAAAAAGAGATGATTTTGAAGGGCTGGAGGAGACCCATTGTCTTAGGGTTTTACGATGGGATGCTAATGCTGAATCACAGATTACCCAGAATAGCATAAAGAACTACTTTGTAGTACTCTCGCAGGAGGGTGAACAAATGGATCATTCCCAAAAAGAACAGCATACATGTTCTGTGTTGCAGTACATCTTTTCTTCACCCCTCCCTTATGTTTTTCCTAGTAGTTATTCTTACTCTCCCTGCATTCATTCCTGAACTGTCAGTTCTGAATATTAGAGATGGAAGACCTATCCACACTAGTATCCGACACAAAATTTGGTTCCCCAATGGAACTGGCAGCTGTTCTGGAAACTCAGGCTGCTTTTCACATGCTGTATATCGGTAGTACTTGAAGAGCACGAGTTAGAGTTCATTTAAAATTAACAAGTTCTTGAAGTGCTATTTGAGGCTTTTATGTCCTTGCTAGATTGCAAATGCTTTCTGCCTCTTGTGTACCCCAAGAAACACAATAGCATAACTCATGAAGAAAATGTACAGTGGAGTAGGTTGGGAGGCCTACAAGAAGTCTTCAGCAGATGGTATGTCTATGGCAATTGGGTACCTGAAGAAAGAATGCAGGACTGTCTTTAAAGAAAATGGACACTGGCCACAATGCAGATTGCTACATCTGCTGTTTGCAAACTTTAGGTTAGCCAGGAGAGTTCTGGCTTTGCCTGTGTGGAAATGTATTCCACCCTGCAGTACATCTGTTGCAGAAAGCTTCTTGTAGAAGCTTGAAGGGCTAATCATTCGCGCTCAGATCCAAACCGAAATTCCTTTTGGAGTTCAGATCGGAGAAAGTGTTAAGATGATTTAAAAAAAAAAAAACCTCTCAGAGAAATAGGCAGGTCTTTCGGTGGCTAATAATGCTCTCTCCTCTGCCCTTGAAATTAGCACACCCAAAATCCTGCTGTCAGAATAACTTTTCCTTTTCTGCTGAAATCTGTCTTATGATTTCCCAGTCACTGCAATGGCTTCCTGTTTCTCATATGTGAACATCAAGCTTCTGACTTTCAAGGAACTCATAACCATCCTTCCATGTGCATTTCTTCTCTTACCTTTCCCTCTGAATTCTCTGCTGTTACCCCAAATTTAGTCCCTGTTGTCTCTCTTGGCCTTCCCCTTTGGAAGAAGCTGTCATGTAGAGCTGTCCAAATAATGGATTTATTCTTTTGTTGAGGAGACAGGGATCCTGGCCAAAAGGCTTCAGTTGCTTGTTTGGTTTTAGACTAACCCAGAACTTCTTGTGTTAACTTTTTTGATTAATTTCATTTTGGGTCCAAAATTTAATTCTCAGTTTTACTTTTAAAATACTCTTAATTTTAAAAAAGTGAATAAAATTTAAGAACTAAGCATTTTAAATTTAGAGACTCAATCAGATTTTTTTACCCAAAAGAATTTGCATATTTGACGTTTGAAATCAGTATGAATCTAAGACTGCATTTTTTTTATCAGAAATTTTTAATAATTTGGCCCTGTTCTTGCTTTTTTCCACCAGGAAACTAGTCTCTTCTTTCTGCTACTGTGGCTTTTTAATCCTGTCTTTCAAAAAGAGCTGATTTTGGAGCAGACCCATTCTCTTAGGTTCTTAGGATGGGATACTAATGCAGTCACAGATTACACAGAACAGCACATTGGCCAGGGGCAGACATTACACACAAACCAACTTAAGTGATCAGAAACTGGTTTAAACCTGTAACAGAACACACATTCATTGCACAAAAACCAGTTTGAAAGTGGCTGAAACCGGTTTGAGATGAACCTGGTTGAATGTAGTATCAGACTGAACTGATACTCATCAAGGAGCACATCTGTGATGGGCCAGCTTCAGGGATGATGCTGAAGGGGAACCAGCACGGTTTCATTAGGGGCAGGTCATGTCAGACCAACTTGATTGCCTTTTGATCAGGTCACAAAAGCATGGATCCAGGTGTTGCCATGGATATAGTCTTGCCGGACTTTAGCAAGGCCTTTGACACCGTCTCCCACCCCATCCTTACTGAAAAAAACTAGACAACTGTGGCATTGATGCCTACACAGTCAGATGGATTGCAGATTGGCTGAAGGGTCATACTCAGAGGGTGGTGGTGGACGGGTCATATTCGACATGGGGAGAAGTGGGCAGTGGAGTCCCCCAGGGCTCGGTCCTTGGGCCCACGCTGTTCAATTTCTTTATCAGCGATTTGGACGATGGGGTGAAAAGCAACCTGCTTAAATTTGCTGATGATACCAAAATTTGGGGTGAGGTGAGCATGCTAGTAGGGAGGGAAAGACTGCAGTGAGACCTGGATAGATTACAGGGGTGGGCTAGCAGAAACAGGATGTGTTTCAATACAGACAAGTGCAGGGTGCTGCACTTGGGTAGTAGTAATCAGCAGCACACTTATAAGATGGGGAACTCCCTTCTTGAGAGCACGGAGGCAGAAAGGGATCTTGGAGTCATTACTGACTCCAAGATGAACATGGGCCGACAATGCGAGGTCATGGTTGGCAGGGCTAACCGGACCTTGTCGTGCATCCACAGGTGCATCTCAAGTAGCGTCAAGGAGGTGATCCTCCCCATCTACGCGACACTGGTCAGGCCACAGCTGGAGTACTGTGTCCAGTTCTGGGCGCTGCACTTCAGGAGGGATGTGGACAACATTGAGAGGGTGCAGAGGAGGGCCACCCACATGATCTGGGGACAACAGGACAGACCCTACAATGAGAGACTGCAGGACCTGAACCTGTTCAAGCTTCACAAGAGAAGGCTGAGGGGGGACCTGGTGACCATCTATAAACTCACTAGGGGGGACCAGAAGGGTTTGGGAGAGACCTTGTTTCCCCTAGCGCCCCCCGGCATAACAAGGAATAACAGCCACAAGTTGTTGGAGAGGAGGTTTAGATTAGACAACTGTAAGGGCGGCTAGGATCTGGAACCAACTTCCGTGGGAAGTGGTGCTGGCTCCTACCCTGGGGGTCTTTAAGAAGAGGCTTGGTGTCTACCTGGCTGGAGTCATTTGAGCCCATTTTTTCTCCTGCCCAGGTAGGGGGTCAGACTTGAAGATGTACAAGGTCCCTTCCGACCCTACTTCTATGATTCTGTGATTTGGCTCAAACCGGTTGATGCAATGTCTGTCCCAGACTCCTTGCTGTTTTTAAGTTTAAATCAGATTCCCCCAGCATCCTTGCATGCTCTTGCTGGTTGGGGCTCTCTGCTCCACAGTGGGGCTGGCCCCTTCCCTCTGCTCCCTGGATGGAGCTCTGGCAGAAACTTGCAGGTACAGCCACGTCTGCTGGCTCCCCCACACAAGCAGGGATCCCTTCCTCCTCTTTCCCACAGCACAGAACATAGCCAGCATGTGTTATGCTAGCTAAAACTGAGACATGTCTGTGTAAGGCAGATAGGACAGTGTCCACTTAGGGATTTTTGGAGCTAATCAACAGGTCAGCTGGTAAGGTTCCTGCATTCCTTCCTTTGGAAAAAGCTGTATAAGAAAAACTTGAACTAATGAGCGAGGCTTTGTTTTCTAGTGGGGTGCTAAATGCTGATAACAGCTGATAAATGCTCTGTTATCAAGAGCGTCCTGTCCTGTCCCGTCCCCCTCAGCTCACTGGAAGGGAAGGAAGAGCTGCTCTAGCACACCTGGCCTTCTAGCCTGAGCCAATGCAGGCATGTGCCTGCATTTTTTTCAGTCCAGAAGGGATGACTGTACAATTACAAACTGATTTAGCCTAGCCAGGTTAGACTAACCTGCAAAGATTGAATCAGTTTAGGCTCAGGCTTTTTGAATGTCTGACCCTAGCCATTAGAGCCCATAGGTTCTAATGTTAGTCCATAGGAAACTTATTTCAATTATGTGCCTGTATTGTTTTCTGTTGTACCAGCAGGTACCTGTAGAATAGACATATACCCAGAGTGGATACAGGTGGATGAGTTCTTCCTAAATAAAAGTCAAAAGGAAGACTTTGAAGACTTTCTATGCAGTAACAAATACTGGATAAAAAAGCCAAAAAGACTAAAAAGTATTCCACATTTAGGTTCCTGTCTTGATGGGCAAGACATGCATGCTTGTCTAAAAAGGATTGTGTCCATGAAAAGTGGGGATGAATGAATAATTGCATTAAGGTCACTAGTTTTATGTGAAATGGAATTATGTGTTCCATATAATCCACTGTTCCATCCTAGGCAACTTTGTACTGCTGAAACCATAGCTAATTCAGCATTCCAATCAGAGGTTATTTATTTGTGACCAAAAAGCTGGGGACAGTAACTCACAAAAATATAGAACATGGATTATCTATTACAACAGCACATTAGAATGACAAGCAATGGTTTTGGTGATGCGGGTAGGTATAACTACTGCTCCATGGCAGATTTATCCTCCTACTGCCCCCTTCTTTTGGACTAAATTTTGTACTGGACACTCCTGGGTTTACATCTTAAATGCTGTCTTTCCTGATGATGGTTTCTCAGGGCCTTGAGGCATTTCCAGTCATGGCTTAGGGTCCTGTTGTGCTAGGTGTTATGTAGGTATATGTATAAAAGATGATCACTGGTCCAAAGTATTTACCAGTGAAATGGGCAAATGGCAGTATCTCTGTATGCTTATAAGTAAACATTGTTAGCAATCCTGCCTGCAATTTTGCTGTCTTTGGTATTAAAGATTTAAATCCTCTTGGCTAGGGACCGACATTCAAAAATGCCTGAGCCTGAACTGATTCAGTCTTTGCAGATTAGCCTAACCTGGCTAGGCTAAACTGGTTTGTAATACCTGCAGTGGCTTAGAGTACAAGCTGCGGGGCACTAGAGCAGCCCTCTTGTCCCTTCCACAGCACTGACCTGGTGAGGGAGGGTGGGGGGAGGCATGGTCTGACCCTGGAAGTATGCTTTGATTAGCCCAGGAGGGAATTGATTAAGGTGGTTAGCAGTGTTTATCATCCCATTAAGAAAACAACAGAGGGACATAATCAGCTGCCTGTTGATTCTGCCTGTTGATTCAGCAGGGACTGTAGCCAGCATGTGGTCTTCTAGCTAATGCACAGACAGCTCCCTGCAAGGCAGTGGAGGGGAGGAATTCCTTCTTAGCAGGGACTGGTGAGGGGGAGCAGCCTGCAGTCTGTGCTGGAGCTCCAGCTAAGGAAGCAGAGGGGAGGGGCCAGCCCTGCTGTGGAGCAGAGAGCCCTGCCAAGCCCAGAGAGCATGCTGGGTGTCTGCTTTATCTTAAACCAGCAAGGGATCTAGGACAGTCATTGCATAAACTGGTTTCAGCTAAATAATTTAAGTCTGATACTACATTCAACCCAGGTTTATCTCAAAGCGGTTTCAGCCATTTTCAGACTGGTTTATGTGCACTGAACATCTGTTCAGTTACAGGTTTAAACCAGTTTCTGATCACTTAAACGAGTTTAATGTGTAATGTCTGTCCCTAGCCCTTGAGGGGAAAGAGACTAATAGTTGAGCAATTATTGCCGTTGGCTGTTTTGGATTCAAGTGTGTGGACTGATTTCTGTCACAGCCATTTTAAAACCTCTTTGTCATGCCTTTGGTTAGCTTGTTCTACTCCTTAGATGATCAAATGTGTCTGTTTTATAGAACTGTGCTATAACCATTTCATTTAGAAGTCCTTTTAGACATTCAGAAGGGAGGCTAAAGGATTCCATCCGTCTCCATTGCTTGTTTGAATCCATAATCTAAAGCTGTAGCCCAAACTAGACATAGAGATAGACTTTACTTGTCAGACAAATTGTTCTTATAATTTTACACTTTCTGTCTCAAATTAAAATATTTTGAGTCCCGGTATCCGTTCTTAAATCCCTGCCCCCTAGTTAGTAATTTTGCTCAGATGTTGTCCATAAATCTTTACTGCTTTTGGGTGTTCTTTTTTGACCTAATAGTTGGGCAAATGATACAGCATTTGTTTAGCATAATGATAACAGAGTCAGTCCTCTGGTACCTTGAATGCTGTTTTTGCTTTGTTAGGTAGTGTTTGCAATTTATTCTGATTGATTAGAGATATGAAGGAATTAATCGTCTTTTGGAGAAAATATCTCTTTCTGTATAGATTATTCTTGCTGCAGTCTTCTCACTGGAATATAATTTGTGATTTGGCTGGAGCTTTGAAGTGGTAATATTACAAATCTCCCAATCACCATGGTCCAATCTGTTTTAGCATTCATGTGCCTAATTTCTGCTTGTAATCTGATTACTGGCTTGAGCTGCTTCAGTTTGCAGCCTATTGCTGTGCATTAACTGTACTCCCCGGGACGCACTAGCCTGACAGCTCGAGTCCTGTGCAATGAAAAATCTCTACACAGTATTGCTTAGACGGGCCTAGGGCTGTGGCTGGTTGAGAATTAGCTGCTATTGTAGTTTCTCTTTGCTGAATCCTTTGTTTGTGCAACCATGTTCAGAAATCCTTGGATCTCCAGCTATTTGGGAAATGTTAAATACTCTGAGGAGCAAGGTAAGAGTTCAAAGTGGATAGAAAAGAATGCCGTTTGATTTTTATTCTTTTGTTATAATAAAAAATAATATGCATGCTGTTTGAGTCTTCCTTAGAAACATTTGTTACTTTAGTATTCACTATTCAGTTAGCCATTTAGTCTGTTTTATTGCTTCCTCAAAGGACACTTTTCAAAAAGCTGATTAGATGGATTTTCTAATTAGCTTATCTTGCAGCTGATGTAAGGTCTGTAAATATACTCACAAAGGAAGGTAGTGCCTAGATTTTCCTTATTCATGTTTTAACTGGATATATATCTAAGTGTGCCTATGTGCTTACCTCATAGTTTGTACCCTGGAATGGGAATACTCAGAATGGTTAAACTTATGAACAAGTTCATAATTTACTACTTCAGTATTTTGAATGGTAAATAGGAATACTGAAACTACTTCTGCTATGGTTATAAGTGTGTTTATGGTTTGTCTGTGAATGAGGGAACAAAATATTATTACATTGCCATGGTTTCCATTTTATGTGTCAGGTGATCTGTTTTTTTGGATTAATCATTGAAATAAAGCCATGTTAAAATATTTTTTCTTTACACCCAATTATTTCTCCCGGGAACCATAATTCTTTTATCTGTCCTTTCACGTTTGAATCTAACATCTTAATTTTAAGGTGCACTAGATGCTGATAATGCAGTAAGTTGCTTTTTTATCATGCTTTGAGAAGCACGAGAATGAATTGAGGCAGGGGTATTGACAACTGCATGCCAATCAACTTTTTGTGGGAGCAGGTAAGTGTGCCTTGCAAAAGGCAGCACAGTTTGAAATGTTCCAGGAGCTCTCGGTGTGAGACAGCAGGACACATGTCCCATGGTCAATGAAGAGTCAAAATAGTACACATAGCCCTCCCCTGTGAGCCACTTCCTTTCCTTCTCTAAATCTTAAATTGTGGAAGCTTTTCTCCCCCTTTTTGGCTAAGGTGGGTAAGAATTTTACTGCGGCCTATTTGTGGGTTCTATGGTGTTCAGCTGTTTCAGTGCCAAAAACTGTAATATAGGTTATTCCTGTAGAATGGTTATGTATCTTACACATGTCTGGTTTTGATTAACCAAACTCATACTGCGTTCAGTTGTGGAGAATTATTACTTGCTATTCTCACAGTAATATAAATCTGGCTTTTTAGAAAATGTTTGACAGGGAGTATTTTTTTTAAACTATTAGGGTAATGATTTGTAAACCTTTCATAAAGCTTTGTCTTAATATGTTGTTGTGGTCTTGTAATATGCCTCTGCTGCGTGATTAGTGAGCTCTATTTTGCATTTAGTTGGAAAGAAACAATGTCAACAAAAAACAGGAAAAGGGCTTATTTTAAACCAGAAGAAAGCTACTTCCTTGTTAGCAAATTTGCTTAAAACACTGAGTTGGTTCACCACTTTAAAGAACAAAGTAATTGGTAGGCATTTTTTTTGCCTCTTTAATTCTTCTAAAGTTGTCTCCTGTAAGACTTCTTGCCATGTAGAAGGACAGAACAAGAGCAGTACGGGCAGAAGAGACCTTTTGAAATATGGCCCTTGATAACCAGTCACATTTAAACCTAATTATCTTTCTTCCAATACCCTTGCTTCTATCAAAGATTCATCTGACTTGTAAAGTAACTGGTCAGGCACGTCTTACAGCCCAGCACAGTTCAATGACAGTAAAATCTGGCTATATCACATTTACATTAATTGTAAACTCTGCCCTTGAATTGTTTTAGTGGTTGTTCAAGTAGCAATCAGGTCCCACCAACACTGGGAAATGAAATATCTGCTCATCCCTGTCAAGGAACACCCATGTTGTAATTTGGTCTCTTAACCGCTGACATCACCTTGCAGGAAGGACCCAGACTCTTCCCTGCCCCCTCCTCCAACCAGGGGAAAATTGTGGTATGCTCGTTGTTGTTGTTGTTGTTTTAAATAACTGCTAATGACTTGTTTCTAGCACCATTTGCTTAGCATGGGTCTCTGTAAAGGCTTTGTGTGTTATAAAATGAGTAGACCTATCTTTTTAGCACTCTTGCATGTAACAGTTTGTTCCCAGGCAAACAAGAACCAAGGGTGCAATGTATTCATCTCTAGAAATAAATTGAATCCTGTTCACTTGTTGAGAAATTGTGGTCGTGTCAAAATGCTTGGGGCAGCTTGGAGTAATATTTTGAGGCATAAAAATCAATTATGTTGTTGCATTAAATAAGTATTTGAGCACATCTTGGTATTTACTGTATACATGTAGATTTTATTAAAATTTTCCTTTGACCAAATATTGTCACTTTTAGCACTTCCCATGTTTTGTCAAGATTAACTAATTCAGTGCTGTTAGGAATCAACCTGCAGGAAACTGAGTCCAAGAGTTTAAACGATTTCCCAAGTTTCACAGAGAATGACGTATCCAAAATCAGGATTAGAAGTAAAGAGTTCCTGGCTCCAGCTCTTCTGTATCCAAAAAAAAAAAAAAATTATCTGTATATCTCACTTTCACTAGCTACATGAAAAAACTTAATGGAACATCCAGTGCATCTACTTTTTTTTCTCAAGACTTTAATTTACCACTGTTTGGTATGTATGTGCATTTATTCAACTGTTGAAGTTAGACGTTATCTTTCCCCAAAGTCCAGCAATGGAAACAATGATACAACTGTTTAAATCTTGCATGTTCACTGGATGTTTTCTTGTGTTTTTTTTTGTCCTTAGATTTTGACAAAGAAAATTCAGTCAGATTTAGACCTACAAGACTACTCCATAGAAGGAGGTCACAAAGGTAAAAGACTTTATAATTCCTATCTGGCACTGTGGCCAGTGCCTTGCTTATTAAGCTATATGTATTGCAATTATTGCAAGTGTGTGTGTGTGTGTGTGCGTGCGTGTGCGTGTGTGTGTAAATAGGTTCACATGTCACTTAGAATGATTCTAGGACCTCTAACAATTTGACCCAAAACAGTTTATCTGAATTGGGTACTCGGGTCTCTAAATGCCTCTTGGTTGGGGGTGAGGGGAGCCGACTTATACGGATATCTACTAAGTGTGAGTGAGACAACCAAAGCAAGCCTGCTTTCTTGGTTTGAAAAATTTATTTTAAAAAAATAACAATGGAACTATGATTCCAGGGAGAAGGGAGATCAGGCACCTGGCTTGTACATGCAGACAAAACAAGTTTTGTCTGCATGTACATGTTCATGACCTTAGCTCATAAAACCCTAAAGAAATGTATCTGATATAGACAGAATGGTATTGTTGCTAGGTTCTGATTTAAATTGCTGATTGCTTTTGGGTGTAACTAGGTTAATGGGGCAACTATTCAGAAATCAAATGCCACAGCAGCAGATGAAGTTTTCAGACTTCTAATCCCTGAGGACTAAAAGTAACTACCAGTGCCCCCAAATTGCCTTCTGACCTGCAAAAAAAAAAAAAAAAAAAAAGAGTACAGCTGATCTGATTATGAATTTTCTGCTTGTCATGTGCAAATTGATATGTATCTAAAATAATAGAAGAAAAATAAGGAAACAGTAGAATGCCATTGGCCACATTTTGTTTGGAAGTATGTGAGTGCCTTGAGATTTAAAAAAAAAAAAAAATTAAAAAAAATCAAGCACTGTTTTCCACTGCCTATTTTATTAAGCTTTTCAAAGTGTAATAAGCAAGAACTAGCAGTAAACAATGCTCTTAATCAGGCATCATGAAATAGTCATAAAATATCTTTCAGCAGAGGAAGTTAAAATATAAAGTACTAAATATTTAAACAAGATACATAAGGTATATAACAAACTCCCCAAACAATACCCCAGATTAACCAGGCTCGATATGTTTGCCCAAATAAAAAGGTCTTGCAGTTTTCCCAGAACATGTCTGGGCTCAGGCTGTGATGAATCGCATGGGACACAAGGGGGAGGGAGTTACAGAGCAGCAAAACCACTACCAAGATGACAGCCCATGAGTTTTTGCCAGTCAAATTTGGTGCACTGATGAATTTTGCAGGAGGTTGCTCTCAGCTGACTTGAGTGATCAAGGGGCAAAGCATCCACGCCAGAAGATAGGCGGGTGATCCAGGCTGACCTGGACAAGCTCAGCAAATGGGTAGACGAGAACCTCATGGTGTTTAACACCGAAAAATGCAAGGTTCTCCACCTTGGGAGGAAAATCCTGCAGCATCCTTATAGGCTTGGCAGTGCTACGTTGGATAGCACTACGGAAGAAAGAGACTTGGGGGTCATCATTGACCACAAGATGAGCATGAGCCTGCAATGCGATGCTGCGGCTAATAAAGTGACCAAAACGCTGGCTTGCATCCATAGATGCTTCTCGAGCAAATCCCGGGACGTCATTCTCCCCTTGTACTCGGCCTTGGTGAGGCCGCAGCTGGAGTACTGCGTCCAGTTTTGGGCTCCACAATTCAAAAAGGATGTGGAGAAGCTTGAGAGAGTCCGGAGGAGAGCCACGCGGGTGATCAGAGGTCAGAAAAACAGATCTTACGATGATAGGCTGAGAGCCATGGGACTCTTTAGCCCGGAAAAGCATAGGCTCAGGGGTGATCTGATGGCCACCTATCAGTTTATCAGGGGTGACCACCAGGATCTGGAGGAACATTTGTTCACCAAAGCGCCCAAAGGGATGACGAGGTCGAACGGTCACAAACTCCTGCAAGACTGTTTCAGGCTGGACGTAAATAAGAATTTCTTTACTGTCTGAGCCCCCGAGGTCTGGAACAGCCTGCCATCGGAGGTGGTTCAAGCACCTACATTGAACACCTTCAAGAGTAAACTGGATGCTTATCTTGCTGGGATCCTATGACCCCAGCTGACTTCCTGCCCTTTGGGCAGGGGGCTGGACTCAATGATCTCCCGAGGTCCCTTCCAGCCCTGATGTCTATGGAATCTATGAAGGAGCAGGGAAATGATGTTTCAGGACTCTATAGGTCCTAATGTTGAATGTGTTGCTTCCAATCTATGTGCAGTGCAGCACCCATTTTGAACTTTGGCTTCATCAAAGAGAACTGTAAACTTGATACAGTGATGCAAGAATGGTTAACATTTTATAAAAGAAAACCCATGCATGTCATAAATAGCTTCAGTGACTAAGACGTACACAATTCAGAAGTTCATTGTTTCAGAAGAAAATATGGCTGGGAGGACCTCAAGGCCATCTAGGCCAGTCCCTTGCCCAGGGCAGGATTGTCCCTGACTAAAATAACCCAGCCAAGTGTCTGTCCAACCTGCTCTTGAAAACTTCCAAGGATGGAGATTCCACAGTTTCTCTAGGTAGCTTCTATCAATGCTTGACCACTCTCATAGTCAGAAAGGGTCCTCCTGATCTCCAACCTAAATTTCCTTTCCTATAGCTTGAGGCCATTTCTCTTAGTCTTGTCCCCTGTGGCCACAGAGAAAAGCCCATCTCCATCCTCTCTGTTATTGTCCAGGTATTTTGAAGGACTGTTATCAAGTCCAGTGTCTCTTATTCTGCTGCTCTCCTTTCCTTTCCCATTGGATATTGAATTTATCATTTTGTGGTAGTTGTCACCCAAGTTACCTTCTACCTTCACATTCTCAATTAATTCCTCCCTATTTGCAAACAGCAAGAAGATCTTCCCCCTTCTCTACCATCCGTCTTAAAAAGTTATCCCCAATACACTCCAAGAATTTGCTGCATTGCTTGTACACTGCTGTGTTTTTTCCCTCCCAGCAGATGTCCCAATTAAAGTCCCCCATGAGAACTAGAACCTGCAATTTGGAAGCTTCTGTCACTTATTAAAGAAGGCCTTGTCCACCTCCTCCTTCTGAGTTGGTGGCCTGCATCAGGTACCCACCACAGTATCCTTCCTGTTGCTATCCCCTCTGACCTTCACTTAGAGATCTACCTTCCACTTTGTACTACAGCTCACAATGTGTACATCACCATTACATTACATCACCTCATTTTTCAGCTGTCTATCCTTTCTGAACAAGCTATATCCATCCAAGACCATAGTCCAGTCAGGCAAATTATTCACTGCATCTTGGTAATCCCAATTTTATCAGAATTCTGTGCTTTGTACTAGGACCTCCACTTCTTTCTGTTTTCCATTTCTTTCACATTAGTATATCAACACTTCAGGTATCTTACAGATTGTCTTGTCTTATCCCTGAGAACATTGCTAAGCCTTCCACAGTTGCTTCTCCATAGTAATATTTATCCAAATTCCCAGACTTGTTACTTACCTCTGGGCATTTATCTTCATCCCCAGGTGAACCTAGTTTTAAGTCCTCCTTGCTTGGGTAGTAGGCCTGCACACAAAGATACTTTTTCTTCTCTTCGTCAAGTGGACCCCATTTCTTCCCAGTAGACCATCTTCCTGGAATTGCACTCCACGGTCAAAGGACCAAGTATTAGCAACACCATGTACACATCCATATGCTTATCTCCAGAATGTGTCTGCTCTTAGTTGTGCCTTTACGCTTGACTGGAAGGATCAACATGAACATCACCTGGGCCCTGTCCCTTTTACCCTGGCACCCAAAGCCATGTAGTCATTTTTGTTTTGCTCAAGGCTGCCTTGACAGTTGTACAAACTCTCAACTTTCCCATGCTGTTACCAAGAATCAGCACCTAATTCAGTTACATGACTTCAGTGTTTTTTTTAAGGGAAAGGAAGTAAGAAAAAAGAAAAAAAATTACTAGTGTAATGGAGTTAAATATTTCCAAAACTTAATGACTTACGTGCGGGGGGGAGGGGAGTGGAGGTAGCTAAAGACATTAAAGCAGTAGGTTATCTATAAATCTATCTGACCCAACAGAAACAGCTGTATTTGAGTTGTTACTGTACTTTTAGCAGAAAACTATAACTACTAGGGCAAAAAACATATCTAAATAGATGTATTCCTGGAAAAAAATAGTGTTTGAGATGAGAAATCTGCTCTCATCAGCATATCTTTTTAAACCTCACTACTGCAGTATTTTGAGTTACTATAATTTCACTTTCTTCCTTCAATAAAGAAGGAATAAAGGTAATAAATTTAATTTTATGCTCTAATGCATCTTAAACATGGCCATTTTCTCTTTTGTGACTATATTTTTATGCACAATTATTTGGCTCAACTATATATCAAATTTAAAAAGCATCATCTTCCTTTTTCTCTAGGTGTAGACCTACTGCATTAGCAAAGAACTAAATGATATTGATTTGATTGCAATGAGTTAAATGTTGTTGGGTTTGTTTTGGTTTTTTGTTGTTTTTTTGAACTAGCATCATAATGCAGCATAATGATTAAGGGACAAATGTTTCTGGCTCCCTCAGTAATTTACTACAAAATCTGCCTCACCATTCTTTACAGAAGAGGAAACTAGCTCTTTGACCTGCTGCCATCCTGATATGCAGCATACATGTTTCCACATAGAGGATGCTTAAAACAAAGCAGATTGCTTGAGGCATGAGAGAGGGACTGAGGAACAACAATATGCCCATCTAAGATTAAAAAAAATTGTGCTAACTGATAGGGCTGTGCAAAACGGCACCATTCCGCTTTGACTTCCGTTTTGATGGAACATTGTTTCGTTTTGTTTTGTCCAAACTGTTTCGACATTTCACCCATAGGCTATTCCGCACCCAGTGCCAGGAAGATTGGTGCTGTCGCTGGCCGCAGCTGGCAACAGCAGCCTCCTGTCATCCAGCAGGCAGATCATCGGCCCGCACCCCTGGGAGCAGCCCGGCACAGCCCCTGCAGCCCTCCTGGGGTGCGGGCAAACCCCTGATCTGCCTGCTGGATCACCAGAGGTTGCTGCTGCCACTGGCTGGGACCAGCACTGAAGCTAAGTAAGCCTAGCTTTGAAACTCAAAATGTTTCAAAACCTTCTAAACGTTTTGAGTGCTCTTGTTTTGTTTTGAAGCTGTTTTGAAGGCTCTTGTTACTTTTTGATTTTGCTGTTTGGAGCTCAAAACACGTCAAAATGGCTTTGAAATTAAACACCAGATGAAATTTCACACAGCCCTACTAACTGACCATTACAGGAAAGCATGTAAGCATAAGATATAGCTAATATGCTGCTTTTAATAGGATAACTGACTCCTCTAGATGAGGAAAACATGGCAACCATATTTTGTTAGGATTTCAGCGAAGTATTTGGTAGTGAAATAGTGCTATAGCACTGTTCAGCAAATAGTGAATTACCATGTTGGAAATTTAACTTAAACTGGAGATGAGGTTTGATACCACTGTTGTAAAATAGATGATGAACTAAAGGAGAGAGGACCAGGTTGTGCTGAAAGAGGAACCATCAGGCTGGAAGGAAGCTGTTAATGGAATTTTCTAAGGATAAGACTTGACTTTAATACATTACTGTTGTTTTTGCAACAAAGGCAAGTAACAAACAAGCCTGTTCATTTGTTGTTCTCAATATGGAGGAGGGTCTTAAGAGAAGAAAGGATTAGAATAACACAAATGGAATGGAGCTTAATAGTCTAAACATCTAACCATATACCTTGTATGGTTAAAATCATCATTGGAAACACAAGAGGAGGCAAAAGACTGTGGTGTATTAGTCTATCAGAGAATGATGGTGCCATCAATGTGCTATTGCTGAAAGAAAGGCAAAAAGAATCCTAAAACTGAGCGAAGCATTTCCAGTAAAGATATGAAGTCTGGAATGCCATTTTACAAGACTTTTTCTCTCTCAGTACCATATCCAAACAGGATGTTGGTGACCATGTTCTTTCACAGATCTCTTCTTTTTGAAGCATGCAGAATTTCCAGTGTCGATGCATTCATCCATTTAGATAGACCCTTGATGTAAGACAAACTGTCTTCCATGATCTCTCCTTTCTTCAGTCTTTCCAGTTATGACCAGACTTTCAACTTCCTCTTTCCTCGTAATGTGTTAGAGAAACTCTGTCTCTTTCTGATGTTAATCAGTAGCTTCCTCCTGCAGTTAATACTTAGTTAATACAGTTAATATTGCAGTTAATACTTAGTTAACTTTTCCTACAGTTAACACTTGGACCCTTCTCACTTTCTCTAATAATTTTATCTAAAATCCCTTGCAGCTTCCCTTCTGGATCAGCTATTAAGACCGTGTCATCAGCATAACAAAGGTGTTCAAATTCTGTCCAGCAGTGATCAGCTTTGGTAAATCTTCAGCCTCCCTCAGGATTTTCTCATTGTACAAGTTGAACAAGTCAGGTGATAAAAACACAGTCTTGCCTCACTTCTCTTAATTTGGATGAAATCACTTAGTTCATTTGCTATATTCACTGCTGCAGTTTGGTCCCAGTAGAGGTTTCTTAAGCTTCTCAATTCTTTACCAACAATATCCCATTCTTCCAGCATTTTCATTAACTCCTCATGCTTTTACAAGACACTGATATCTTATCAGGATTAAATTTAGTGTTTGATTCTGGTCACCCATGTTCAAAAATAAATTTAAGATGACCAGAAGGACAAAGAGCCTGTCTTGAGAGGAGGCTGAAGTTGGTTTTTACTCCAGCAAAGGAGGGATGCAACTCTTCTCTGTAGATGCTATGAGTGGGCATAAACACTGGAGGCAGAAAAGAGCAATTCAGTCTAAAGGACAGTGTTGGGACTAGACCAAACGCGTGGAGCAAACCTGTCAAGAACAAAGTTATGTCAGAAACTTGTAGGTAGGTGATTTCTAATGAGGTTTTTAAACAGCCTTTTGGTAGTAATAATAGGGCAAGTGACTTAATGTAGTTTGAAGGTGAAGCATGATTAAGTTTATATTCAAGACATCGTATGATATAGTGTGAGACCAGGGAACGGCATGCTTAATAACCCAGGAGACCCCAAAAGCTGGGACAGGAGTATAACTTATCCTACATGCCACAGTCCTTGGGAAATGTAGTACCTTGTAACAGCCAATGCAAATGCTCCAAAGAAGTGTGTTTTTTCCATACAGAATTGCTAAAGATCTGCAGAATCATGTCTGTCTTAATTATGAGCGAGGGTAGACTAGAATTCAGAATTAGAGCACATATCAAGCCTCCCATATTTTCATGTATTGAGATTACAAGTCATGTTAATTCCTCTAACCAGAAGCAAAAAATGTCAAATGGGGTGAGGGGGAAGGGAGTTTCTCAACAGGTCATTTCCAGCTAATTAAGAGATTGCCATTGGAAGTATAACAGCTCTATACAGATTCCAGTTCTAAATATTTATGTTTATGAAGACGTTGATTTCTCAGCTAGCTGGACAAACGAGCTCTCTTTACAAAGCACAAAATATATATAGTGCACTGTTCTAAGTTAAGCTTATTATACACTATATTTAGCTATTAATTGAACATGTGTGTTTTCTTTCATTCCTTTTTTTTTTAAGAGTATTTCTATAGAGGGGAGTTTTTTAGATTGTATAATACAATACTAAAAAAGAAATATAACCTACAACATTGTGTAAAATAATTTGTTTTAACATTCATTATGAAGAATGATTCTGTGCAGATTATTTCATCCCTATAATAACTAGCGTAGCATTTTAAAGTTTGTCTTCTTACATCAGTTTAATGCAGAATAAACTACTACCACTTCTGTGTGAGTACCAAATTGTCTTAGGCATGCTGCCTTTGCTTTCAGTTTCAAAAGCTATTGTTATTTTTCTTCACATAAAACTTGCTGTAGCACATGGGTAGCTTCCATTTTCTCTGCACTCCTATTATTTGTCCCACTAGGGAGAGTTTGACCTTGTTCATATGTCTCTTGAAATCTCGGCAAAATATATATCTTGATATTTCTACATTTGTAGTCTCTTGCAGTAAAGCTTTATTTTTATATATAATATATATATTAGCTTAACTTGAAATTTCCGCTGCTCAGTTCTATAAACCGATGCTGTTTTCAGTTTTCAGAAAGAGTTTTCAGTGGAAGATAAAGAAGAACTTGTGAACAGCACAAAAGATATCGATGCTAATCTTTTAGCAGTGCTTCCAAAAGGTAGGTAAAGAAAATGTGCATCTTGTCTTATCCAATATACACAACAATAGATGAAACAATGTAGACAAGTGCAAGGCACAATTTAAAACTACTTGGGTACAGGGGGTTTGTAAATTTAGTTTTCACCTCCCTATGGAGGATATACTAATGAAGGACACTACAGAAATCATGAAGTTTTCTTATACCTCGTCATTACATCTGCTTTATGCTTTATGGAATTCTGGGGTTTTTTACCTAATTACAAATAGGTCATACATTAGCTGAAATTCTGAACTTCAAAAAATAAATTATATTAGTACTGAATGAATGCTTAGTACAAGTACACTTTAATTCACCAGGTATTTGTATCACCAAAGATTCATTCAAGTAAACTCGGTAAATTTCAGTCTCATATTCAAGAATTAGCACTAGAACAAGAGATATTTTATTGTGATTGAGACCGGATGCAGTGGAGGGGAAAGCGGGGGGGAGTGGGATGCTGTTCTTAAATCACTTCCAAAGGAACCCAGTTTTACAGGCAGTTAAATAATGCAGACAAGCACTAACAGCAAGCTTTGTGAGTAGAGCTACCCACACATTTACTTCGAATATGAGAGAGAAATCTAAATATTGCAACTGGCCAATAAATGTCAATGTAGCCTAATTGTGCAAGAAATGATGCCTCTGGCAACACCTGTGTGTTCTTTCAAGGGAAATAGTTTGAAGTTCCTAGGCCTCCTTAGCTATCTTCAGCTAAGAAAGCTGGTGGTGTTTTTGAGTACCATAAGTTGTCCTCCCAAATTTATAATTAACTGACTACAAAGCAACAAAAATGTTATGTAATATGGTCAAGCAATGTTAGGGGAGGGTGTGGGGGTGGGATAGAACTGGAAATAATCCAGAAGATTAAAAGGAATTAAGAATCTGGTTGCAACTATTCCTTGAAAAGAAATGGGCTGAATTTGAGTGAACTCCTCCTCACTTAAGAATTAAACAGTTTGCTTCAGAAAGTTGTATAACCCTAGTGCTAAAATTGCCAAATTCAGAGAACTGGTAAAGGGAGAATTTCTCTTAAAGCTGCCAGAATTTGCCATTGTCAGACAAAGTTTGCTCTTAGATGGGTTTGTTCCTTTGTGCTGATGTCTGCATTCTTCCATGATGTCTGTTGCAGTATGCTTGAGAATGTGACACTGCTGACATGTCTTTGTCAAGTAATGTGGCTGACCTTGTAACACAGTATAAAATCAGTATGCATTGATATGTAAGATTTTTGCAATATAAACCCAAAATACCACTAATCTGTAGCAATCAGTAGAGCACCTCAACTGGGCCCCCAGATGTTGTTGGCTATATATACTTGGAAGCATAATAAATTAGGCTGTGACTGACCAATCTGAAAAACAAGACTTGGATTTAAATGGCCTTCACTTAATAACTTGGCAGCAGTTAGCCACCTTCTCTGGAAACTGGATAGAGTTCAAACTTAAATTCTTCTCATCATAAAGTGGTCGATTATTGACACTGAGAGGTTCCTTCATTTCTTAGTACCAGGCTTTTGGAAGAGCTTTCTGTGCAGCTTGCTATAGCAATTGCTATAACTGAAGAGTCATTGGCTCTGGTAGGTGAATTTTGATGCACATACACAACAATCTCAACCTATAAACTGACTGTAGTCACGAGGAATACCGTTAGACATCAGTAGAACTACAGCCAGTTATCTCCCATCATTTAGTTTTGTTACGAGCATGGGGAAAGTGCATCTGCTTAGTCAGGGAAAGTTTTGGAATGATATTAGGCAGTGCTGATTCTTATTACATCAGTATGACTCCATTCTTAATGCCTAAAATGTGTATACACTTTTTGAGGCATCTTTTAGAATGACTCCAAGTCCATATGCCCTCCCTTACAGGGGGTTTCTGAAAAGTTTACATCTATATTGTTCATATTTTAAGAGTAAAATTGCACATGACTTATGGTGTCCTGTCTTATATTGATGAGACTTGCAACTTAAACATCAATGTGTTGCATTACATTGACAGGAAGCTTGTTCCCCACCATCTTGTACCATAAAGAATGGATGCTGTATATTTACACTCACTACCTTGTTCCTTAAAGGATTTTTTTCTTAAAGAATCCAGTAATTTTATTTTTTTTAAATTCATTAATTTTTGGATGACATGGGTTTATGCTGGAAGCTGAGTACTGCACCTACTAACATGTCTCATCACTCTAGTATTCTAATCCAATGTCTTAATACGAGGTTAGGCAACATTTTTGGCTGGAGTGTTGGAAAAAAACATAATGTCTACCTTGTAAGGTGCTGGAGTGCTGGCATACCAGAAAAACAAAACTGGGGGGTACATGATAGGATGCACTGCACTTTCATATAGTTAATAATCATAAATGTTGCTCTTTTTTAACAGCAAATACCATGTTTTCTAAACCTGGTGACAATAAATAAAACTTCATGTACTACCTTTGTCGTGTATGTTTTTTGTTAAGCATATCGTGAAGAGAAAGGGGAAAAAGGTGAAGCGGGGGAGATGGAAAGAATTGAAAAAGAGAGAGGAGAGCTACCTTTCCAGCACTGCCCGGGCTTCTGCCCAGCCCATCCCGTGCAGCTGAGCCCCCCCTCCCCAGTGCAGCCTGGGCTGTACAACCTGCCCTGCATAGTTGAGCCTGCTCCTCCCAGTGCCACACAAGCTGATGCTGCCTGCCCGGCTCCTGCCTGCAACTCAGCCCCCACTCTGAGAAGAGACTGGTACCACCCCTGCAGCCAGCCCAAGCTCTGGGTAGCTGCTGCCAGCCATGCTGCTTGCAGCAGGGTTTGCAGCCTCCCAGCTACCTGCTGGAAGCAGCCCAGGCTCGTGGCTGGCAGCAGCTGCCCAGAGCTCAGGCGAGTGGTAGCATGGCAAGCAAAATGGCCTTGCATGCCATGCTCTGGCACACATGCAGTGGGTTGCCAATCCCTGTCCTAATATAAGTTCTAAAGTCTAAGGCTGTGACTGAGAGGCTGGTGAGAGCATAGTGGTGATGATTACACTTAGCTACATAATGATCAACAGTAACAATGGTAATGTTCAGGCCTGAAACACCTTGAGTGTAGTAGTTTCAATATAAAATTTAAAATACTTCCAGAAAAAATTCTTACCCTCTCCCCCAAATATTGCATGCTTTAGAATCCATATATAGTCATCCCCGCCCCCCTCTCCCCCGGCATATCATTGTGGTACTATTGATTTGAAATTAAGATTGGCCTCGAAACTACCAAGGGTATCTACAGTACCAAGGGTATCTACAGAGGGGTTTGTGCTGGTCATGCAGAAAAACATTAGTGAACAGATAGGGCATAGGCACCAACATGCACAAACTTCTCTTCTCTCTGTAAAGAGAAACCTGAAGCCTGACAGAGCTAACCAGTGTCCTTGGGAGCAAAATGTCACCAGTTAGATTTGGTTTGCATATCTCAAGGTTCAGCAGTTTAATCAATGAATAAAAAAAACCTCTATGGCCTTTTAAATAAAAGGAGCCTTTTCAGGTCAGAGCTAGTCAGATGATGATTTGCATAATTGAAATTGCCATCTGGAACTTTAAGCATAGATGATGTAATGCAGCATAGACTAGACCCATTCTATTTTTGTCTTGCTTGGGAAGGTGTTGAAGAGATGTTTTGTGCATCCAGTGTTTTATTTTGGACTGCAGAACAGTGGTAGAATCTCTCGAACTTAAACAGCATGTGGTTGCTATGTATTATTTCTAAGCATTAGGTCTATTGTCAGCATTTCAAAGCCTGCCTATGATTAATATGTAGCTCAAGTGTCTAAGTTCAGCTTTGAAAAGAAAACTTTTGTTATTAAGTTGTCTTCTCAATATTCTCATAAACCAGAGAAAAAGAGCTGCTTCCTGGTGGTTGAGCGATACTGTATAAAATCCATTGGTAATTGCAAGAAGGAAAATGAATGGTCTGATCATATACTTGGGTGGAAGTCTAATTGTTTCTATAATTTGAGGAAGTTTTAGGGGGATTTGTCATTATTCCATTGCTGCCTGTATTGCACACACTACTGTAGCCTCGGATGAAGAGGCAACATGACTCCTCTGGGGCTTTCTGACCAGACTGAAGAGTTGTAGCAAGGTTTTTGGTTTTGTCCAAGTTTTGCATACATATTACCAGTAAGTAAAATGGAAAAGTTTAATCTGACAAAGACTCTGAGTAACTAACCTTTTAACGTAGCTGCTATTGGAGAACAGGGTATTCATTTAGACAGAATGTTGGTAGCAGAAATTAATCATGATTAAGAGTTGAGGCTTGTTTTAATTGTGTTTTTGGCTTAAGGCATAACTCAGGTATTGCCCTGCCTAATTCTCTACCTCTGATTGAGATAGCGGGTCTGCGAGTGGGAGGGTCAAATTGCAGTCGTATTGACTCTGGGCTTCTGTTTAGCGAATGAAATTCCTTTGTGGGTCAGATTTTGATGTATAGTAACAGTTCAGTCAACCTAACTTGGCTTGAGAAGCTCATCTAGTAATTTTTTAGTTAACTTGCAGTGAAGATGGGTTCGTAGTGAGTAGTTTAAATGGATGTTCCAGGATATTTTTTCCTCCTCAGGACTAGTTTAAACTATAAACTAGTTTAAACTATGACCCCAGCTGATTTCCTGCCCTCTGGGCGGGGGGCTGAACTCGATGATCTTCTGAGGTCCCTTCCAGCCCTAATGTCTATGAAATCTATAGTACCACCAGACCTATTTAAATTAGTAGCAGATTGCTATCTGGACCTTGCTTGCCACAAGACGTCTGACCTGTAGCCCAAGAATAACAGCCAGGGCTTATTCTATTGATTCCACCCAAGTGTGATTTTATTCACCTTACTTGCATCTAGAACCAAACAGTTAAAGCAGAAGACGTGAATGGATGCTCCTCCTTGCTGCTTTTTGTGACATAGCCTGATGTTACAAAAGTAGATGCATCAGTGGGACAGAGGGGTACAAGGTGATATAGTGACTTGTGAAAAGGGTCTATCTGACCACTAGAAATATCTCTTACCTATATTTTTGTATTTTCAGTTAATTATAAATGCAAATAGTGTATTCCCAAGCTTCCTCTTAAGCAATTTTAACTCTACAATAAATTGTCATTCTTGGATAAAGTCTTGTTGTCAGCCTAGAATTTAATATATTCTAATACTCTACTAATACTGTAGAGTATTAGTTTAACTTGGTTAAACTTTTTCCTTGCTTAAACGGAATATTTATCGCAAATGTCCATCTCAGTCCCTGTTTGGCTGGTATTGTGTGAATTGGAACTCCTTTCTACAGCACATTCATCTGTCTTTTACAATCCAGTTGTGGAACCTGAACTACATAAAGAAAAAGTTAATGTTCTGTTACAGTAGAAACGTATCCTTTGATATAAAGGAGTGGCAAGCCTGTTGAGAAGTCCAAACCACCCTAAAAACCAGTTGGGAAAGTCTTTAGCCCTTTAATAGGCCTACATAGTGACACTAATGTAGAAAATCAGGTTTTTACATAGAAAATTGGGTTTCTGGAATTTAAGGGCACGTGTAGATGAAACGAGGGCCCTAAAATTGAAGTGGTGGGTTTTAAAAAGCACCACTTCAAGTTAGGGCTGATTAAACCCCCCTGTCATGCACACACCCTGCTGACTTACCTGCCTCTCCGGCAGGGAGCGGAGGTGAGCTGCTGGCAGGTGGAGCAGTCTGGGGGCGGGGGGTGGTGTTTCCCTTTGTGGCAGCAGCCGGCCACCCCCCCTCAGGCAGCACCTGCCCACAGGCACCTGGCTAGAGCAGTCCCAGGGGGCACCGCAGCCATGGAGGGAAGCACCAGGCCCTCGCACAGCTCAGGCAGGCTCTGGGGGAGGAGAGAGGGGTAGGGAAAAAAGATCAGACTCTGCTTTTCTTGGGCAGAGCTTGCATTCCCGGGCTGCTGCCAGGCTGCCTGCAGGGCTTCCTGCAGAGCTGCACACAGCCTGGTGCTTCGCTCTGCAGCTATAGGGGCAGCAAACTAAAACTCCTCAAACTCCTCAAAGGAGTTTAGTTTGCTGCGCCCCAAGCCATTATGCCACCAAATTTCCTACAGGGCTTGGAATTAAGACTCAGTACACGGCCGACCCGTGCAAACACCACTAAAGCAGTGCAAAAGCATTTAGCCCGCTTTAAAGTGTTGTGCACACATGCCCCTTGTTTAGTCTACATGCAGCCTAAATTCCCTACCATTTGAGATGCTATTTTTTTTGCCAGATATAAAATGATTGTACCACATTTGTTTTTCATATCTACTTCTGTTCCAAAGCAGTTGACAAATAACAATGGATAGATTGCATGTGTGTCCAATATAGGTATTACTTCACTGATTTCATTAAGTGCTAGAGAAAGACTGTAGTCACAGTTGCAAAAATACCTGATACTACTAAACAGTTTAGGACAGATGTAAAGGAAATAGCATATCCAGCTATGACTATAGGCAAGACTATCTTGGGGTTATAATTCCCCATGTTAAGAATGTAGCAAAGATACAGGGGTTAATTTGTGAAAAGTACACGTATGGTTGGGATTCAGACAATTCCTTCAGATTAGGATAAAGAACGCTTTGTGGGATGTTAAGTAAACGTTGCTTGGGGATCAGCAATTTACAGCCCGCAGGCTGGATTCAGCCCATAGACTGCAGGGGGAGAGGAGGGTGCACCACATTACAGCCAGGCAGCAGGGGGCTTCTGGCTGGCTGGTGGGGGACTTTGGCAGCAGGGTCCTTTGCTCATGCCACAGCTGTGTAGCAAGGAAAAACAGCAGCAGTGCCTGGGTTCAAGCACTACCCTAACATGGATCTGAGCTGGATCATTTCAGCCTGCAAAATGGTTGCCAACAGCTGTATTAATTGGTTGTGATAGAGCCAAAGTTCCAGTTAATGTGTTAAAATATAACTGCCTTGTTTACAGTAGTGTATAAGTGGGACTGGTACCTACTGTAGCATGTGAATATTTTTTTTTTATCAGTTTAGTGTTCTAGGAAACTGCTTGGTGAAAAGATGCTTGAAAACCTCTGCTTTCCTAGGCCATCACATCTTGGTTAACACTTTAAAATCAACATCTTACGATGTCTGTGGGGTTTTGAAAATTCCTAGTTTTATAAAGTGTTTTCTGTAACGAGACTTTTTTATTGTTTTTTCAGTTTCAGAATTAAGAAAACTTTTTGAACCAAAAAAGCAAGATACTTTGGAAATGAAAAGGTAAAAATGCCATTTCTAAAGTATTAGTTTTACAGACAGTTATTTTGTTGCATCTCCTTAGAAACTATCCCCAAAGCTACAGACATTTGTTTCAGATTGAACATTTCATTTCACCTTCTTGCAGAAAAGAAAGGATAGCCAGACGTTTAGAGGGAATTGAAAATGATACCCAACCAATCCTGCTACAAAACTGTCCAGGATTAGTGACCCATCGTTTATTAGAAGAGGATACACCAAGATATATGCGTGCTACAGATCCATATAGTCCTCACTTTGGTAAGAAGGGTGTGAACATATAAAACATCACTCAATTCAACCATGTCAGTTTGCTTTATACTTGAGTAGCAAATACACAGATCTCATACTTAATGGTTGAGAGAACTGTCACAAAATACTTCAAACCTGTTTTTTAGTTTTTCTACCTGGCTTTGTGTTTTATTTTTTGTGTTCTTCTGTTCTCCCACCATTTTGGAAAGAGCTACGTCTCTTGTTTTCTTAATAGTAAATTTGTTATAAGAATCCTGATTTCCTTTTGAAAGCTAAAAAGATTTTTTTTTATTGGTCATTTATGTGGTTTTGGAGATGTCTGTGGAATAAATAGAAGGTTATTTGGGAATATCCACAGATGATTTTTGTTAGGCAGCTTTTGACTCTCAAAAACCAGGGCCAGCTAAAGGAATGAGTAATACCATGTGTTCGAAGTCAGTTGTGTGTAAGTGAATGAATGGGGTAGGGACAAAACCATAGTCATAGAGAAGCAGGGCTGGAAGAGCCCTCTGGAGGTCATCTAGTCCAACCTCGTGCCAGATGCAGGATTATCCCTGTCCAAACTATACCATACACATCTATTGTCTAACATGCTAACAAAACTACACAGTCACCCCAGACAAGGTCTGACCCTGAGCAAAGGGACAAGACCCTCTAGCCAGGAATCTCTTGGTTTAAGTCCCATCAGGAGCAGTGACACACCCCAGTCAAAATCCCCAGCCTTGGCTGCAGCCTACAGCAGTGTTTCTGAAGAAAACACTTCCCATGGGGAGGGGGGGCAGAATCCAGCAACCGGCAAAGCCCAGAAGCATGGGAAATAGCCGTAGAGTAGTATATAGGCATAGCTATGCCTAGATCATCCCTGAGCAATGCCTGTCCACCTCCACAGATGGAGATTCCACAGCTTCCCTAGGCAGTCCATTCATTGTTCTGCCACTGAAGGTTTTTCTGATTATCCAGTCTAAACCTACTTTGCTGTAACTTCAAGTCATTGGTCTGTATCTTACTCTCTGCAGCAAGAGAGGGGAGGTATTTTCTCTTTTCTTTATGGCAGCCCTTCAAGCACTTTTCCCACAAACTGAACATGCTTAATTCCTTCAGCCTCTCCTTGTACGACTTGCCTTCTAAGCCCCTTATCATGTTTGTTGCCCACCTCTGCTCCCTCTCTAACTTCTCCATGTCCTTTTTAAATTGTGGAGCCCAAAACTGCTCACACTACTCTAGATGAGGCCTAACCAGTGCCAAATAGAGCCTCTACCACTTCTTGTTTCTTGCACTTAATGCTTCCACTGATGCATCCCAAAAACACATTAACCTTTTTGTGCAGCTGCATAGCACTGCAGGCTAATATTGAGTCTGTGATCTACCAAGACTCCTAAATCCTTCTCTGTAGTGTTGCTGTCCAGCCAGGTGTTACCCATTTGTATTTCTATTTTTGATTATTTCTCTTAAAGTGTAGCAGCTTGCATTTGTCAGTATTGAACTTAATCTTGTTAGCTCCATATCAGTTTTCCAATTTGTCAAGATCTTTCTGAATTGTGCTACCATCCTCTAACATGTTTGCTATCCATCCTAGTTTTGTGTGGTCTTCTAACCTGCTTCTAACTTTATGTAAATGCTCCTTGCAGGAAGATCAAATGAAGAGGAGGAAACTTCAGATTCTTCTGTAGAAAAGCAACCTAGATCATCTAGGTACCGAGCAGAATCCACAGGTGCAAAAACAGAACCATCCTATAGCACCGAATCCATGGATACCCAGGGGCTTGATTCAAAAGCAGAAAGGATAGCTAGGTACAAAGCAGAGAGGCGACGGCAATTGGCAGAAAAATATGGATTGACTTTAGATTCAGATGTTGATTCTGAGTATATGTCCAGATACATAAGGGCAAGGAAAGATCCTGATACTGCTGAGAAAAAGGGTGCAAAAAGTGAGAAGCAGGAAGATGAAAGCAGGGATTATAGTTCTCTGTACTCCTCCCGGACTGAGATGCAAGAGGCAAAGAGGAGTACTTCTGAATCCAAGGAGTACTCCTGTTCCACAAAAGAGAGTGTTCCAGATAGAGAGGAGCTTTTAAATGAGGAGAACAATAAACGAGCACAGGACTCGAGTAATATTGGGCAGGCTTATGACTTGTCTTCAGCAGTGGAGAGCTCTGCATCCTTTTCATTTTCTGGGCAAGAATCCTCCTTTAGTGAAGTGCCAAGATCACCAAAGCAAACTCCCGGAATATCTCTTTCCTCACCAAATCAGGTAGCCTCACCAAGCCACTCCCAGAATGACCAGCTTGTGCACATCGACACCAGACACAGGTAAGCATGCTTTTTGTTTTGGTTGCCTTTCCCTTATTCAGCTCTTAAAGCAATAGCTGTAGTACATCCAAAGCTTAAAAATGGTCACACAAGTTCCTCAATGCTACTAATTGATCTTCAGATTCCTTGAACTAGATTCTGGCTTTGAATTTGTGGATATCATAATTGTTTCAGATCATTCATTTCTTAAACTGAATTACTGTGCTTAAATGCTATGCAATTTTAAAATCCTGTATTTGCTGAGATGAAATTTAAACTCAATTTCCTTGATTTTTGTGTTTTTTGTGGTGGGTGTTTTTTTGGTCTTAAGCTGTTGTAAAAGAACCATGGAAACAACTATGAACTTTCAAGAGAGTTCTAGACAAAGAAAGAATGGAAATAGTTACAATATGCAATGTGTTGCTTCTATCAAAATATTTTAGATCTAACAAACACTTTTTAAAAAATGTATTCTCCTTCATATTCAGTGATTTCTACCCTCTCAACCCCCAAGAAAGAGCAAGTTGTCAGTACCAGTAACTCATATTCCTTGAAGTCTTTTGCTCAGACTTAAGCACAAGTAGTGTGTTTCTGTGCTGACGCATTGGAGGCAGAGCAATTAAGGTGTCTTCCTATGGCTCCAGGGGCACAAATGTAAAACTTGGTTCAAAGACTTCCCTCAGTGAGACCAGCTGTAAACAGGTACCTTGTTGTTTAGGCTGTGTGGAGAGTCAAAGGTGACTGGATATAATGCAAGCCCATCCCTCCTTTGCATGCAATCAACTCTGGAAACTGGCATGATTTAATGACACAAACCTGATGAACCATGAGTCCCAAATGGGTCTTTGATTTGGCTTTATTTTTGCAAATCAAGTTTCAAACTGGTATGTTGGATTAGTTGGAAAGAGTAGCTGAATTATCTGCCTATTTTCAAGACTGAAAACTTGAATTTAGGCAGATTCTGATTCTGTCTGTACTCTCGAATTAATTTTGAGATCCTGCAGAACTCCTTCATAATGTAACCTAGCGCCTATCTCTCTGTGTGTTCCCCGCTCACATACCAATAAAAGTGTAACTGTTTTGTTGCTTTTATGACTTGAGAAATCTCCTGTAATGCAGAATAACCAGATTCTTCCTGAACAAACTGATTTGCTTGAGAACCAAGAACTCATTTGAGAACTCCCGTACCAGAACCATGCTATTCCTCTGAAATAGGAGAGCTATCAAATACCTGATTGTAGCAGCCCAAAAATAAAATTTCTCTAATAATCCTCAAAGGACTTGATCTTCAGGCATCCCATAAAAAATCAATTTTTGCCAGCTATGCTAACTGAGGGTTTATGATAGAGCCCGTTAGTAGTTAGCTGGGATGAGACCTACTAATAACAGCAGTTTGTGTGTCCATTTAGCATTGAAATAGAGTTGCATTGACTGGATGTGTTATTATCATCTTAGGCTTGAATTATACTCAGATGACAAACAAAATTTTTGAGCGTTTGATTCCCAGTTTCCCTCACTTAATGGTATTGGTACACCCAACATCCAAAATAAGGAAACAGTCTTATTGGACAAAAGCAAATAGCTGGAAGGTCTCCTTTGGGCTTTACCCTTTCCTGTTAAGGTAGACACATCCAGCTGTCAATGCAGATGCAGCCTGCTGACTTGCAGTTTCTGGTTCAGTTCAGTGCTGAGGAGAGGCTTGATGAAAGTTCTTTTTAATACTTTTTTCAGAGCCTTATTACATTTCAGTGTTAAGAAATTTCAGTCTCATCCCGTCTTCCTTTGCAGATACCTGCATGCATTTGATATGTGCTTTTTCTAGTTAAATAAAAGTCTGAGAGAAATAGTGCACTTGTTCAAAGGAACCTGAGTGAGAGAATTACAAAATTTCACATGCTTTATCCATCCCAAACAACTGCACAGTGCAACTAAGCTGTAGATTCACACTATTACTTTGGACAGGGAGGTTTGAGAGAGGTTGTTCCCACAGCAGGTGTTAACCTGATCATTGCACTTTTTTATCTCTAGCTTTATTCAGTCAGTCAGAGGATAAATCATTGCTGACTAATTGTATTAGCAATAGGAAGAGGTAAAAGAACAATTAAAGAGCGAGTTATTAGTTTTTCATTTTGTTTTTATGAAGGTAAGGAAGGTGGACCAGAGTGGAGCCTTAAGGAAAATGGAGATTAGGCTCTTCAAAGCCAAGATCCTGTCCACTCCAGTTTGAACCCTGATTCTCTCATGTACTAAATCTTAGCAAGCATCACTAGCTCATGCAGCAATGAGGAGAGAAGGTTTAGAGCAAGGTTATTTCCATGTTTTATCAGTTTTCCAGCTCAAGAACAAGTCATTTCCCACTCTTATCAGGTGGTGAGAAGGAGCAGGCAAGGTTCATTTATAGAAGAGAATATGGTCTTTGGGGACTGTTCGAGTAGAAAATTCCTGCATTGATAATTTGCTGTTTGGGGAAAGAAAAAGCTGCTTAATAGCTTCCTGTCCAGCCTCTCACAAATGTTTTTTTGAAGACCAAGGAGCAGTAAGGGTAACTTTTTTTTATATATATGTGTATAGTCTAGTACAAAATGCCCAGTTTGAAAAGTAGAGGGGGTTGTGTATATTATGTTCCCTCCCCACCCCACCTCGCCTCACCCTACCACCATAGTTCTAGCAACCGGTAAAAGAAGTTCAGATCAAACAGTGGAAGAAACTGTGGAAGCATGGAAGGTCCACTCTTCCATGCTTTTCCCAGCTACTGCTCTTTGAAGCTGCCACTTCATCAGTGCCACTCACCACACTTCCTTCAGCTCCACTTGAGTGCTACGACAGATTTTCCTTTTTGTATGGCTCACTTTCCATTTTGTGTGAATGTATCTCTTAAGGATGAGCTTGATTTGTTCACTTTAGTGGAGGTGGCCCCACTAATGATCTTTTTGCCATGCTCTTTTGCTTTACTCCATTTCCAGGCAGTGAAATTGCTGAAAGTAATGTGCTAGTGGTAACTAAATTTAGGGCAGCTCTACTGTGCGTTCATTAAGAAGTAATGAAACTATTGTTCCTTGCCCTTGCTACTTTGTGCTTATTATTTATTTGCATTGCTCTTGTGCCCTGGTACACAAATCCCCTTCTGGGTAAATGCTAGGATGGTACTTGGGTGTGAGAGGCTGTCTGTGGCTTTTTTGGAAAAAACATATGGGCTTGGACAGATGTGGTCCAGCTGTTCAATAGCTCAGCTGCTTGAATTAAGAGCTGTTCCCTTGTTTTGATACCTGCCTGGGCAATGGGACAATGCTCACATGCATTTAGTCCTTTCATTTATAATTTCTTATTCCACCTCTCCTTTTTACTGCTGTTGATTGCTTCCTCCAGCATTCTCCTCTACACTGACTAGTTGTGTGTCCTGAATGTTTGCTTTAAAGTGTTCAGAACTATTTTTTGAGGTGATCGTCTTCCTAGTGGGAAAGCCTTAAAATCAGAGCTACAAACACTGTTTTAATATTAACATTGTTAGGTTTCTGTCTTTAGCTGCAATTAGACTATTCTTAAGAGCAAAAGCACATGCAGCTTGCTGCAGAACAGGTGTGGACATTCTGTGCTTGGTTGCAGAAAGTGGCAGATTAACTCTAAATTTAAAAATGTGGCATTCCTACTTTTGGATGTGCTTTAGTAAATGCCAAAGCGTACATTAACTGACAAAGGTGTTTGTATGGAAAACCTTGCAAAGAAGAATTTTTCCAACTCTCTTAGTTAGTCTAATAAAACATTGGATTTACCCAAAGAACCTTTTCTGCCATTAACAGACTAGGAAGAAGTTCTGTTGTTTCAAAGCAACCTAAGATCTGCAATGTCACTTCCTTATAGCATGCAGTGAAAGGCTTTTTCCACAGCTATGTGCTAATTTCTCTTTAGTGATCTAAAAGGAAAAACAACTTCTGGAGTTTTTTTCCCCCTGTAAGGGATTGGCTTTAAATGAGTCTTGGATACAGTGAAAAATATTGGTGAAGCTGGACTGAACTCTACTTGGAAGAAAATCTAATTTTGAAGTGGTGGGGGCGAGGTGGAAATAAGTGGGCCCCTTTTTAATTGATCCTAAAATAGGAAGGGCAAATCGCAAAAGAGAGTCTTCATCACTTTGAGGCAACTCTAGCTGCTAAAGCCGTGTTTGACTTCAGAGTGACTCTCTTCTGTACTGTAAGGAGCTACGCCAGTCTTCATCATTGTAACTGATCAACATTGGCACATGGTGCTTTCAAAATGCGTGTGTGCATAAATGTCCCCATTGTCTAATGTCGCTTGATCAGGGGATAGATGTACTTGCAAAATCTTCTGTTGCTGTGAGACCCTGAATTACCATGGATATAAAGCCGATAGTATAAGTCTAGAGAAAACTGATGGGGGATTTGATAAGTCTTCAAATACATGAAGGGTTATTATAGAAGATAGAGAAAACCTTTTATTTACTCTGTGGACATCGGGATAAGATTAGGAGCAATGACCTCAAACTGCAGTAGAAGAGATTTAGGTTGAAAATTAGGAAGAACTGTTTGCTCATGAAGGTGGTTATGTATTGGAGTAGGCTGTGTAGAAAAGTTGTGAATTACCATCCTTGGAAATTTTCAAAAGCAGGTTAGACACTTAGTTGGGATGGTTTAGATAGGAATGATTCTGCGTTGAGCAGGGAGCTGAACTACTAGATAATCTCATGAGGTCCCTTTCAGCCATACTTTCCTACAATCATATGATCCTAAGCTGCATCTGCAAATGACTGCAGTGGTAAATAGTTATCCTTTATTTCCTGGAAGCCTTTTGTAGCCTTCGATTGTTTTACATTTTTATGCTAAGTACACACAGTCAAAAAGTCTGACAACTGAATCAATTCAATCTTGGCAGGTTAGTCTATGATGCGTAGATTGAACCAATAAGCAAGTGAAAGTGAACAGACATTCGCTTCTGATTCTGGAAATGCAGCCACATGCCTGCAGTAGTCAGGCTAAAACGCCGGGGTGGGGGGTGCTAGAGCACATCTCCTTGCTCAGCTGGAGCAGACAGCTTGGGCCAAGGCTAGCCTATGCACCCTGTGGGGGGGGGGGGGCGGGAATCTTGCAGGGGAGGTGCAAAGCATCCTAGGATATTGGGGGACTGAGAGTTAACTTGAATCTGGAGGGGATCTGGGACAGAAGTTCAGTAAATTGATGTAGCATAAATCCAGTTAAGTCTGATACTATGTCCATCCAGGTTTATCTTAAGCTGGTTTTGGCTATTTTGGAAGCAACTTATGTGCATTGAACTTCTGTTATATTACAGGTTTGAACCAGTTTCTGATCACTTAAACCGGTTTGTGTGTAATTTCTGTCCTTATGCAAGGGGCAAGGATTTTTTTTTTGGGGGGGGGTGCGATATCTTTTTATTGAACCAATTGCATGGTTGGAATAAAATTGGATAAGTTTTCATATGCAAGACATTCTTCATCAACTCTTGCATCTGAAAGTTTGTATAACTTTTTTCCAACCTTACAGTTGGTCCAATAAAAGATATCACCCCCAAAAATTCCTAGCCTCCCACATAATTCCTGGACCATCAAGGCTACAGCATCATTTTAACACTACTTTAATTTTTTTAAAAGACATTTTAATATTGTTTGTGTTTTGTAGCCAGCTGTAAGAAAACCAGATTAAAACTGTTTTTTTCTGCTTATTTAGAACAGTTGTAACATTCCAACCTAAAACACAGCTTGTTTTGGGGCTCAGTGTAGCCTGGGACTGGGAGTTACTGCATCTGAACTGAAACTATTTGGCAAAGTGCTTAAAGAGGAAAGCTTTTTAAAGGCCAGTTGCTCTATGTAGGTATTTCTTTTTAAACTGCATTAGCACAATTTGATTTTTCTAGCATTATCAAATCTGAATCTGGTCAGAGTGATAAGCAGGATTTTTGGTAGTATTTGCTTCTTTAGATTTTGAATAGAAAAGTAAGTCTAAATTTTGGGTACAATATAGTGCTTCTTCCCTGCTATCTTATACAGACTATCAAACCAGAAAGTGAAATTAGCTGTAGCTTCTCTTGGACTTTCATTTCAGACATTTGAACCATTTGGGCACGATGTCACAGCAAAATACTTAGGATTCTGTAGATTATGTGGAAGAAAATTTATTTAATTAAACAATTGTGCTGCTTCATTACATTAAAATGTGCTGTGTTGTTTAACTTTCTGAAGTTATCCTTATAACTGAATGAATACTTGAAAACTGTTTTTAAGATATTGGGGTGGGAGGGTACATAAGACTGAGTGTGCATGTATTGACATCTTGCCAAAAGCTATCTGAAGTTCTATTTTCTATAGTAGTGCAGGGAAAGCAAAACCTGAATGGTTTCTTCAGAAAGATTCGGAAGGGGACACACCTTCACTTATCAGCTGGCCCTCCAGGTATCCTAAAATATAGCTGTGTGGCTAACAATCAAACTGTAACAGTCTTCTTCCCCACTTCCCTTTTTTTTTTTCTCTGACATCAATTACTGTTTGTCTTCTATATCCTTTAACAGCAGTGGATGAGAAAAGATCACTCCTATTCAGTGAACAGCCACTGAAACTTACTTCTGGAGCATCTGCTTTTATTGTAACTTATAACTAATTGATTTAGTGGAAAACTAGAAATACCCCCAATGTTTCCTTCACAGCTATTATTCTATTGGCTTTGGCTAATTTCTGTAACTCATTATCTTGTCTCTGGTCTGTTCTTAACTATTTTTTTCCTTTGCACTCTGCAAATTTTAAGTCCTGAAGGTAGTTTTATTAAAAATAAGACTATCATTTTTCTAGTGGGTGAGAGGGAGGGGAAGAAGGATTAAGAACGTAAACTATAGAGAAGACGAAACAACTTTATTCAGAGCTACCGGTGGACTTTATACCATATGACGGCATGTTGGAATAGCCCCCAAATAGGAAGCAGGGGAGACGCATTCCAGGGAAGACTTCATTTTGGACTCACGATTAATTATCTGAATCTGAAAACATGCAGAAAGGATACTCTGGGGAAAAAACTGATGGCTTCATAAAATTCTGAAGTGGTTTCTTAATCTTTCAGAATAAACATGACGCTTTTTTTTTTTTTTTTTTATAAATAAGTTGAAAGAAAGGCTTCACTTCAAAGTGGGTCAGTCTTTAAAACTGGAATACCGAGCAACTTGAAAGGTTAATATGCCAGTGGTGTGGGTCCTCGCTCTCAAAACCCCTAATCCTGGTTTAAAAAGTGAACCCCATATATTCAAAGTTAATTCTGAAAAGTCTGTTGATAACAAACCTTGAACTACACTTACTTAGGGATTGGAATATCTAATGGACACTAAACCGGGCAAAAAGCACCTTACTGCTTACCGTTTTCAAGGAAGTACAGATCTCTTTTTAATCTTTATGTATAAAACATGTAAAATTGCTTATTAAATGAATGCTCTGTAAACTTCCTGTAACTTTAAAAACTACGCTAGAGATTTCAGTTGCAGTTCTTTAATTTACATATAGGACAAATTATGCCCTTGGGTGTCTAACTCCTCCTGGCAGGAACTAGCAGCAAACAGTGAAAGGCAGAACGTAGCTCTGCATTGGTACATGTGCATCTTAAATGTTAAAAAGCACTGCTAGAAACCTGAGTCAAGGTGAGAGAAGTTTTGATACATTTCCATAAATTCAACATATCGGGATGCTGTGAAGGCTTTTTTTAAATGTTCATAAAGCACACGCTTTTTATTGAAGCTGTGGCATAGTTTTAACTCAACGATGCTTTAATTTGCTGTTGCCACGCTTTCACTTTTACAGCTGTGCCTAAATTATATTCAGTCTGTCTTAGCAAGTTTAATTGAATTTGTTGCAGCATCTCAAATTCTTCTACTTAGACCAAGCAAAAATCTACTTGAAGATCTCCTATATAACATACTTCTAAAAATTGTCTTTATTTGTTGTAGGGTGGGGGAAGATACCCAGATAATATATTAAGTAATTTGTTGTTCTCAAATTGAGCAGTAAGGTGTCAGCTGCTTGTGGTGAAAAGACCCTCAGAAATCTGAATAGTGCATATTGCAAAAGGAACATGGCATTGTTTAAAACTGTTTTTTAGAAACTGTTTTTATTCTCTCTTTAAGACTATAAGAATGCACTGTGTTTGATAAAGGAGCATCATTGTGGTTCATGGGAACATGCTCTAAATTTGATACCTTACTCAGTTATATTTGTAGAAGGCTGAGCATGTTCTCAGACGCTTCTAAATGATTTTCAGTGTCCTTGAGTGACACGTTAATACCAAGATTTTAAGGGGGAGGGAGATTTGACCCATTCTGTTCAGTTACTCCTTTGTATTCTGTTCTAATATAATGTTGCTCTGTGTTCTTGCAATAAGAGCATGTTGTGTTTTGTTCCTCCCTATAATCAGTTGTTGTTGTTGACAGCTTTAATCCTTTTTCTTTCTTAAAGAGTAAAAGTTAGAGAGAAACTGGTGAAAGAGGAAAGTACTCGTGGAAGCCCTGAACTTGTCACAGATGCTCTGTCTCTCAGAAAATCACAGCCAGTGCCAGTTCATTACATGCCTCTTCAGTCAGAAATATCTGCCTTTGATAGGGTTGCCAACCAGTCACTCAGTTCAGTTCGCCAACCAATATATGGCTATATTCAGTCCACTGGTGTTGCTCAAGCTGCTAAGCTGATGGCAATGGAAGAACTAGCAAATGTGTCAATTAGCAACTTGTTAGTTCCAGACAGTGCTGGTTTCATCACAAAACCCCCAACAGACTCTCTGCTACAGAATGAAAAGAGCGACATACTTGAGAGCTATGGATCAAAGCCTGATGAACATAATCTGGAGGTGGAAGAGCTTTCAAAAAGCAGAAAACCGATTCTGCCGTCTGAGATTCGCAGGCAAGGGAAGAGCCATGAAGGCCTTTTTAGAGGAAGGGAATTAGACAAGCCTACAGTTAGCTCGTCCCTGATAAGCAAGCCAAAGGCATCAGAGCTTCAGAAAGAACTTGAGTGCATAATGCATCAGATACCTGAACCTCAGCTTAAGATGCCTGAGAACATGGAAAGGAGTGAAACTACTATGTTTATCCAAAGTGGATCTGTATCGCAGTCTGCCAAGGCAAAAGGCACTCCTCGGGAAGTGTCTGCAGCGAAACAAAAACTCTTGACTCGCTCCTTGTCTGATTACACTGGTGCTCCTAAGCTAGAGACTTTTAAAAGTAAGGAGCCAGTTACAAAAAAGGAGATGGAATTTCAGAGTGGTGAAGCAAATGTGCCCAATGGTGAGATTGGCATGGTAGACACAAAGGTCTCTGTTGCCCAGCTCCGTAATGTCTTTCTGGAAACTGCTCATGCCAACAAGAAAGCTGAACTGTAGGTGACATTTTAGAAATTTTTGTGTGACGCTTGCACGTCCTTGGCAAAATGATGCACAAACTCAACATTGGTTTTGTTCTGTTTTAAAGCACACAGCTTAGCTCTCACCAGTCTGTGTTGGAGGCTGAGTCAGCCTGAATCCTGGTCTTTTGCTTCTGCTTGCTAGCCCAAGTAATGATGTCGGGTAGCTGGAATGTTTACTTCTGTGCATGTTACCCTAAGAGCATGCAGAGTGATCGTTAGCATATTGTTTTTGTGAGATGCTTATATCTGTGCTTTTACTTCTCTCTCCTATTCTCTTTTCTATGCACTTCTTATCATATGGTTAAAAGTGAATCTCGGTTTGAGATGTCAACAGCAGGTAGTGCTTTATCTGCCAATACTGAACGAGAAAGAGGGCCACGAAAGCCAAGGCGCTATTTTTCTCCTGGTGAAAGTAGAAAGACTTCTGAGAGATTTAGAACTCAACCTATAACTTCAGCAGAACGAAAGGAATCAGATAGGTAGGCAGCATGCGTGTGACTTTCTGTAGTGTTCTCATGCAGGTAAATGTAGGCAAGCTCACGTAGAAAACTTTCTCACAATGTCAGCAAAAAAACTTTTTACAAAGGGTTTTCTGTCTCCATAACAGCAATAAAATATACATTTTTGTATACGAGCAGTTTTGTTTCTTCAGAACAATTTTTGAAGTATTTGTTGTAAATGCCTAACTAAACCAATAGGTAGTTTAATTATTGTAAAAATGAAAGTACAACCAAGCAATTGTTCCGAGTAGGAAGAAAGTCTGTCTGATTTTTTTTTTTTTTATATATATCGCAGATATGTAAAGGGAGCTCCTTTTTAAAACAAACAACAATTATGCCCAGACTCAGTGTTTTACATTTAAAAGGATGTCCAGAAAATTCCTAAGACTTTAATATGAATTGCACTTGGAATAATTTTTCCTTTTCTAGATTTTAAGTTTGGCTTGTACTGCTTGCCCTACTGCTTTTGTTAAAGGATTTCATTAATGGAAAAAAATTAACTGTTAAAAACATGTAGCTTTCTCACCTATGAGACAGTAACTGTCCCACCTGACCATTTGAAACTGGATTTGTTTCTAGTCTGTGGTTTCCTTTGGTTCCCTGCAGCCTGTCTCTCCCAACTGACTCTCTTTATTTGCTGTCTTTCACTAGATCTGCTCTGACTCCAGAAATGCCAGCTGCTGATGGTAAGCGTGCCTGAATTTCTGCTTGGATAATGGTGAAGTGGGGCAGAGATGAGGGAAGGGGGTGAGTTGCAAAAAGTGCTTGTCAGTAGGTGCATCTACACATGCCTCTGACTGTGCATTTGGTGCTGCGCAGTGATTTAGTACTTGCTTTAGTACTGCACAGGCCCAGCAGCAGTTGTTTTTAGATGTTCCATCACTGTAGCAGTGAGCTGTGGTGATGTAGCTAAGGTATCACGGTTTATGCCTGCTAATGCTTCGTCACTGTAGCGAGATCTATGTCGCCGTAGCTTGTTGTTTCATGTAGATGCACCCAGTATGACCAAAATCCAGCAGTCAGTATAGTATTACAACAGAATCTATACAGGCAACCCCCACTTAACACTGTTTCGCTTAGCACTATTTTGCTGTAACGCTCATTTTAAATTGATACGTGCTTTCACTTGGCGCTCAGCGAGTTTCATTATAATGCTCATGGTCACCATCTTGGGTCATTAAAAACAATTGTGGTTGCCACCTTGGGTTGTGAAATACTTTTCGATTTCGCTGAACGCTCGTTTTTTCAGGAAACAATTAAGAGTGCTAAAAGCAGGGGTTACCTGTATATATAATGGGGTCGGTCTGTCTGTCTGCCTGTCATGCTCCTGGGGGGCCTGGCTCCTGGTGGGTCATGGCCACAGCCAGTGCTGCGTCAAGAATGAAGGGCGGGGTACAACTCCAGCAGAGCAGGCCAGGCGGATGCGGGGGTGGGGGTGTGCAGCTGGACATGGAACAGTGACACCAATTGAGGGGGGTGGCGCAGGACCGGACATGGAGCAGCAGTTGCACGGGGTGGCGGCATTGGCCGTCGTGTGCAAGTCACGTTTTGTGTGTGTGTGTGTGTGTGTGTGTGTCCATTCCTGAAAGGCAGCACAGGGTGGGGGGTGGCGGCGCTCCAGGGGTGGGCAATTCACTAGTATCACATACTCTTTTAGCTATTCCTAATATGCTTTCATGGGTCATAACTAGAAAGGCATATTTCTGCCATTTATTAATTAAAGCCAAAAAAATCTGTCTGCAGCTCCCTAGTCAGCATTATAGTTAAAAAAAAATTAAGCCAAACATTTTTCCTATAATTATTTATATCCACTCAAGATTGTAGATATGATTTTTATTTTCATATTAACCTATTTCTAATCAGTAGTCTCTGACAAGTGCTTGGGAAGTATGAGTGCTGATGGAAACTTTTGTATTGGTCAAACAAATATTTTTCTAGTTAAGGAAATTGCTGGATACTGAAGCTTAGCACGGTAATTCTGACCAGCAGCCTTGCTTCTCTCTTCCATGGTTTTATAGTACTTCAGTTCTTACACAAATAACAAAGCTAATCTCTTGAACAGGTAAATTTAGAGTTTTAATGCTTTATACTATACAGTCAGCCAGGTTTATCTTAAACCAGTTCCAGCCATTTTGAAAATGGTTTATGTGCACTGAGCTTCTGTTTTACAGGTTTAAACCAGTTTCTGATGACTTAAACCAGTTTATGTAACTTCTGTCCCTAGCCCAAATGTTTATTACTAGTTCTTGAATCTAGCAGGTCTACAAATATTTTTTGAGAGTTTTAATACATTAGGACACAGAAGCAGTATAATTATAATCAAGTTGCAGCAAGGGAAGTTTAGGTTAGATACTAGGAAAAAATGTCTCATGAAGAAGGTAGTAACGTAGTAATTTACTGTTTGAACTATACAGTAAAAGCTTTGTTATCCAGCATGAGTGCGGGGTGTGTGCCAGTTGTATAAAAATTTCAGTGACCTCAGGGCAGAGGTTTTTCAGCCGGACATGTGAGGTGGGGGGAGCTGTAGCTTCACACAGAATTGGGGGGGGGGGGGGGGGGCATGCAGAGCTGTGGCAGCACAGGGTGGTGCGTGGCAGCGGTAAGACCCCCTCCCCACCCAGCCAGAAATTCTAATTAGTAGTGTTCCGGTTACTTAAATACTGGTTAACACAGCTTTTACTGTATATAAATTATTATTGAGAAAATGTATTAATTGAACACTGATATATTCATCCATAGATGCTTCTCAGGTAAATCTCACGATATCATACTCCCATTGTACTTGGCCTTGGTGAGGCCGCAGCTGGAGTACTGTATCCAATTCTGGGCTCCACGATTCAAGAAGGATTTCGAGAAGCTTGAGAGAGTCCAGAGGCGAGCCATGTGCATGATCAGAGGGCAGGAGAACAGGCCTTATGGATAGGCTGAGAGCCATAGGACTCTTCAGCCTGGAAAAGTGCAGGCTCAGGGGGCGCCTGGTGGCTGCCTATATGTATATAAGGGGTGTACATCAGGATCTGGGAGAACATCCGTTCACCAGAGCGCCCCAAGGTAACACGAGGACCAACAATCATAAACTCCTCCAAGACAGTTTAAGGCTGGACATAAGAAAAAATGTCTTTACTCTCCGAGCCCCCAAGACCTGGAACACACTTCCTCCGGAAGTGATGCAGGCACCTACTCTGGACTGTTTCAAGAAACATTTGGATGCTTATCTAGCTGACTTCTTGCCCTTGGGGCAGGGGGCTGGACTTGATGATCTTCGAGGTCCCTTCCAGCCCTAATGTCTATGAAATCTATGAAATATAAACAAAAAAACTGAGTACTTTTTCTCTTCTGTATTTTAACATTCTGTCCCTAAGCAAAAGCCTAATTTGAAAAAGGCAAGTTATACTCCTACATACATGCTATTTTTGAGGAGAACAGACCCTAACTTGCGTTTGCATTTTACTGCTCATTGTTTTCCTGGTTCTTCTTGTGCCAGTAAGTAAATTTGTCTTTTGTAGTTAAAATGATTTCTGGACTTATTTTCTGATGTGTTGGTATTTACAGTGCAGTATTTTAAGTTCACGTTATATCATGCGTTTTTCTTCCTGTAGATGAAGAAAAACTGGATGACCGAGCCAAACTGAGTGTTGCTGCAAAAAGGCTGCTTTTTAAAGTAAGCATTGTGTTTTCTCAAAGACTGACTTGAATGCTTTTATGCAAGAATTGTCAATAACCCTGATGCTGCCCAAGTATACTTAATCTCTACCTGCATTAGTGTCTTTGTAAATCACATATACTTTTCCTTGTCACCCGAGTGCTAACTATATTGTTTATGAAGTTTTCAGGAGACTACATATATCACTTGGAGATATGTATAGCACTTTTTTTATCTTCATGTTGCTTGTTGCCACTGTTCCTCTGGCAGTTCAGAATCATCTATGTAGAAAATGTAACACCTAGCATCTAAGAAAGCTGCACAGAAACACTTGTTCTGGTAATTTCTTCTTTGTTGGGGTTATTAATGTCAACATGTATATGATCCCAGGAAATGGAAAAATCACTTGAAGCAAAAAATATTCCTAAACCACGTTCAAGGAATTCAGCAGTAGAGAGAAGACTGAGGCGTATGCAAGATAGGTCCCGCACACAACCAATTACTACTGAAGAAGTGGTCATTGCAGCAACGTAAGTTCAAGTAATGCATTAGCTTTGGTGTTGGCTACTGCTTTTAAAGCTGAGACTGTATTACATATGCATCATATTTACAGCTTTTTTAGTGAGGAAAAGATTTGTTGTCATGGCGCAGTTTTAAGAGATACAGGGAATTGCTACTTGGTTATTCCTTTAGGACTAAGGGGTATAGCAGGGGTAGGCAACGTTTTTTGGTCAGAGTGCCAAAAACCCCCAAATTCCTACCTTGTAAAGTGCCAGAGTGCTGGCATGCCAGAAAAACAAAATGAAGCCAAGGGGTACATGGCAGGATGTCCTTCATGTGCCCCCCCAGCCCTGCTGCCCTAATGCCCTCAGCCTGGGCTCCCTGCTGGCAGCAGCTACCCAGGAGTCGGGGCTGGCTGCAACCGGGAGGCTGCGAATAGCTGCGCCAGGCTCCGGAGCCCCAGCATCAGCTCCGTACTGGCATGTGCATCCGCATGTCAGAGCGGGCAATGGGGGAGGGGCCTGAGGCAGCACAACCCTGGTCTCTCCCCTGCTCCCGACACAGAGCTGGTGACTGGGCTCCACAGCCCAGCGCAGCTGTTTGTAGTCAGCCTGGGCTCTGGGCAGCTGCAGCAAGCAAGCAGGGGGCAGGCTGCAAACAGCTGCACTGGGCTTCACAGCTCCAGCATCAGCTTCATGCTGGCGGCGACTGCACCACACCTTGGGACAGGCTGCACTGCCCTGCCTGAGGCCCCTCCCCCACTGCCCGCTCTGAAGCCCACCTGCACACGCCGGTATGGAGCTGATGCCAGGGCTCCAGAGCCCGGCACAGCTGTTTGGAGCCTCCTGGCTGCAGCCGGCTCCGGCTTTGGGGAGCTGCTGCCAGCTGGGAGCACTGGCTGCTCCCAGCAGGCAGCTGGGACACTGCAAGCCCTGCTGGGAGCAGCCCAAGCTCTAGCAGCTACCCAGAGCCAGGGCTGGCGGTGGTGTGCCGAGCAAAGTGGCCTCGCATGCCATGTGGGGGGTTTCTGACCCCCGGGGTATAGGGAGGACTAAATTGTATGAACTGTAATAGTAAATTCTCAGCCAGAGTCCCACAAGAGCCATTCAAGGGTGTCACTCAACATTAGCATTGTTAGATGTGTAATATGTGTCACAAAGTGAAACCAGAGGTTTCAAATAGATAAATCCATCATTTTAAAAACCTTCAGACCTGTTGTGGTCTTTCCAAATGCTTTGTGCTAGGAGAATTACTCTATTATTATTCCATAGTCAAAAAACAAGTGAACTCTTAAGAGCTGGTATTTTCTGAGGGGTGCCTCAAGTCTAATAAGGCTGAGAACACTGAACTGTAATCTCACAGAAATCTTGTGAAGCTGACATGTAGAGAGGGATGATTGCAGCATTGGATTGTAAACCAAGTAAAGTCATTTTTGCCTTGAGGAAGTCTTCACAATTCAGTTATGGAGCATATGTGAATTGAGGAAAACCTGTGAGTGAGTGCTCCTGTGCACCTTCTGAAAATCCGTGTCTTGCCCTCTCCATTCATGCATCCTGTAACTGTCTGGGAAACCATGGGCAAACCAGTTGTCAGAGAAAGAATCCATGCACGTAATTGGCAAATAGAATGAAGAAATTTTTGGTTTACATTGTGGGTAGCATTCAAGCACTAGAGAGAGACTCACTTTGCTGTCCTAAGCCTCTCATTTAGCTCTTTCAAAGTACTTTGTCTTATTTTGCAAGAGTTTGCAGCAGATAACTGTTAATTGTAAAATGTTGCTGTTTGATTTTTGTCTTTTCTGTAGTTAACACTTAATACAATGCTTTTCTTAATGCTTTTTTCTTCTCTCTCTTTGTGAATTTTCCCTCCCTTGGCAATTCTTTTTAAAGTGAACCTACCCCTGCTTCACGTTCTGTGAATACCCACACTGTAGTGGCAAGAATACCTAGTCCCACTGTAGTTAAGAGCACTGTACAACCTATCAGGTACTGGGGGGGGGCGGTAAACCTGCATGTTACATGGAGCACAAGGTTCCTGGATAACAGATGCATCTTAAAATTTTGAATGGCTTATCAGTGTGTCAAACAAGTCAGCAACATTTATTTCAAGAATGTTTTAAAGATACCTGTCATCCTTGTTTTTCTGATTGCATGATAAAACGTTTAAGCTTTTGTGCTTGTTGAGCACCTGACTTAGGACCTCTCTTTACTTGTTTTGAAGCTTATATTTTATGTGGAAGAATTGAACTTGCATGATAAAACCTGTAGCAACTCCTTCTTGCTCCCTGCCCCCCCAAGTGCTTTTATGTTGTTTTAAAAAGTGTTTCGTCTCCAAATTCAAAAATACCAAAGCTAGATCTTTTTTCTTTCATAAGTTGTATGTCTCTATATGGATTTCTTAATATGCATCTTTCCTCTAATTTTACAACCTGAAATATAAGAAGTTATACCACGTATGGGTGCAAGCACAAATCCCTATTTGCAGCTAGTGCATAGAATGACTTTGCAACTATAGACAAGGATTATGCCAGAACCTCTAGCATACTGTATAAACACAAAAAATCAAATCTGATTTTGATTCAGCCAATAGAATAAGTTTAATAAAGAAATAAATATAGTTATGACTGCATAAACAGATTTTATTGTAAACATTGGTCATATTGTCTTTTAAGTACTTTAGTACATTTCTAAGCCTTCTAAGCCTATTCTTTGGCTTTCTGCATATAGTCTAAAGGGAGAACAAATGTAATAAAGATGCATTGCCATTGTATTTTAATGATAAAAGTTATCAAAATTTTAAGCAATCAGCTCAAATTCTAAGATTGCAATATTGCAAGTGTTTTTTTGTTCTATAAAATTAACAATGCATCTTCAGTTAGTTCATAGTTTCATAGTAGGTAGGGTCAGGAGGGACCTGAACAGATCATCTAGCCTGGCCCCCTGCCACAGGAAGGAATGAATGCTGGGTTCACAAGACCCCAGACAGGTGATCATCCAACCTCCTCTTGAATTTCCCAAGATAGGGGCAAGGACCACTTCCCTGGGAAGCTGGTTCCAAGATTGTGGCCACCCTAACCATAAAATATTGCCTCCTGATCTCTAACCTAAACCTATTCTCCATCAGCTTATTACCGTTGTTCCTCGTCACTCTAGGTGATGCTGGGGAGAAAAGGACTCTTCCTATTTGATGTTGATTTCCCCTGATGAGTTTGTAGGCAGCCACTGGCTGTGTTTATTTAAATGTAAACAATGTAATTATATTAATTATGTAAAATGAAAATATAAGCAACAGTGATTAAAACCCCAGCCTTTAGCTTCTTCTATTACGTATTCTCTATCCAAATTCCTAATAAAGTAATTTAAATAAATGTCACTGTAGAATAGACATCTAAAATTTACCTTCACAGAAAATTCTGTGTTGAATGGTTAAAATGGAGCAAACTTTTTCGACTGACTTCTGATGGTTTTAAGTCCCACTTCATCCTCCTTTAAAAACAATTTGTACCCCAGCCAGCTAGCTGAATCTGTGAATAACGTTAAAGTCTTAATCAAAATTCTTCTTGCCAGTATTTCGCACACTGCATAACCACTCATGCTGCTATTTTATATTGGCTATTGTTATGCTTCATGTGCGATTGTCTTGCCTCTATATCAGGATAAAACCGTAAACTCTAAACAAGTGCACGCAATTCTTAACAAGCTAACTTTTAGGTCCACTCTTTCAGTCTACAGGCATCAGCACACCAAAAAATTTTAGCTAAAGAAGAGATCAAAGCAGCCAAAGAAGCAGTTGAACAAGATCAGTCTGATGAACCAGACTCCTCTAGCTTAAGCTTGGCAGAAAAGATGGCCCTGTTTAACAGACTGTCTCAACCAGTATCAAAGGCCCTCTCAACAAGGAGCAGATCTGACATCAGACACAGGAGAATGAATGCTCGCTACCAAACACAGCCAGTCACGCTGGGAGAAGTTGAGCAGGTATGTACAACCTTAATCTGTTTCCATAAAAATGTGTCTTTAAGTTTTGTGGGCTTCTATAGACCATCTTTGAAGTTCCTTAATTAAATAGGTAAGTTATATACTGACAAAGCTTATAGTATGTACTTCTGCTCTCATGAAAAGTCTTATGGTGTTAAGGAACAACATCCCTTTAGAATCACCAGGTCTTACTGATATATTTTTTTTTAAACCAGGATTTAAGAGCCTAAACTCTTCTTGGTCTGGAAAAGAAAAGTGCATTGTTGTACCTCTCATACTGGATACAATAAAAGATGGTTGCCCATTCTTTAAGAACAAATTTCCAAGCTGAAGCAATTTTAAACTGGTGGACAGCAGTGCACATTAAATATTTCAGGGGTGCTTTGGAGTCAGCAATTCTGCACTCTTCCCTATTAATGTGTGTTTGAATTCTTGCTTTCAACCAGTATGTTTGTCTTATTAATCAAGACACTGTTATACCCTTTTCTTCTGTGTGGGAACATTAAGGTCTTCAAAGGCACAGTTTTCACCTTTTACTCTGCAATAGCAAAGTAACTGTCCTAGAATGATTTGTGGAGTTAAGTTAGTCCTCTAACCAATGAACACTTCCTATTTGGGATGCTGTCACCTCATTTCACACTTTGCAAATGGCATTCTCTATACAATAGTGGAATTGTGTGTGGGAGGGTAGGGCTTATCTGGCCTTGGAGTGGAAAGCTGTAATATGGGAGCAATCTATTCCACGTACTAGGTCCCTAGGAGACATTTAGGTGAGTCCTAAGATCCTCTTTCACCTTGCTTGAGACCCAGAAAAATGCATAAATGTGAAGGTGTGTCCTTGCTGGTTTTTGTGATTTAGATGAAGGCACATTGCAAAAATAGACCCAGGACAAGGGGAGTGCCCACAGCTGAAGCCCCCTACTGCTGAAGCCTCAAGCTCTCTGGGCTTTGCTGGTTGCTGCAAGGGACTGAGAACATAGGCAGAGGGAAAAAACTGCCCAGGGGGTGGGTCTGATCATGCATGCATGTCGTCCGTCCCCCCTCCCCCCGTCAGGAAAGTCTGCGAGCCAAGGTGGGGGAAGGGAAATGACCATGGGTGGAGAGGGAGCAATGTGCATGTGTGCTGCTGATGCCTGACCACTGGTGCCCCATGGCAGGGTGGAGGGGTGCGGGCAGGGAGGGGTGGGTCTCTGGCACACACCATGCATACCCCTCCCCCTAGGGCTCTTCCTGGTGGGGGAGGGGGGAGCCAGACTATTCTCAAAGCAGGCAGCAGCGAATCTTGGGGTGGCTGCAGCCCCCCCGCCACTCCCGGTGCATGCCATCTGCCCTGAGCATAGTCCATCTTCCCCCTCCCCTGCTGGGAACAGCCCGGACCCAGCCCACAGCAGTAGCCTGCCCTGGCCTTCACAGTTCTAGTGGCACATGCCCCCCATGCCTCCTGGGGTGTGCATAGCAGCAGGAGCTGCTCCCCCCGGACGAGCCACTCATGTCTTGGTCCTGTGCCCTGCCCTGAGCGCCTGCCCCTCCCACAGCCCTAACTCTACTGTCTTTGTTGCTGCTGTGCACCCGCTCCTCCCAACCCCTGCTGCAGCCACCAGAAGCTCACAGCCAAGCGGCCTTGCAGCCCTGCCACCGCCCCACGTTTGGTGGGGTTAAGCCCCGTTAGCACTCCCCTTCCGCTGCCTATGACTGGGAGGAAATACTTTTTTCCTCATGCTCCTACAATTGTCGGGGGGGGGGTTTAACCCCAAATATGGCAATTTGTCTTGCTCTGAACAGAGGGACAAGACCCTCTAGCCAGGAACCTCTGGGTTAAAGTCCCAGTAGGAGCACTGGCACACCCCGGTCAAAATCCACAGCCTTTGCTACAGTTGACACCCAGTGCTCCTGAGGAAGGCTGTTGAAAGGAAAGACGGACAGACACCCTGACAATTGTACAAGCATGGGGGGGGGGGGAAATTCCTCCCAATCCCTTGCAGTAACCAGCAAAGCTCAGAAGCTTGGGGCTTCAGCTGTGGGCACTCCCTGTCCTGCCTAAAAGAAAAGCACCATGGTAGGTCATAGGCATGGCTATAGCTGGATCACCCTTGACCAATCCCTGTCCAACCTCTTGACCACCTTTGATGATGGAGAATCCACAACTTCCTTAGGCAGTCTATTCCACGGCATCACTGTTCTGCCAGTGAAGCGGCTTTTCCTGAAATCCAGTCCAAACCTATTTTGCTGCAACTTCATGCCACTGACATGTATTCCACTCTCTGGAACATGAAGCAAAAGGTGTTTCCCCTCTTCTTTATTGCAGCCTTCCAGGTATTTGAAGATTGCTATCATGTCCCCTCTTAAGTGCCTTTTCTGAAAGGTGAACATGCTTATTTCCTTCAGTATCTCCTCACATGCTTTGCCTTTCAAGCCCTTCATCATTTTTGTTTCCTGTCCTGGACGCTCTCTAACTTTTTTGTTAAATCTATTTATTAAGAGACTAAATAGAAAATACAAATGAGAGGGAATATACCCAATCAGAAAGCCCAGTATAAGTAACGTAACCGTTCCCATAACAAACCAAGTTTTTGAGAGTTGTTTTTCCTCAACCCTTATGTTAACAGTAGGCAACTTTTTTTAAGGCTGTGAGCCAGGGTAGCCTAGTTTGGGTCAGAAGCAGGTGGGTGGGTGCCAGGACACGGCCACTGCCGGTGCTTTCCCCCTCAGGAAAGGGAAAGTGCCCACAGCTGAAGCCGCCTACTGCTGGAGCCTTATGCCCCCGGGCATAGGTTACTAACCACTTCCTTATGTAACTAAAGATTAAAATGCCCTGTTTGGTACCTCAGAGTTCTACCAGATGGCAAACTTTGATGCTTCCAAGTGTTTTACAATAGTGGCCGTGTTACAAAGTACCTTATGATTTGTTTTTGGTGGAGAAACATCCTTGGTCTTTTGCTGCTTTGTGGGGAGAGAACAGGCCTAAAAGGCTGCTATTCACACATGCTGCTGTTACTTGCCTAAATAGGAACTATGGTGTATACTGCAGCAAACTAAGCACGGTGTTTGTGTTATCTATTCCTTAGCTATACATTTCAATAGCACCGTAAGTTTAAACAGGCATGTGTTCTTTGCCCTGATTTGAACTCGTATAACCTTGTTTATAAACCTGTTCCTGTGAATGACTTCTCAGAGCTCTGTGGTCATGCTTTTCATAAATGTTGTTTCATTATGCATAGGTGCAAAACGAAAGTGGAAAAATCACTCCTTTGCCACCTACTGTTGTAACGTCAGTGTCGACTATGGCTTCTGCCATTTCTGCAGTGTATGCGGGGGATCTTCATGCAAAATCAGCAGTTGATGAAAACATAAGTGCTACTAGTAAAGCTGATTTGAGATTCCATTCTTCAGTTGAAACGGTAGATTCTTCAATAAAAGGTGTGCTGAAATCAGAACAGTGGCAGCCTTCAGTTGATGCGATAGAGAGCAAAAGAGTATCAAAGGAACACGATGAAGGAGAGACACAAAGATTCCTAGCACATGAAGATAATGAAATCAGAAAGTATGGCTCTTTTGAGGAAGAAACCATACATCCTGGTCTTGAGAAGACAGAAGATTACCACAAATCGACAAATTATGCTTTCCCAAGGAAGAGCAGTACAGAATTGTTTCGATTACAAGCACTTTTTCAGCCTTCTGAACAGGAGGAGCTTTTGTCCAATACTGTCATTCAGGATAAACTGGAACTCCAAAATGAGCAATTCGTTGAGGAGGAATTGGAAAGTGTCATGAGAAGCAGGACCTTGCACAGAGGTACAGTACAGAGTTTCTTTCTTTGCAGACTTGTCTAATATTTGGAGCTTTTTCTAGTGTCTTGCTCTGATCCTTTACTAAAATACAAAATTATTTGGTATTAAAAATTAAAAAAGACATAAAGGTTGTGTTCAATGAACCTTGGAGCTTGCAGTTTTGAAAGCATCTGCACATTGTTTCCCATGCTTTAACTTTTTTTATAGCTCATTGATTTTAATGCAAGTTAATTTAGCCTTTGTTTCCTCTCAAGGGGGAAAACTCATGAATTGTAGGTAAGAATTTTTCCCAACAAAAATAGCTAAATGAACCCACAGTGGTACTGTATACTCAGTATTTGTACATAGTTTATTCTGTGTGCATGTAATGCACATACGTGCACACATACTTTGTAAACCCAAACCTTTTCATAGTTTCATAGTTGTAAGGGGCTGGAAGGGACCTTACAGATCATCAGGTCCAACCCCCCTGGATATAGGCAGGAAGAGCGTCTAGATGTTTTTTGAAGATCGCCAGGGTGGATGACTCTACCACATCTGGGGGCATGGGTGACTGGTACCTCCTAAGTCTGGAGGGCGGGGGGGCACTAGATCATGGAAAGGGGTTCCCCAGTGGTCAGTCACTGAGCCTGGAACCGCCAGTGGTGAAGCTGGAAGTGCACTTCCACTGGCACTTCTAGGTTCGCAGCTGGCACTTCCAGGGGGGTGTACAGCCAATCTCAAGGGGTGCATGTGCACTTGCATGCACCCCCTACCCATTGCCAGTGCGGGAGGGGAGCCTGTTCCAAACCCTTGGCACTTGGCTTGTAAAAAAACTTTTCCTTATGTCTAGCCTGAAGCAATCTTCAATCAACTTGTACCCATTATTTCAAAGTCGTTATTTTATTCAACATTAGAATAAATGAGCTAACCTGGTCTATTTAAAGTATTTTGTGTCACCTGATGGCATACAATTCTTGTGCCTCGGGGAGAGGGCAGAACTAGAGTAGGAGCAATTGTTTCTGTTGTAAAATGCCTCAAAGCTGTCCAATTTCAAAAAGAAAACTAAGGGAATTCAGATCTTCCTAATGCAGTGGTCGGCAACCTTTTGAGACTACAGATCAGAATGACCCAGCTCAAGTCAGGTAAGGAGGCAGGCTCCTCCCTGTTGCTGCTGCCATTACTCCCCACTGCAACGTGAGAGAAGCCCCCACCACTGAAATCCTGCATCAACAGGCCAAATCCAATGGCTTTTGGGGCTATATTTGGTCTGTGGACCATAGGTTACTGACCCTGGTCCTTGGGGGATGGCTTCTTCAGCATTAAGTTTACTCTGCTCTTAGACACAGCTGTAAAGAATTTTTTTTTTTTGTCCAGTTGTTCCATTGCTGTGTTAGTTTCCATCAAGGCTCTTCTACACGTGTCCTTTTGACAGGTGTGCTCTGTCCGAATCCAATTGCGATCAAGTTATCTTCTTCCCTCTGCCTTTTGTCCTTCTCTTCCAGTTACCCATTTCCTTCCGTCTCCCTAGGTGAGGTGTCCCTTCTCTCTCCTGCCCTTGTTTTCTGGAGCGTGACTTCTTTTCCCCCTCATACAAAGGGGAGATTACAGCTCTTTTAGTCAACACAGTGTTGAGACTTCTGCTGAGGATGATATCCTGCAGTTTCATATGAACCTCAGTTGACATTTGACAGTCTGTTCAATGGGTTTATTTTTTCTTTTCTTTACTTAATGCTTAATTTTAGAAAGCCAGTTCAGGCAGAAACTCCTTGTCAGTTAAGGTAGAGCTTGACTTGAATGTTAAATAGTGGCTTTGCTGGTTCAGGGTTAATAATGTGAGAAATGTTACAGCAGTAAATGCTAATTCTGCACTTCTTTTGAATGAACAGACCATGTTGAGCCTACTTCTGAACTTGTTGGCACAACAGCAACAAAGACTGTTTCACAAACTGCAACTCTGGCATCCTGTAAACAGCAGGAGACATCTGAAGAGTTGGAGGGAAAATTCTATAAGAGCCCCTGCGAGATGTTTTCTGCTGAAGAGAACAAACTGGAAACAGCTGAGGATGTGCTTGATGCATCCACCAAAACAATGTCAATTAAAGAGAGGTAACTTAAGTCTTATCTTTTGAAGTACTCAGCCTGTGTGTGTTTTGACATGGTGATCTACAAAAGAGGATTGTCTGGGATTTTTTTAAAGCCGTCTCTGCTAATGACTAGGAATCTCTGGAATTCACACCGGAAATGAATGGCACGATAGCTTATTTAATGTTGGAGTTTCCCCAGTGCGCCACCCCACACTGCTAATTGGCAGAGGGGCCCTGTCACTTGCTGCCTGCATCTGGCCAATGGAGGGCAAAAACCTCAGCATCTTTAAAACAGGTTTTGCCTCCCTGTCATGAGGCAAGGGTGGTGAGCAGTAGGGCCCCTCCACCAGCCAGCAGCAGAGGGGGGTGCATGGGGGAAACTCCAAAATTAAAGAAGCCGCCACACAATTCCAACACAAATTCCAGAGATCCCTACTAATGACCTCCTTATTTGTCAGACCACTAATGGGAGATGCATGCTGCCAATCTGTGAATTATAATTATTGGCAGAATGAGTAGGGTAACCTAACTTTGAAAATGCCACTTGATGTGTTGATACTAGTATGTTTAGTTTAGTAGACTTTCTCCAGCTCTACTTTTTTTTTCTGCCGGTAACAAAAGTTTTATAATGGAACTTAATCATTTGCTTTTTGATCTGTTAATAGGCAGAATACAAAGAATCTAGCAGTGATTTGTTCTGTGAAGTGTTTTGGGCTTTGCTTTGGAAATCTATACATGGCTTCTCTTGTTCATAGTGTTTAATTTGGAAAGTGAATAGCAGAGACTCCCTATGCCTGACGAAGGGTGATTGCGCCCAAAAGCTTGCAAAGAACTTTTTTTTCTAACTATTCAGTTGGTCTAATAAAAGATATCACATCTACCCAAAGAAACTAACCTGCCTAATTTAGGAAATGGTTGGAAGATATGCATGGGAATAATAGTGTTTATAAAAGCTGAAGACAAATGGTGTTAGACTGAAATATGTTAAGAATTATTTTGTACTAATACCTAGCATGGCAAGGTCCAGGCCCATGGATGGGGCTCTTAGGCACCTTGCTTTACCAACATGAATTAATTATTAATTAAATCATCTATTAATTAAAACAAAAAAAATTTTGAGAATATGAGTCCTGTGTCAGGCTGTTATAAACTGGTGTTACTTCAGTCTGATTTGAGAGATTATGTCCTGTCACTTAATATCATTCGAGATATGGCTCTGACTTGCATTTCTTTCTAGCCACGCTGGAATTGAGGAACATAAGGTGCAAGTCAGGTTGACCTTTAGGGTTACAAAGCTTTCTGTTGTCAGAAATATTTCCATCCTGTATTTGGGTTGATAAATATGTGGTTCCTAAATTGATAAGCACCCAAATAAAGATCCTAAATTCGTTTCCCTTCTCCCTCCCACTCTAAGATGCTAAGCGTGTAAAAGTGTACATATATGTTAATGGGAGCTGTTTGATATTTAGCTGTTTTGAAGTAAGTCTATGCATCAGGGATAGAATCATAGAAAATTAGGGTGAGAAGGAACCTCCGGAGGTCATCTAGTCCAACTCCCTGCTCAAAGCAGGACCATCCCCAACTAGATCAACCCAGCCAAGGCTTTGTTTATTTGGGTCTTAAAAACCTCCAAGGATGGAGATTCCACAACCTTTCTAGGTAGCATGTTTTAGTACCTTCCTAGTGGGAGAGTTCTTCCTAATATCTACCCTAAATTTTCCTTGCAGCAACTTGAGACCTGCTCCTTTTTCTATCTGCCACCTCTGAGAACAGTCTAGCTCAGGGGTAGGCAGTTATTTTAGGTGGAAGGCCACTTAAGTTTTGGTGAGCTGTTGTGGGCTGCATGGGTAGCCCCGCCCTTTAACAGTTGCCCCGCCTCCTAGTTGCCATCTTGGGACTGGAAGTCCCACCCACTTATCCCTGATCTTTGCCACCAGAAGTCCCTCCCCTTGCCCCTGAAAAAACTCTTTTTGGGAGGGGAGGTTGCAATCCTGGAACCAGAAAAAAAAACCAAATCATACACTAAAAGTCAAACACCTACTATAACATTTTAATTTTATTACAAAAAATATGGTCATGATTTGTGTTTGCGTAGTGTGTATATAGAGGCAATTGCATAAAACACAAAAATAAATTCTTAGTCTTGTAAATTGTAGGGGGTGTGGGTGTGGTGGTATGTGGGAGTTGAGGAGTTGCGGCTGTGGGGGGCATAGGGTATGGTAGGGGGTTGTGTATATGTGGGGGGTTGTGTGGGCAGGGTGTGGGTGTGTGCAGCACTGGCCAGAGCCAAGCCCCACTGGGCATCTGCACCAGGCACAAGTGCCCTAAGCACCCCTGCCTGCTGCTGCTGCCACTGTCTGCTAGGGCTGCGTGCCATGAAAGCAGTGGCAGTGGGGGGGATCCTCACACCCACATGCTGCCCAGCCAAGCTCTGTGCTGCATCTGTCCCCCTGGGTGTGGACTTTTTGCTGCCTCTAGCCCCAGTCCCACGCTCGCACCCAGCTACAGCCCTGTCCCCACCACTTCCCTACCTGCTCCCTGGCCTCCTGCTTGCTCCAGGGAGGTGGCGCAGGTCCTCAGGGGCTGCAGCAGCAGCCCCACCTAGAAGCTGCGTGCTGACCAGGCTGGGCCCTTCTGCCCATGAGGGTAGGAGCAGGGCACAATAGGGTATGTTTGTGGGGGAGGGGGTGTACACATGGGCGCCTTGCTCCCATCCTCATGGGCAGAAGGGCTGGATGGGGCGGAATTCTTTGCATGGTGCTGCAGGCTGGATGAAAGTGCTTTGTGGGCTATATTTGCCCACCCCTCAATCTTTTTTTTCTCCAAACTAAATAAGCCCAATTTAGTCTTTCCTCAGAAGTCATGTGCCCCAGCCCCCTGACTATTTTCATTGCCCTCTGCTGGGCTCTCTCCAATTTGTCCACATTCTTTCAGTAGTGAGGGGCCTAAAACTGGACACAGTACTCCAGATGTGGCCTCACCAGTGCTGAGTAGAGGGGAATAATCACTTTCCTTGACCTCCTGGCAACACACCTACCAGTGCAGCGCAGTATGCCACCTTGGCAACAAGGGCACAGTGCTGGCTATGTATTCAACTGGTTGTCCACTGTAACCCCCAGGTCCTTTTCTGCAGAACTGCTGCCCAACCAGTCAGCCCCCAGCCTGTACCGGTGCATGGGTTCTGTCCTAAGTGCAGGACTTTGCGCTTGTCCTTGTTGAACCTCATGAGATTTCTTTTGGTCCTATCCTCCAATTTGTCTAGGTCTCTCTGAATCCTGACCTACTCTTTAGTGTATCTACTGCTTGGTGTCATCTGCAAAGTTGCTGAGGGTATACTCTATGCCACCTTCCAGGTCATTGATGAAGTTATTGAACAAAACCGGCCCCAGGACCCACTTCTGGGGCACACCACTTGATACCAGCTGCCAACTAGACGTCAAGCCATTGACTGCTACCCTCTGAGCCCAAGGATCCAGCCAACTTTCTGTCCCCCTTAAAGTCCATCCAACCCGTACTTCCTTACCTTGCCTGTGAGAATGTTGTGGGAGACCATATTAAAAGCCTTGCTAAAGTCAAGGTATACAACATCCACTGGTCTCCCTGCATCCACAGAGCCAGTCATCTAATCATACAAAGCAAGTCTATCAGGGTGGTCAGGCATGACTGCCCTTGGCAAATCCATGCTGACTGTTCCTAATCATCTTCTCTTCCAAGTGCTTAGAAATGGATTCCCTGAGGATCTGCTCCATGTTTTCTCCATGGACTGCGGTGAAATTGACCAGTCTGTATTTCCCTGGATCCTCCTTTTTCTTAAATATGGGCACTAGATTTTCCCCTTTTTGATTGTCTGGGACCTCTCCCAATTACTGCACGTTTTCAAAGATGATGGCCAGTGGCTCAGCAGTCGCATAAACCAACTCCCTCAGCACCCTTCGGTGCATCCCGTCTAGCCCCATGGACTTGTATATGTCCAGTCTTTCTAAATAATCCCTAACCTGTTCTTTTATCAGAGTTGGCTGCTAACCTTCTCCCTAAACTGTGCTGCCAGGTGCGGCAGTCTGGGAGCTGACCTTGCCTCTGAAGACTGAAGTGAAAAAGGCATCGAGTACTTTAGCCTTTTCTGCATTCTCTGTTAGGTTGCCACACCCCATTCAATAAGGGACCCACCTTTCTCTGATCCTTCTTTTGTTACTGGCATTCTTAGAGATACCGTTTTTCTTTACCCTTCACATCCCTTGCTAGCTGCAGCTTCCTTTTTGTGATTTAGCTTACTAAAGAGTTCCCTGCTAAGCCACGCTGGTCTTCTGCCATACTTGCTAGTCTTGCTGCACATTGGGATGGTTCGTTCCTGCAGCCTCATTAAGGTTTCTTTAAAGTACAGCCAGCTCTCCTGAACACCTTTCCCCTTCAGACTGGCTTCCTAGGGGATCCTGCCCATGAGTTCCCTGAGCAAGTCAAAGTCTGTTCTTCTGAAGTTCAAGGTCCTTACTGTGCTGCTTTCCTTTCTTCCTTTTCTCAGGATCCTGATCTCATGGTCACTGCTCTCCAAGTTGCTATCCACAAACACGTTCCCACCAATTCATCCCTGTTTGTGAGCAGCAGGTCAAGAAGAGCGTGGCCCCTAGTTGGCTGCTCCAGCACTTGCACCAGGAAGTTGTCTGCAACACTCTGCAAAACTTCTTGCGTTGCCTGTACACCCTGAAAAGGCAGGGGTGGCATGCACTCCTGGATCTGTGTGGTGCAAGGTGGGCTGCAGCTGCAGAGTGAAGCTGGCATTGCACAGTGCTTTTCTCGCCAGGGGCTGGGCTCTGAATGAGCTCTGGCACCGCTGGGAGGAAGCTGCAGTCATCCTGGATTTTGCCGCAGCTCTGCTCCCAACCCCACACTGCCACTCAGCGCAGCCCTGGCTTTTCCTGGTGCTTGGGTGGAGGTGGGGTGCTCAGCCAGGGCAGCAGGGGGCTCGGTGCAGAGCTGTGGTGAAATTTGGCATGGCTGGAGCCTCCCCCTGCACTGCTGGAACCCATTCCAAGCCCAGCCCCCAGCAAGAAAAGCCCTGTGCAGTGCCGGCTCTGGCTCTACTCCACAGCTGCCACCCACTCTGGACCGCACAGATCCAGGGACCCACCCCCCCCACCTCTGCCATCCCAGGGTGCAAACAGTGGTGGAGGCCACCCCCCGCAAAGAGCTGCACCTCTGTTCCACGCCCTCCCACCCCAGCTAGGCTGTGCCTGCCCTTGCCCCCTCCCCTTTTGACTATCCAGCTGGAGGCAGCTCTCAGGCTGCCAGCTCTGTTCTGCGTTATGCTGCAGCTATGCTCAGCACGGACATTTATTGGCCAAATTATTTGACCGATATCTGATATAGACAATTTTCTTTATATCAGTACTGATCTGATATCAGACCAATTGCACCTCTACTGGAGGGAGCAGCAGCTCCTGACACATACCAGAACATGGCATGTGAGGCCATTTTCCTTGACACGCCACAGCTGGCCCAGGGTCTGGACAGCTGCCACCAGGCTCCGTGAACTGCCTGCAGCCAAGAGGCTTAAAACAGCTGTACTGGGCTCCTTAACCCCAGCATAGGCTCTGTGGATGCAGTAGTTATGTGCAGGCCTTCCAGGCACATGGCCAGGAAGGGGCCTGGGCCAGTGCAACACTGACCCCTCTTCCCCTCCCCCCCCCCCAAGTCATGTGGGCAGCTGCCAGTGCTCTGGAACGGGTGCTGGGGATGTGGAGCCCAGCACAGCTGTTTGCAGCTTTCTGGCTGCCTGCCATAGCCCGCCTGGGCTCTGGCCAGCTGCAACAGGCAGCTGGAAAGCTGCAAACAGCTGCACTGGGCTCTGCAGCCCGGGCACCAGCTCCATAGCAGTGGCAGCTGCCTGAGGACTTCCAGACAAATGGTGGGGAAGGGCTGAGGTTGCGCTGCCCCATGCTTATCCGCAGCCACATGTCTGGAGGCACGGGCACAACAGCCACAGCTATGGAGCTAGTGCTGGTGCTGTAAAGCCCCATGCAGCTGTTGGCAGCCTCCTGGCTGTAGCCAGCCTGGGCTCTGGGCAGCTTCAGCAGGCAGGCTGCACCAGGCTCCAGAGCCAAAGCACTGGCTTCAAGGTGGCGGTAGGTGCCCACATGCCTTGCAGTGCATGGCAAGGAAGGGGGCTGAGGCAGTGCAAGCCAGCCCCTTTCTTGCTACTGTCCACCTGGAGGTGTGTATGTAGCCACCACAAGCAATGAGGATCAGGCCCCTTGCAGCTCTTCCTCTTCTGGTACACCAAGTCAAGGCGTGGGCAGTGGTTGGGGTGTTTGATACCCAGTCAAAAATGTTGCTGACCCCTGCTCTGGGTCTTCACCAAAAAAAAAAAAGCCTGGCTCAGTACTGGAAATGGTATAGAATGGAAAATTCCCTCACACTAGTTGTGTAAATGTAGTTTTGGAAATACAAGAAACGTAACTGAAAAATACAGACTTCTTGTGCCTTCTTTAAATGGATGCAGCAGCCATGTTGAGTTCCATTTGTTGTTGGTTCTTATGGATTAGAGACCAGGCTGTATTTGCCCTGCTTTGCCCAACCCAGAAACAAAGGCCAACACCTACAAGCTCATGTCTAGATGCAACTGATACCTTGGGAAACTGAATTAGAAGACCAAAGTGGAAGACAGTTGCATATGTACTCTTCTTAATTTGATTAGGTTTAAGACTGTCTAGTCTCTCCCTCTTTCTGCCAATGCAGGAAAGAACCCCTATAGGGAGTGTTAAGATTCAGAATCTCCCAAACATGCTAGTGATAGACTTGGGTTTGGAAGTAGATAGTTTTTTCCATTGTGTTACAGTGGTACATTTTTGTCCAAGAAGGCAAAAATTGCAACCAGTTGCTTGCTTTTGCCTGGCAATAGCGCATGTGTAAGTTCCATTTGTAAATCTCACTCCAGGGGGCATTTCCTTTAAAGCGTAAGTACAAAATATTGAATGTTTCTTCTGGGCACTCGCCAGCTTCATTTCTCCACCCAGTGGGTTTTGCTGGCTGTGCCAAACATTGTTTTGCTTTATGGAATAACAGCCACTCCAAAGATGCAGTGATGATTCACCAGGATCTTCAAAATAAAGCAGTTTTATTTGCTTCCTCCAAAGATACAAAGCATGTGGAGCAAAGGGTGAAAACAATAGAAGGGCTTGCTTGCATGAGTCTTTTGTAAATCTTACTCTTTTATCTTTATTAACTTTTGAGTTCCCTTCTGCTCAGCTAGCTCACACCTGTGAGGAAAAACCATGAGCCCTGGTTCCAGTACATGTGCTCTGCCACACCAGCATAACCTGTGCAGTCCCTGCCCATTTATTCAATCTTTCTTCCTCCCTTTCTTTTCTAGGCTGGGACTCTGGTTTCTCTTCAAGTCCCATAAATCTTTCCCTTTATTTCTTCTCAGCCTTAGCAAAACATTTGTCACCAGACTTGGGGCTGAAGAATTGCTTCTTGATGACTGTAAACGTGGCTGTTTCATTCAAGTGTTTGATTTCACTGTCTTCCCTTTCCTGCTCTGTTCCCTTAACATCTTCAGCTCTGAACCAACAAGCAATCTAGCATAAACGAATACCCCGTGGCATGCACCATACTCATTTTAAAAAAAACTTAGAGGAAGTTCACAATTTGTCACAGAGATGCTGGTACAGAAATTTTCAACATTATTGGTGTCTTACGATTGCTCCCTAGGCAAGGTGCCAATGTCTCTTTTTACAGAGGGCAAGCTGCCTGTTCCTTTTGAAGGAATCAATCACTACACACAAGGGAGAGAGTACTTTCCAATTGTCTTTTAACAATTAGAAAGTAGCCAAAGCACAGATTGTGGGATGAAGTTCTCTTCTCCAGTACCGTGGAGAATTACCTGCTAGAATTCATCTGAGAAGGTGAAACTTTGTTCCCCCAAGCCTTTGCTCTGCCAGTGCAGAAGTAGATGACCTTTCCCTGGGCTAATCAGTTGTGTTAGCAAAATAGCAGACAGTTCCATCACAGCAGGAAGGACTGAGATCAGCTTCAGAATCAAGACGCTTCTGATTGACCAGCCTATAAGCTACTTCAGTGGTCATCAAGCGGTCAATCGCAGAACCTCTTCAGGACAGTCTGAGGCGGGGGGGTGCTGTGCATGCATGTGCATGCACATGCGCCCCCAATCCCCCAAGGCTAGCAAGTTAGTCCATGGGAGAGGGAAGGAACAGTGCCAGATCACGGCCCCCAGAGTGACAGTACGGCAGAGGCAGGAGCAGGAGTAAGATGAGTGTGGCCCGAGCAGGTGGATAGTGGGAGGATTGATCCCAGGTGGCTTGTCCAGAGGCATGGGGGGCTCCTGCTGCTGTTTGCACCCTGTCGGAGGCCCTGTGGGTCACGTGCCTGCCTCCCCCATCTGTGTGCAGTGGAGGTGGCTGCCATTGTAGGCTGGGCTTTGTGCCCCGAGCCCACTGCAGCTGGCCTGGGAGCAGATCAACACCATGTGTGTCCTGCTGCTGGCCTTGTCCCTTGCCCACCCAACAGCAGATGCACGTGGTGTGGAGCTGTTCTTGGGCCAGCTCCAGCAATGCTCGGGATGCAACACCCAGTCCTCAACAGCAGCTGCCTGTCATGCACAGATGGGAGGGCACATGCCCCTCCCAAATGTGGGGCAGCACTGGCAGCTGCAGCAGAGGTGAGGGAGGGAGTGGGGCATGGGCAGGCCCTGCACAGCTGGAGTGGGGTGCAGGACAGAGCTGCAAGTGGCTCGTCCGGTGGGGGGAGGAGGCGAGGGGCATGGGGGGCATGTGCCCCTGGATCTGCATGTGGGGCAGGGCGGACTGGGGCCAGGCAGTACCAGGCTCTTCCTGGTGCAGGTGTTGAGCTGTGCTGTGCTTGGGCTGGGTGGCAGTGCGGGGAGTTGGGGCCATGGGGAAGGCTGCAGGCTCCCAACATTCGCTGTAACCCCCCACCCCCAACAACCTCTATTCCAGTGCCACTGCTGCCCACCCTGAATGTAGTGCAGCCAAACCCTGCTGGGAAGAACCCAGCACAAGCTTCCCCTCAAGGGCACAGGGGGAGGGTGGGCTGCCACTGTGGACTGGGATCGGAAGGCTGCACTGAGTCATTTCCTGTGGGGCTTCGGCCACGCTGCACTCGGGGCAGGTGATGGCAGCACTGGGAGAGGGTCGGGGGCCATCTGGCTCGAATGCAGCGCAGCACTGCCCAGCCAGACACCCATACAGGAAAAGCCTGGCTCTGCGCTGGCACCAGCCTGCCCCACTCTGCCCCACAAGACCTCCCAGGGCTCTTCTTGTCCCACTACCTATTCCGGTCAGGGCCCCACTCTCCCCAGCCCTTGCTCCTGCGTGTGCCCCGCTCCCTCCCTCACCGCTTGGTCCTCAATCTGCCCCCCACCCTTCCTCACAGGCTTACCTGCTGGGTGGGGGCACGCCCCCAAATAATTTTTTCTCCGCCTTGATCTGCCTCCCCACGGACTGACCTGCAGGGGTAAGGGTGAGAAGTAGCACATGGTAGATCTTGGGTTGCTTTTTAATTAAAAAAATGATCTCCTACCCAGAAAGGTTGGAGAACATTGTGCTACTTGAACACATTTGCTGGTTGAGATTTACAGGTGTTATAGTTGGTGGGGTGGGGAGACAACTTTTGCTAGGGCATAAGAATTTAAAAGGAAGTCTTTAAGCTTCTACTGAGCAACCACAGCAGAAGACAGCTCTGCTTTACTTGATTGTGTGTAAATTAGGCTGAAAGTGAGAACAAAGCCAGCAAAAACTGCCTAGAGCACACTCCAGCAGTAGATTTCATAGATTTCATAGACATTAGGGCTGGAAGGGACCTCGGGAGATCATCGAGTCCAGCCCCCTGCCCAAAGGGCAGGAAGTCAGCTGGGGTCATAGGATCCCAGCAAGATAAGCATCCAATTTACTCTTGAAGGTGTTCAATGTAGGTGCTTGAACCACCTCCACTGGCAGACTGTTCCAGACCTTGGGGGCTCGGACAGTAAAGGAATTCTTCCTTATGTCCAGCCTGAAACGGTCTTGCAGGAGTTTGTGACCGTTCGACCTCGTCATCCCTTGGGGCGCTCTGGTGAACAAATGTTCCCCCAGATCCTGGTGGTCACCCCTGATAAACTTGTAGGTGGCCATCAGATCACCCCTGAGCCTGCGCTTTTCCAGGCTAAAGAGTCCCATGTCTCTCAGCCTGTCATCGTAAGATCTGTTGTCCTGACCTCTGATCGTGCACGTGGCTCTCCTCTGGACTCTCTCAAGCTTCTCCACATCCTTTTTGAATTGTGGAGCCCAAAACTGGACGCAGTACTCCAGCTGCGGCCTCACCAAGGCCAAGTACAAGGGGAGAATGACGTCCTGGGATTTGCTCAAGAAGCAGCTATGGATGCACGCCAGCATTTTGGTCGCTTTACTAGCCGCAGCATCGCATTGGAGGCTCATGTTCATCTTGTGGTCAATGATGACCCCCAAGTCTTTTTCTTCTGTAGTGCTAACCAACGTAGCACTGCCGAGCCTATACGGGTGCTGCAGGTTTTTCCTCCCAAGGTGGAGAACCTTGCATTTTTCGGTGTTAAACACCATCAGGTTCTCGTCTGCCCATTTGCTGAGCTTGTCCAGGTCAGCCTGGATCACCCGCCTATCTTCTGGCGTGGATGCTTTGCCCCAAAGTTTGGTGTCATCAGCAAACTTGGCCAGTCCACTCCTAACTCCAATGTCCACATCGTTAATGAAGATGTTGAACAGTATGGGTCCCAGGACAGAGCCTTGAGGGACCCCACTGGTCACAGGGCACCATGATGAGTGACTGCCATCAATCACAACCCTCTGGGTCCGACCACGAAGCCAATTTCCCAGCCAGCGGATCGTGGTGGAGCCAAGGCCACAACTGGGCAGTTTGGCCAAGAGGTGATCATGGGATACCAGATCAAAAGCTTTTTTGAAGTCAAGATATATGACATCAATCTCTTCTCCCTTGTCCAGGTGATAGGTCACCTGGTCATAGAAGGAAATGAGATTGGTCAAACAAGACCTACCCGCAACAAACCCGTGCTGGCTGTCCCTTAGAATGTTAGTAGTGCAGGACAGATAAGTATTATAGTGACCTAAGAATTCACTGGAGGAGCTCTCTGATGTAACAAGATGCTCTGAGCTCTCTGAAGCCTTTGGATTTTCATTAATCTGAAAATGGAGCATGGAACAATCTTTAAGGGCTCATCTTGTTTATGATGTAGGTTTGAGGGTTAATACTCTGACCTTCAATCCCAATCCAAAACCAGGTCTAAAGTGTAGTCTGCCACAAATTAAACAGGATAAGTCCTAAATCTTTGTGGTTTCCAGAGAAGCCTAAGGTGCCCCAGAAGATTAATATTCTACATGCTGATTGATAAAGCTGGTCTCCCCAACTCATTACAGCTTTGGCAGTGTGGTAGGGTATGAGCAGCAGATGAAAACCAGTTGTATCTTACTTCCTTTCCCAAGTTCATATGTTAAGTGGATGCACTCTCATCAGATCCAGTTTTGGACAGAGAAATCTGTTCTTTAGGCTGGATACGGTGAGTATGGTGGCCATACATTTTTTGGTTCATGATGTTATTGAATAACCAGTGGGTGATAACGTTTTCCAAGCCAAGAGAGAAGGAAAACAAATTCATCATCAAATTCAAGTATGACGGTTCCTGGAGTGCCCAGTAGATATGTACCCATGCTGGCTTGAAGTTTCAGGAATGGGATATCAGTGAAAGCTTCTTCATTGCTAGAACAGTGGGGCTGTGGAATAGACTGGTTAGGGAAATTGTTGGGCTGTCCTGAGCATCACCGAAGGTGTTCAAATAAAGCAGGGGTGGGCAATTAGTTTGGGGGGAAGGCTGCTTACCCAGTTTCAGCAAGCTGTCGAGGGCTGCATGGGTAGCCCCACCCCTTGACAGGTGCCTCACCCCCTGGTCACCAACTTGGGACCAATGTCTCAGGACCAGCACTGGTGGGGCCCAGAGTGGAGCCAGGCTGGACTGTACCAGCAGGGAGAAGGGGGAGCTGGCCCAGCTCCTGCCACCCTGCTGTGGACCCCGCCAGTGTGGGCCCCATGCACCCACTCGCTTCCAGCGCCCGCCCCCCCAGCCCTGACCCCCTGCTCGCTGGCAGGGAACAAGCTGGTGCTGAGCCTGGGGAAAAGCGGCCCCTCCCCTGCCTCATGGCCTGTGCTCCCTGCTGCAGCCGCTCGCAGCCCATGCAGGGCTGTCCTGAGCAGGCACAGGCAGCCCCATGTGGGCTCTGAGCGGCTGCAGTGCAGGGTACCGGCCACAGGGTGGGCAAGGGGCTGCTTTTCCCGCACTCAGCACTAGCTTGTAACTTGCCCCCACTGCCAGCCTGGGCCCCACGCTGGCTCCGGGCTTGCCCATCATGCTTCCCCTGGGTCCTACTACCCCAGGTTTCTGTCATTTTTGACAGGTACCAAGGACAGATCAATACTAATTCTCTAAATTTTTTAAGGGCCCTGTGGGTTGTATAGAATGGCCTCGTGGGCCAGATTTGGCCCACAGGCTGTATTTTGCCCACCCCTGAAATAAAGGTTGGAACTATGGATGTCTATGCGTTGTTCAGGGATGATCTAGGAGTAGCTATGCCTGTGCTATACTGTGGATATTTCCCATGTTTCTTGGCTTTCTCGGTTGCTGCATGGGATAGGGAAGGAATTTTTTCCCCTCCTGTTGCTACTTTTATCAGGTGTTTTGGGTTTTGTGGTGGTGGTTGTTTTTTTCTGCTTTCCTCAGACATTGGGTGTTGGCTAAAACAAAAGTAGGGGATTTTGACAGGGGTGTGTCAATGTTCCTGCTGGGACTAAAACTCAGAGGTTCCTGGCTAGAGAGTCTTGTCAAGTGTTTTTCTTTCCTATGTAGTGCTCAGTGTGGCCCTCTTTCTTGGATCTTTTGAATGTGTTGTGACAATCTTCGCACCAGCAAAACACTGGCCACTGTCATCCCCCTGCTTTATCTGTGGCATGTGACGATGCTATTCCTTGTGGCTGTGTTGGAGTTGACTCTAGATTTATGAAAAAGTTAGACAAGGATTTGTACTGTGTGGTTTGAATAGGGATGATCCTGCCTCAGGCCGGGGTTTGGACTGGATAATCTCCCGCACTTTCCAACCCCACTTTCTTGTGATTCTAATGTATTATCCACGAAGGTTGGCTGACAGAAATCAAGAATCATTTTACAGGATAGACTATTAGCCAGACATCAGCAAGTCACTAATTTTGGTTGCACTACTTGACTGCTTACCTGATAGCAGATCTGGAACTTGATCAGACAAATCTCTCCAGCAATGGAATTGTTTATAACCTTTTTATTTCCTTCATTTTACAATTTAAATTTTACAATTTAAAGGTAAGTTTGGGATGTGTGGAATGGACCAACATTCATCTGCCTTCCAAAACAAACATACAAGTCTTCTGATTCAGATTAAATGATGTTTAAATGACTGAGGTTGTCGTAGCAAGGTCAGGGATCAGTAGTCCAATGAGATTTTACATTTTTTAATGGCAGGGCTGTCTGACTTCTAAGCTCCCAGAGACCACACTACCACAGCAAATGGGCTGCACCAGGCATGCTGCATGGATGTCCCTCCATACCCCCACTGCACCACATGCCTGCATTGGGCACCCACTCAGCACTGCACTGGGCACCCTCCCCAACACTGACCCATGCAGGCACAATCCTCCACCCTGGGTATAACCTCCAGCTGTGGTACTGCCTCTTCCCCTTCATCGGGGCAAGAAGCAGCAGCATAGTGATGGTGGGGAACAGAAGCGGAATGGGAGCCCGGGGACCATAGATTGAGATCTTTGTTAATGGTATGGCCTTTACCTAAATGATTTAAAACAAAATTTGGTGCAATAAAGCTTAGACAAATGTAGGGGAAAGCTAAGTGAGACTGCAGTGCTATAGTTAGACGAGCACAACAGGTTCATATGTTTAATTCTCTAAAATACAGATATAAAATACAAATTTCTAAGGGCTACAATATTTATGTTAATGTTGTTTTGGGGACTTAGGACAAAAATCCTGTTCCTTTTTTTGCTTTTCCCTACCCACCAGTGTCAATAAAGATCCTAGTATACAGTTTAACTACTAACAAAAGAAAACATGCAATGCTCTCCAGAGCCAGTTGAGACTCTTCATGTTTCACCTGTAAATGGTCGCTTGAGAGTATATGGAATAGCATTTATATTTTAAACATAGCACCTGTCTCAGAGGTGATGCACTAAAGTTTCCCTCTTGTTACTGGTATTTAAATACAATGGTAGTACGTACCATGCACCATAGAAAAATCTGGTAGGCACATAGATAGGCTTACAGTGCTGAGCAAGACTTTGGTATTTGCCCCCTGCAGTGTCCCATGGGAGTTGGGTGACTCTTGGACATACTTGCTGCCTTATTGTTTTTCAGAGAATAATATGAAATATCATTTTCAAGTGTGAAATACAAAATGCTGGGAATACCCTAACTTTCAATTTCAGGTTCAGCTATGTGCACCTGGAGTCTCAAATGGTTGTACTCAAAGGAGCAAATTGACTTGGATGTTCTGGCTAACAAGTTTTGTAATTCTAAAGTTTATACCTTTCCTGGGTAGTGTTGAAAAGTTCAGTATTGAAAGCCATATTTGCTATATGTTTTCCTCCATAGGCTGGCGCTGTTGAAGAAGAGTGGAGAAGAAGATTGGAAAAGCCGACTTAACAAAAAGCAGGAGTATGCAAAAGTGTCTGTCACTGAGCGTAGCATGCAGCTGCAAGAAGTTGAACAGTTGTTAAAGAATAAGGTAAAGCTGCCTAAACTGGGCAAAAATGTTCTACTTGGAGCGCACCTGCCTTGGAAGTGCATCAGACTAGACAAGCATGCTTCACTCAGCTAATGGCCACTGCATGTAGTGTTACAGCCCTCTAACTCGTCATTTGGGTTTGGTTTAAATGAGGTCCCCCTTGCCATGAGAGCTGTTAAATGAGAACATCTTTGCTTGCCTCAGTATATTCTTGCTAAATAGGAATCTGCTTTTTAAGATTAAGGACATTATAAAACTTAAAATACTTGGATTGTGCATGTTCACAAAAATAAAAACAGGTTTTAAGGTATTTGTTAAATGAATCGCTTGCTTGTTAGTGAGGGAAAACTTTCACAATTTTAAAGTTGCAAAAGGACTGCTGAACCTTTCAATCGTTCTGTACAACACAGAATTTATAGTACTTACCAGGGTTAGTTGTTAACATGTAAATGCTAAAATATCCATGAATCACTTGTATTTTTGAGTAGCTTTGTGGATAGCTGGAGCCGTCTGTGACCTCTAGGTTGGCTTTCTGTTTTGTTTATCTGAGGTGGAAAATGGAGAGAGTCAGCTGTCAAAGACCTGGAAGTTCATGTTCCTAACCACTGCGCTATAAACTAACCAGCTGTAACTTGATCATTCAGTGAAACTACCTGTATGGAGTTTAATACATTTCAAGGATTTGTGTTGAGATCAAGACTGAGGTAACAGAAGTGGGCACATCTGTCATGTTCATTAACGTGCTTTTGCTACTGAGCATTAATTTGTATTTACTTAATATGAGGTACTACATAAAGATGCATTAGGATGCTTTAATGTGCAGTAGCAAAAGTGAATGCCTTTTAGTGATGCTTATCGTACAGTAGACTAATTCTACTGTGCATTAGTATATTAGCACTGTTTTTATGTGACTTCTTAATGCACAGTAGAATAGGCTACTACTGTGCATTATACCCAATTATACATTATACCTACCCACACATGTAGGTCCACGCACAGTGAATCAAAGATCAGTTTTAGATCAGGAAAACTTCTTCCTGTTCCATCTGTTTCTTGTACATGGCACTGCAGTAAACTTTGTTCAGGGTTGGGAATGACTTCTGAGCTACAACTAAAAAAAGGTGGTATTGCCACAAAGGATGTGGAAAAGGTGAAGCCTGCAATATATTCTTTTCCAGGTGGGAGAATCTCTTAGTCTGATTATTAAATTAATTTATTTTTATTGAATAGTTACTGCCAGGAACCATCAATAATAGGATTTGGCTATGTGTCTAGTGTAAGTTTACCGTAGTCAGTAACATTGACCTCCAGTATATGCTGCATTTGTTCCAGGCAGGCTATCACCTAAGCCAATAGCTGCCTGTACCTGGTCCAGATTGTCACTGGTGAGTGATATGTGCAATCCTAACCATGGACTAATTAGCTAATCTACATGAAAAGGGCTTCCCTGCGTCCAGTCTAGGAGCCATCCTCCCCAGAGCAGTACCGTATGTTTGAATGTGCCAACTATGATAAATTTGTTGTATAGAAGTAGACTCTGCATATCCTATTTCCATTACCCTACAATGAGCGATCTGGCTTTACTGACACTGCTGACAGATGTTCAGTTAAAGGTGTGAGGGGATCTGACCTGTGATCACAACAATCAGTCCTCCCCTCCTGCTGTGCCATTTGTGATTGGGGATCAGATCACAATCAAGCCATTTTGCTGTTGCAGAGGGAGCCTGGGATTGTGATCCTGGGCTCCCCTTACACCAGCTAGTGGTGGTCTCATGGCTTGGAGCCCATCAGCTGATGGGTTCTCCCAGTTGTGGAAGTGCTCAGGAGCCAAAGGCTCCAAGTGCTCCCTCATCTATAAGACTCTGGTGCTGGCCACACTTTCAGTTTATGGCACCTAGGAACCAGTTATCATATTGTTTTCTTTTTATGGCACCATTAATTGAATGAACATGTGTGGTATTACTATCTAGGGTTCCTAGTCCAAGTTACTACTTAAGATGTGATTGACTGGTTAATTCCGTCATAAGTGTAACGTCTGCCAGAGGCTGGAGAGTAATTTTATACCTGAATGAAGAAACATATGGTTTAAAAGCAAATGTGTTTTTGAAAAGTCTCTTAATAGGAAGTAGGTTAAGACGAGTCCTTGTGTGGTGGTTGTTCTGTGGATTGTTTCTAATCATAATTAATACCGTGAGGCGGGGTGTTATAATAATTTCAGTTGGGTAAGCAAAGCTGTAGGGCCACAGTCAAATGGATTAGTTTCTAAAACAACCTGCTTTTAAGATACAATTACTAACATTCCTCAAATAGAACACAACTTTAAAAATGGCTTGTAAACTTTTTGAATGTTAACTTCTGCCTATTTTGAGCCTAGAGCCTAAATCAAAAAGTTAGCATTTAAGATACTAGGTAGCTGAGTATCATATCACAACTGGAAAAATCTGACTTTGGGAATAGTTTTCCATACTTTGTGGCATGTGATAATACCCAGAACTATGATGACATCAGTGATGCTATTTCAAAAAACAATTAGGTTCCAGTGATGCTTTATATTTAGTTTCTAATGCTATTTGGTATTCTAAAGTCTGCTGGTACTTTACTTTCAGATTATCTTGCATATATTCTTGATGGGCCTTCAAAATGATAATTGCCAATGAAACATGTTGGAGTGAGTTATTGCTGTGTTTCAGGAAGACTGTGCAACAGCATTCAGCTCCACAAAGTATCTGTGCATTGGATAATACTTGGAGATTACATACATTTAGAAAATGTACAGTGCTGCTTGTTGTTGCAAAAGAGCATGGGAGCTGTTTTGAATATTGAACATTTTGGGAGCTTCTTTTAAAAAATACAATACAAACAAAAAAAACCCCTTCACTTATTGGAATGATCTTAACCACAGGCAATTGGTAATGTGCTTCTGTTCAGAATTAAAACATGCAGTTTAAAAATGCCACTTGTTTCTCCAGCTATAGTACATCACTATTCAGATTTGATATGGTTAGGCACAGTTTTAAAAAGCCCGTAGCAAAGCTTGCCTAACTTAGGTTGATTAAAGCATTCATGTGTAAAATGTAAGTTTAAATTGTCAAATGTGTTTTAAAAAATAATAATAATCCAGGTTTATTGAGGGTTGAAAGACTGAGTTTCTTCATATTTGTGCTTTAGTTAACATACCTGTTCAATCTTGGTCAAAATGCTTAAATCACTGTAAGCAGTTGTTTACAAACAAGATCTTTCCAGCAGTATGGGAATTAAGCGTTTCCCTGTAAGTGTTAAGTTCACGTATATGTAATCTAACACATTTTGAGTAAACATACAGTTTAAGGAAAACTTACATTGGTGTCTCCAGATGGAACAGACAAAGGAGGGATAAAACAGAGGAGACCATCAAGATTTGTTAGGGGAAAAAAATGTTTTTTTATCTTCTGTTGGAAGCTGTTGTAAGGAGTCTTAGGTTTTGGGAGGTATGGCACAGCATGTTTGTGCAGGTTATAGAATAGCCAATACATTAGTGAAAAAGTTGCCCAGCTCCTAGCCCAAAAACTAGATGAAATCTCAAATGTACCAAATCTTAGTTCTATGGGGAGGTCACGTATTGGATTTAGTATGTTGTTTTTATTTCTCAAGCTTGACAGTAGCTTACCTGTTTCCAGTTTTGTTTCCCAGAAATTCAGTCCTTCACAGCATCAAAAGAATAGCATTCTACTGAAATGAATTCCTGTTTCATAGTCTTTTTATGTCTAAATCTGTTTAGATTTCTTCAGTAGTGTGATTTTTCAGCTATGCTTTAGTAGCAGTCAGTCAAGTTCAGAATGTATTTAATTCCTATGGCAAGATCCTGCAAACTCCTGATGTATATCAGTAACACACATGCTTTTAGCAAGTATCAGGGTTGTGAACTGTTGTCATTCAGAATTATCATGAAGATGACGCACACAACCCTGATGGGGTAAGCCCTTTAAAAACAAAGGAAAAAAGTGTGACCTCAAGATGAGATTAGTCTGGGTTACTGTAATAGCTTTATCTCTTTCATATGTGGCATCCACAGTGCGTGCATGTGCGTAGTTTTAATCAGACCTGGAGCATGAATGGAATGGAATGGAATGCAAGTTGAGCTGTTCTCTAACAAACTGCACCTTTCTAGCGTTCCATGCAATGTTTCCTATTTGTTTTAACCTGTAGGAAGAAGGAAGAATTACAGACGATAATGCCATGTCTAATCAGCTTTGGGTAAGCCTAACTGATGAAGGGGTTATTCTAGGCTTTGGCTAGAGTAGTAAATTCACTTTTGCTGAGTGCTGTGTGTTAGTATTTCCCTCCAGACATCTTTCCAGTTAATATTCAAGTTTTAGAAAACATCATTTCATTTTATCCAGAAGATGGATGGGCTCTTATTCCTGTGAAGGGCTGATGACCCTTGCAGTGGAAACATTCATGTTGTGGTTGATATGCTTCAGTAATTTAATGGATCGTGAAAGCAGAGATTAAAAACATCTGAGTATGAAGAGTGTTTCTCCTGTGTGTGCAGCTTAGTTTTGCATTAAATTGCTGTGATATTGTCTTGAACTCCATTTAATTAGTGTATGAAGTAGCGTTGATTTTAAACCACGCTGTGTTGTGTGTGAATGTTTTCCAGTACTGGCTTTTCAATAGGGAGAACATTTCTAAAAGGTTAGGCTTGAAGCTGCAGTATGTACTTAAGAAACCATTTCATGTTGTGTTTTTTTTTTTTCTCCTCCATCTTTTGACCAATTACTCCCTCCTCTAATTCTTGTGGTTTGCTTCTACCCCTGCTTTAGGAACCTGTCTATGCTTCTACTTATTCTCCTGCTACACCTGCTGCCCATAAATTTCATCCTTTTGTACCTATTAACCAGGTGAGCAAAAGTCTGCACACTTGAAATGTGCCTCTTAGATTCCTGATTACTTTGATAGGGAATCGGTTATCCTCCTGACTGACTATTCTGCGTAGTAAGTACTTGTCCAAAAAAATGAAGCATCGTAGCTCTGTTGTCTATATTCCTCTCTCACTTTACAAAAATTGAATAGACTTCCAGTATAGGTGGTTGTGATTTAAACACATTCAGGTGTACTGGGATATACATGGTGTTCTCTACTGCACTGTAAACTATTAGAAACTTGCTATGAGAGGGTTGTTAAAGGAAAATGTCCAACTGCTTTATATTTGGAAATACCTTGCCCTCTCTGAATTAAGTTTTTGCCAAAAATAGATATGAATTTAAGTTTAATTTGTGTAATAAATTGAACAGTCTGTTCTGGTACCTCCAGAGTACTTTTTTTCTAGTTCTTGTTCTAAAATAATTGTTAAAGATTGACACATCCTGCTTCTACTCTATTCTTTGCATCTCCTCTCTTCCTGACTTTTGTTTCTCTTCCTTTAAGGTCAGTAGTACTAGTATGACCGAATCAAGCCCCTTGATCTCTGAGCGTCATCCTTGGAGATGGAAGGTGAAATACCATATAAACATCCTGTTTGTTTAATTTGAGAGGCGTATGGCAGAAGTAATTTGATCTTTTGCTTGGGAACAAAATTTAGTACCTAGAAATCTGAGGAGAGCTTCATATGAAGCTTCAGTAGAAGTCTATATGTTATAGCTCTGGTGCTCCTGTTTAAATAAGTTTTGAAGAACTGATTTATAAGCAACTAATAGATGATAAGGTCTCATAAAGTAATTTGCTTTCTTCAGTTTACCAGCTCAGATTAGTATAGTGAGCAGAAGCAAAATTCCAGCCTTCCTGCAGAGCAAATGATATCTACAGTTTTACATGATCAGGCTGGGGGGAGGCAAAGACTGAAGAAATGAAAGGCGGCCAAAGGAAACTTGAAAGTAAATGAGAGAGTAAGGAAGAACATTTCATTCAAAAGTTTGAATGAAGCTGGTATGTGCAACTCTGATCTTGCTTGATACTATCTCCCCATCTTCTCCCTCTCAACTAAAATCTATGGTTGTAGTGTTACAGGAAAATATCAGCAAGTAAATTTCTCAGCACCTTGGGGCATTTTTATGTGTGCTCTGGGACACGGTGCTGGGTGCTTTAATAAGCGAGACACACTATTTAAAAGAACCCACACATCAAATGTATCAGTGTCCCCACGCTGAAAAAATGGCAGCGGGGCACTTTGAACTAAAGCTCATCGAACGTGTTTTATTTCAAGGAGCCCCGCCACCTGTTTTTCAGCGCGGGACTGCTGATCCACGTGACACAGAAGGCTACCCAAGCAAGTCAGCTTCCATGCTTCAGCAGACTTGCTTAATCAAGTCTTCTCCGACGCACAGGATTTCCGGCGCATTGGAGCACGCTCCCTGTTAGTTTCTGCCTATAGAGACTAAATCATTCAGAAAAGCATAAGCTTTCATAAGTTACAGCTATGACAGTCAGATGCTATAGCATCTGTTGTTGGTGATAATAATATAACTCACTTGAAGGCATGAAGCTTTCTACCAACAGATATGCTAACTCAAGTAAGCAAAGCACACATATTTAACAAAGAGGAAAACCCCAAAATTGTCCTAAAATGCTGTAACCATAAATTGCAACTGGGAGTATGGGGAGTTATGAATTTGGAAATGACCCCCCCCCCCCCAAATAATTAGATTCTGTATATGGAAACATGTAAATTTGTTGTTTTCAGTGTCTTTAATCTCATTCTTGGAAGGTGTCTTTAAATTCACCCCCTCCCCTTCTGCCCTCTCCCCCTGTTGCTCCAATGGGGAAAGCCATAGCAGGGGCAGGTTGCCTGGCCTCCTTGTCCTCCCACCTGGTCCCCTGTACCTGCTGGCACCTACCCTGTGCTATTCCATCTCTCCCCAGCCCAGCCTCTTGCGCTATGCAGCAGCTTCAATTCTGGTTCTGGCTCCAGCGTGGGGTACAGAGCACATACGGCTCCAGCCCAGACAGGCAGTTGCAGCAGTGGCAACTCCAGCCCAGGCTTGGGGCCAGAGTTAGAGCTATAGCATCCTCTCTGCCACTATGCAGTCTCCCCTGCGCTTCCCCCCAGGGCCATGCATTGTGTGGTCTCCCCCACACTCTCTCCTGCCGCCACCCCGGTGGCACCGCACAATCTCCGCTGTGCTCTTCTCCCTGCACCAAGTTGTGTTCCCCAGGTGTTTGGGGCCAGAGCTGGAGCAGCTGCCTGCCCCAGACCATACTGAAATCCAAGATGAGGCTGCTTTTTCCCCTTGTTGAACTGGGGAGGAGGGGGAGAGGAGGGAACTTTGCCTGGGATTTGAGTAAACACAGTAGTATAAAGCAGGATCAGAGTTGCACAGATCAGCACAAACCTTTGAATGTAATGCTCTCTCTTTCTCTCACTTTCTTTCAAATTCTCTTTAACCTTCTTTCAGTGCTGTCAGCATCTGATGAGTGGGCTGATGCTTACGAGAGCTTATGCTGTTTGGAATGAGTTACTCCAAGGTCTCACCCTGCCCTGGCTCCTGCCTGCATTCAGACTAATGCAGCTGCTTACTTCTGTCAGCAAATGAGAAACATTTTACATTTCTAGAGCTTGGAAATGCATTTTTCTTTGACCAGGTTAATCTGTTTATGGCTATTGGTGTGAAGTTTTCCTTTTATGATGGTTACTCTTGACTTCTAATTTGGGGCTGGTAGCTTTCGGACTATGGTTTCAGACTATGCTAAATTCAGAGTTTATGAAGCAGAGGCAATGGATACGTTACCATGTAACCTTAGATAACCTGTCCTTGTTCCAGCACTGGACTGCTAATACCAGATTTTCAAGTCACAGACAGACTTTTTGTGACAGGACTGTTCCCCATGCTGTTTGCACAAAACACTACCTGAATAACTTAAGAAAGCAAACATTGTAGCTTGTTTGAGCTTAAAGTTAACAGGAAAAAGGACTATGTTTGGGAATTTTCTGTTCTGCTCCATTTATTATAAAAATCTGCAGGAGAAACTTGAATTCGTAAGTTACATCTATTAAAATTCCTTGGTGCTGTGTGTTTGGAAACTTTGACCCTGCTGTTTCTGTATTACAAGCTAAACAACTCCTCCTTCACTTCTTTGCAAACTTTATAGTATAGTTTTAAGGAAAGTTGGCTTCCTGTTACGTTCTGCTTTATTTTTCTCTCTCCTTTCAGCTAGGGACAACCTTAATCATCACTACATATATTTATATACTGATTCTTTCATCTCTTGCATGGTGACGCATCATTTTGGGTTGTGATTTTTTTTATAAGCTGAAGAGGCATTACTTGGAATGGAAACCTACAAGGAACACTTGATACTGTTCAGAGTGTATTCTTTACTTGGTTGTAGGCCATTCTTCCCTATCAATTCATACAAGTATAGTAACACAAAGCCCAAAGAAAAAATGTTAAGTGTGAAAGGAGACTATCATCTGATCTGATCCCTTGTATAATGCAAGCCAGCCACTCTCTAATAATTCTTGGATCAAACCTATAATGTCTCTTTTGAATTGCAGCATATTGTTTAGAGAGAGATCCAGCTTGATTCACACCCTTTGCGTGAAGGAGTGCGCACTGCAATTCTAAATATGCTGTTCCAATGTTTAATTACCCTCCCTATTAAAATTAATCCCTAAATTCTATGAATTTGTCCACCTTCAGCTTACAGCCTTTGGGATCTCTTTGCACCTTTCTCTGCTACAGATGCAGGCTGTCAGACATGCCTCTCTCCCAGGGGTACTTGTAGACTGCAACTGGTTCCCTCATAACTTTTTTCAGTAAAGTATGGAGCTACCTTAGTTTTCCTTTCATACAAGGTTTTCCAGAATTGTAATTTTAGTAGTTGTTCATAGAAATCTTTCCAGTTTGTAAATTTTCTTTTAGAAATGTGGGCACCACAACTGGACATGGTCTTGTAGTCACTATCTTGCTAATGAGACCTGTTACAGATACTTTTGTATGCAGAAGGAATAATTCTGTTTGTACATCTAATAATTAGTCAGATCAAGTCTGTTATGTACAACATTGTACTGTGTTAATTGAAATCCAAATCTTGTTCAGGGAAATTCCTTCCTTCATTCTGATTTTTATACATGTATAACCTTGTATTCGGCTCTTTTAAAGTGTATATTCCTCATCTGGTGTTGCCTACCTTATCAAATGTTTCAGAAAGATACAAAATTATAACAAATTATACATTTTTCATCCATAGAATCTAATTATTGGGGAGTTATCTTATAATCAGGGTCAATTTCAATTCAAATAAGTACAGTAATTTTTCCTGATTTACTTCTTGAATACTTCCTTATAGTTCTTTTTACTTTACTGGTATAGGTTTTTCTCATTGATACCTTTTCAGTTCTTCCTGTCAGTGTTCCTATCTATGAATTTCCACCTATTTTGATGACCTTTACAACTTTTCCATCTGTGTTTGTTCTCATCTCCCCTGTTAACCAGCTCATGTCTTTAACCAAAGAAGGTGGAGTTTAGTCAGCATTTTTAAACACCTCCTGTTCATCATTCATATTTTTATGTCTAAATATTTTCTTCTCTTCATTTTAGAAAATTGGCTTTTTTGCAGCACAAAGTATATGCTATATTTACTTGAATAGAAGATGACCCCCAGTAATTAGACTGCAATATATCTATATGGAAGATGTATTATATATGGAAAATGTAGACATTTGTTATAATTTTCCAGGTATAGAATCTAATTAATGGAGGTTTGCCTTGAACTTATCCCCCTCCCACTGCTACATCAGGGAAAATAAATCTGGGGGGATCAAGTAGCCTCATTCCCCTTTGCTGTCTGTCCCCTGCTGTTGCTTCCTTCTGCAGCCCCCCCACCCCCACCCCTTCGCTGTCAGACCTGGCTCTCGCTAAGTGCATGGAAGTGAGGCGTAAATATGAAAGCACTGACCTTGAAAGAAACAATTTTAACCATATAGGCAAATTACCACAGGTACCCATAGACTTAGTTCACCCAGAATTGATGCATTGCACCTTTTTTTTAAATTACTGCAAGTTTTAGCACAGGTATTCCATAAATTACACTTTTAACCAGAACTTTTATACCTACGTATATATAGTACACACTATACATATTTAGTCCAAAGGAAAAAGGCTCATTGTATGATGTATACTTGGGCTGGGCCCTAGGAGAATCAACAGCCTTTTAAGCCACGGTGACCCCACAGCTCAGCACTACTTGATGTTTGTGTGTAATCCAGATTACATCATGTCCTATCCCGTCCCCCTCCTCCCCCAACAAAGGATCCATTTGCTAATTAGCCCCCACTTACGACTGGAACTTGATCCTCCAAAACTTATGTGCAGATGAGGCACAGGGCAACCATGTCATAAATGGCAGTGGCGCACTAATCATATGCAACAAGCCGAGAGGGGGTGACAGAAGGATTCTGAATGAACTGTTTGCATCCCCATTTGGTGCTGTTTGCCAGACATTAAAAGCCGGTGAAGAAACAGGCACGTTTTGATAGCAGCCTGGAGGGCGGTTCTAAAGAGGCTGGCGCTGGACTGTTCTCAGCGGCGGCAGATTACAGAACAAGGAGCAATGGTCTCAAATTGCAGCAAGGAAAGTTTAGGTTAGATATTAGGAAAAACTTTCTCCCTAGGAGGGTAGTAAAGCACAGGAATGGGTTACCTAGAGAGGAGGTGGAATCTCTGTCCTCGGAGGTTTTTAAGGCCCAGTTTGACAAAGCCCCGGCTGGAGTGATTTAGTACTAGATGGTCCTGTGTCATATTTGAGTAAATATGGTATACATTATTGATCAGCAGGGATCTGGGTTTTCCATTCACTACAGAAAAACACAGTAAAAACTGGATTATCTCATTTTAAGGAGAAAAAAGTGGGAAATGGCAGGTTTCCCCTTGTAGGCTGGGGGGAGCAGGAAAAGGGCAGTCAGGCAGGGGGCTCCATGTGCCTGTGTTCACAGGCATGTGGCTGCCAGGCAGTCTGCAGAGCAGCTCTGCACAGTAAGTCTGTCATGGGGTGGGGGGGAATTGAGGTCCCCATGCAAGGGAGGGAGTTGGGCAGGGCTCCACCTGCTGCCCAGCTGGGGCATGCATGGGGCCTGGGACCCAAACATGTGGCCGCAGAGGCGGGGCGGGAAGCAGGACAGCCATGGGCGGCTCATCCAGGGGGTAGGGGGACTGGATCCCTACTGTTGCACACAGTCTCAGGAGCTCACATGGTGGACACATGCCCCCCAGATGTGTGCAAGGGGCACAGGTGGGCTGCGTGGTGCAGGCTTATGCTTCCCACCCTGCTGCCCTCCCCCTCAGGGCCCAGCAGGCAAGACCCAGCTCAGCAGGGCAGAGTGGGATGGGGGAAGCCCAGTGCTGCCACTACAAGCCTTGCCCTGTTATGGTGAGGCGCTCCCTTTCCACCCGGCGGCAGCAGGAGTGGCAGCACAGGGTTCCCATTGTACCCTTTGTGTCTGGAGCTCCCCTGCCCAGCCCCACTCTGCCTTGACGTGCTGGGTCCTACCCCCTAGGCCGTGGAGGCCCCGGGGGATGGGCAGCAGGGCAGGGAGCCTCAAGCCCACAGTGAGCAGCATGCACCCACCCCTTGCCCCCCATGGGCTCCACTCTGGCCATGCCACCCACTGGGGAGGGGGAGCTGGGCCTGAGCTCTGTTCCACTCCACCGCTGCAGTCACCACCTCTCACAGACAGCAGCCAGGGCTCGAATGATACTGGGAGGGTAGGGGCTGTGGACCTGGGTCCCTGGCCCCGTATCCCTGGTACCTAGGGTCTCTTCTGGCAGAGCGGGGGGGAATCTGTGGGTGTGGAGTGAGGGACACCAACAGGGCTGGGGGCTATGGGTCAGGAGTGAGGGGCAGTGGCATGAGTAGGGCAATGGCATGAGCAGGGCACTGGCATATCAGAGCTGTTCAGCACCACAAAGCAGTGGGGAGTGGAGACAGCTGCAGCTGGACCTGCATCCTGGTGAGCAAAGGGGGCAGGGGAGCTCTGATTTTTTTTTTTCCATGATAATACCCCACAATCAAATGCCAACATTTATAGGTATTTAGAATGTATCTTATTATAATGTTTGAGGTGCTGGCAGGCTTCCAAACTGCTTTAAAATTGTAAATATATCAATAAAATATTGTGTTCAACTGATATATAGTGGCATTTCATTTTAGTTGTTGAAAAATGCGGATTTGGGGACTTTAAATTAAACAATTTGTTATTTTTAAACAAAAAAACCCAGGATCCTTGCTGGTCAGGCTTGCATTCTGTTTGCACACAACAAATTAGATAGTGATAACTGGTTTCTTATGCAACCATCAGTTTTTAGTTCAGTTATTTGATTCATCGTTACCCATCAGAGTGAGGTATTATATGAAATCACCCTAAATTGGTTTGAAAAGTTAGCAAATTTAATTTTTAGAAATGCCAAGGCTTATGCAGAGTTAAGTATCTCAACCCCAGTAATGCTTTGTACATGATGCATGTTTAAGGAACTGCTTATCTTCTTCCTTCCATCCAGTTCAGTGATCTATAGCTCACCTAGCCATCTTCTGGTTGTATCCGTGCACAGATAATAAATGTTCCAGATCTGGTCCTTCTGAATTGTTAGGAGCTCTAAAGCATAGATGCAGTCTCTGAGGCATTTGTAGCTTTAAAAGATAAACCTTTTCCATAGAACCAGGTTGTTAACCTTGGTTTGATAATGTACTCATTTTGCATATAATAGCTGCCTTGTACCTTTAGTTAGATAAATACTCTTTTCCTGTCCAGATCTCCCATCTAGTTTTGCTGAGATCTATGATGTGTTGAGGGGGGTGGTTTCTGTATACAGAGTTTCTAAAGCATTCTGGAAACCTCCCTGATATAATGCATCATATGAATATAAGCTTGTTATTTCTTGATGGCTCAGACCCAGTGGCTTTAAACCTTTTTTGATCCCAGGCTGATTTGTTGGGTCTCTAGACCCAGCAGTGAGGTGGCTGAAGTCCAAAGTGATGCTGCACAAAGCAGTTCAGTACAGTTACCTGAACTAGCTCTGCACACAGTGCCTCCTGAACCAGAAGCAGCAAACTGGCAGTTAGTACAGCGCTGGATCCGGGCTAGGGATCTGCAGTCAGTTGAGCACTGCTGGCTTACATGATGATTGACCATTATGGTGATATAAAGCAAATTCTGAATATTTTCTCTAAGTTGCCATTCTTTCCTATAGTAGAAATGCCTGACTGCTTTGTTGGCATTTCTGTTGAACTGAAAACAGAAAACAGTTGTGTAATAGATAGCTGGAAGGGTTGGGGGGCAGGGACAGCAGTGTACCAGTCCTAGTGCGGACTGCTTCTTTAGTTTCTTTCCTATTGCTGATGACAAATTACGTGGTCTTTCCAGGTGAATTCAGAAAGTTGCAAGAAAAATTCCTTTCCTTTGCCCCAGGGTCATGGCAGTGTTCCCATAAAGCATTAAGTTATGATGAATTAATTTAGCATGGTCAGCTTTAGCATTCAAAAATCCTGCACAAGGCAGTCTTTAAAACATCTTTCTCTTAATGTTGAGTGTGCTTTTTATTTGTTCTGGCTTAAATTGGAAGATGTGCTTACTTCATTGATACAAACCGTTGCCTTCCCCTCTTTCTGTATTGTAAGGGCTAGAAATGCTTTTCAACAACAGCTCAGGATTTCAAAAAAATGCTCAAAACCAAAAATTGGGGATACCAGGGAAATGCCAAATATGAACGTAGAAGTGAAGGAGGAAGGATTGAGAGCTGGTGATGCTGTTCTATACTCTATCCTGTTTGAGGTTTTTTGCATAATGAGATTTTCCCACTAATGCAAAAATAGTGCAACCACTTAATGCAACTGTCTGACTTTCTAGTCTGACCCAGCTAAAAGAAGGGAGGAATTTATGCCATTGCAGGAACTAAACTATATGGGTATATACCCCTTCTCCAGTCTGCAGTGTGGATGGAAGTTGTTGAGATGTTAGCTTCTCATAGCTGATTCCTGTCATAAAGACATTGGCTATCACTCTTTAAAAACTAGCTAGTTTGCTAGTGGGTGAGACAAAAGACATTTGGAATGGTCTTGGCTACTAGACAAATTGTTCAAAAGAGCGAGCTGGAACAGATCCCAAAGTGATTCACCTCTCTAGAGACAAGGCTGCTAAGCTGCTTAGAGAATTGAGTTACATACAGCAAGAGACTAAATTAAAAATTTTGAACTCAAGTTGCATATCTAGTCGTATTCCAGTGTGCCTATTGCAAATTCACAAATTTAGAAGCTCCTCTCAGAAATTACACAAACAGATCTGCCAATAATATTTCAAAGTACCAAATCCTGGAATCTTAACCCATTTAATCTGATCATAGTCATAGAGATTTTTTTCATTATAAAAAGTGAAGCTAATTGTTGCTCTGAGTGAATCCATGCAGTTGCAAGAAAGGGGCACAGGGCAAAGATATACCCCCAATTGAAGTTTCATCTTTTATATCCTAATAGAATAGTAAAACGCAGGCACTTTTTAACGTGTGGGCTCACTGGGCTTTAGTAGGTAACTTGTGGCAAACCCGTGGCGACTTGTCACTGTTTACTTGCTTGAGAAGCTAATGGCTGAAATAGTATTCCTATTGCTTTGTGTTGGGGGCAGGGTTCCCATCAATTAAAGCCTCTCTCTCTTTCTGTTTTCCCCCTCCAAAAACAGAGAATGGCAGATCGTCAGGAGAGTCAAATGACTATTGAAGAACGAAAACACCAAATTACTGCCCGAGAAGAAGCCTGGAAGACAAAGGGTAAAGGAGCAGCCAATGACTCCACGCAGTTCACTGTGGCTGGCCGAATGGTAAAAAAAGGTCTGTAAGGAAGTCAGCCAAATATAAATAAGCCATCACGTATCTGTCTAAACCAAATAGAGTAAGGGCTAATGTTAAATAGAAACATTATTTGTATTTAGCAAGAAAAAGGCTGTTTATCTTCAGCCCCATGTCATGGCATTGTAGAATATGCTGTGACTCCTAGTTGTGGTTTGCATGGATCATCTTATCCTGCCGTGTTTGCATTCATAGAGTGAAAAAAGCAATGGCAGATTTGTTTATAGTCACATACCTCCTTCAGTTTTTGTCTCTGTCTAGCCCAAAGGGCACAATCAGATTGCCCTTGTTACATAACTGATGGATGAAAATGAATGTGTTCTGTCTCTAATAAGAATTGTGAAACTTAGCTTTTGACCTGTAACTGACTTTTTTTTTTCCCTTTTCTTTTCTTCTTTCTGGGATCACTCAAAATATTTAGCAAATGCTGCTGTGTTGATTTGAGAATTTGGGTAGGAAATGAAATTCGGGGACAGCATTATCATTGTCTTTACTTGCATATAAGATGACCTTCCCCCCACCATAATTAGATTCTATATATGGAAATGTTAGAAAGTTGTTATAGTTTTCAAGGTACAGAATCCTAAATAACAGAGGGTTGTCTTGAATCTCAGCAGGGAAAGCAGTAGCTGGGAGTGGGGGTTGGGTGGCCCCCTTGCCCTCTGCTCCACCCACTTCTCCTTTATAGCTTTCCTGCCCCTCTGCCACCTCCATCCCACAGCCTCTGCCCCTTCCCCCACCCCCAGCACCCCAGTCTCTGCCTCTCCCTGGCACTACTGATTGGTTGGGCAGGGAGGGAGTTTCCATATGATCCATGCCGGGGAGAGACCCTACCCTGAGCTGGAGTGGAGCTACACCTGACAGTAAGGGGCGGAGGGATGATAGGGTGGCTCAGGGGCAGAAGCTGCAGAGGAGAAGGGGAGGGCAGGGCAAGAGGCTGTTGTGGGTCTGACTTTTGCCCCAGCCCAGGCTTAAGGCTAGAGTAAGAGCTGCTGCAGCTGCTTGCTTGCCCCCTCTGTTTCATAAGTGAATATAAAATGAGGAGTGTTTTTTCTCTTACCCGTAGTGGAAAACCCTAGTCTTATATTCAAGTAAATATGGTAGTATCAGAGCCAGCTTTAGGGGTAGGTGGTGTGGGGGACTACCTGGCTTATTAACAGGCTATTAACACCCTTTGCTGCCTGATTCGTAATACATACAGAGCTATACCACCCAGGGGAGAGGGGTGGCTGCTTGGTGGCAGTGGTGGTGGCAGGAGCAGGGCCAGAGCCAGGATGCTTGTTTTAATTTTCACCAGTCTTGAAGGAAGGAAACAAAATGTCACAAGTACCCAAGAAGAGGCATAGAACAGTAAATGAAAAGCTCAGTTAATGACTGCAATGAAAAAAAATGTAGACATGAAAAAAAAAATAATACTTGAAAACTGTTGATGATAACCTGTGCAGTCATAATGAGATGATGGTCACAGCAGAGACATCAGATGAAAAATGCATAGATTATCCACAATTCAACTTCCAAGAATCTTTGCAAAAGAAACAAAGAGATCCAAATGAAACAGAAATTCTTCATCTGGACCAGAGTAATAGTGATGCCACTAATGACAGAGATGAAACTCACATTATAGGCATTGGCGATGCCATTTCTGATCCTGCTTCATGACCCATTCTAATGCCCAGTATTCAAGATCTGCTAGTGACCAATGATCCGCTCCATATTTCTATGATGTTTTTAAACAGAAACCTTGAAAATGGCAAGGTTCTGAAGCATGCTGACTGCTTTATTTGGAGTCAACTGACAGGGTTTTCAGTTTCCACTGCAAGTTCTTTGACTTGAATGCAAAATCATCCCTTTGGGGCTTTCAATATAACATGGTGCAACTACCTGACAAAATTTAAAAGAAGCATTGCTGGGCCCTTCATTGCATGTTGACATACAGAAAGAACTCTGATATTAACAGTGTGAACCTCTGAAGAACTGGGCTATCTCCAGAGTCTACTTCCAGTGGACTGTTGTGCTCCTCAAGAAGTTCTACAAATCATTTACAACAATGAATTTCATGACAACTTCCCATACCCATGGATAGTATTCAGAATCGTTTTAACCGTGCCCTTAATGGTGGCAAGCAACAAACAAAGCTTCTCAAAGCTGAAGCTCTTAAAAACATATTTGCAATTGACCATGAGAGACAACAGGCAATCTTTCCTGGCTAACCTGTCAAGAATGCTGTGGCTCAAAATACAGACCTGTCACAAGCAATATCAGAGACTTTGGTCTTGGGTATTCTCCTGCTTCTGCTCCCTTTCATGGTTCCCACACACCAGTCCACCAACAAGCTCTTACATATGTTTATACAACATCTTTGTGGAAATAGCAGTTGCTTAATGGAAGAGTAATGTTGAGAAAGTATTAAATACATCTGGAGTGGTCACTCTTGCTTTTAATGCAATTTCACTTCTCACGCCCAGCTGACTTCTGGGTCACCAACAAGTTTTCAGTGGTCCACAGATTGGAGATTGAGAACCTAAGTTAAATCTTTCTAGGTACTTTTTAAAAATGTAATAATAATTATCTGAATGGAACCATTCAGTTGTTGTTGAGTGCTGTTCAGTGCTGTGGAGTACCTGAGCCATCAAGTAGAACATGTCAGTACAAGTAATATGGGCTGAGTTTTATTTAGATTAACTGCATGGCATATTGCCCAGGTGGGGAAATTCTTAAAGATGCACTTTAATTTTAGAGCGCAAGGGGGGATACAGCAAACTATACAGGAAATGTGTTTGTGTTTTCCTTTGGGTTTCTGTTTGTCAGTTTTTGATATGGACCTTTCTCACCATCTAGTGCTGCTCTCTGCAGTGCTGTGTGAATTCTTGCACGCTCTCCTGCCTACACCCTACCAGCTGGTTTAAAATCTGCCCCAAGCTTAGGCCTCTCAGTTAATGGCAAAATGTGTGTTCATTACTGAGCTGCCTGGCTTGTGTTCTGAATTCACTTGAGTGTTTGGTAATTACTGCATGCTAAGGCTTGTTAGTGATTGAGTCTTTCATGCAAAAATAATGGAAGCAGTTGTTGACTTAACATACTGAATCTGCATAGGCTTATCTGATCAAAACAGTTAAGTCTCCAAAGCAAGACTTACATTAGTGAGGCTCAGTAATTAGCAAGCAGTTAATAAATGAAAAATAGTAGTTACCTTTGTAAAGAGTTATCATGTTTCAGTATATTGTTCTAATGAGTATGATAAACCTTCATTCCAAATAGTGTCACATGACTCACCGAATCTACATCTGTTCATGTAAGAAATGGTCTAAATGCATTTATTGGTTTTAATGTATTCTGCTTAGCATTGTGCTAGCTAATGGGAGGTAGTAGGAGTAGAAAATAATGTATGTTGGATCAAGGCTCCTAACAAACACTGCACACCTCCCAATAGTACACTACTGACTTGCTGTTTCAACTCATTCCTATACGCTGCAAATAAAAGCCACAGTGTCCTATGACTTTGGTTATTGTTGGGCATAAGGAATGGAATTACCTTAACAATTTCAGTCTTTCTGCTACCTGGATTTAGAATTTCTTTTCCTAAGAATTATTCTAAACAATAACCCCGCCAATTACCTGCAAAGTACATGGTTTTCCCCCAAAATTGCACATTTCTGTGATGTGCAAATTCTGTTATGTGCAACACAAGCTGCATGAACTGTATTGATTTTAAAATGAGCAAAAAAATTGCCCTTATGGAGCTCTTTTCTCACAGTAGATTACTTTAGCAGGTGTTTCCTGGTTGACAGGGAATATGACAATCTCAAAAACTTCTATTTTTATTTTTCAGGTTTGGCTTCACCAAGTGCCCTAACTCCAGTGACATCCCCTTTCTGTAGCAGGCTCAAGTCCACCACCCCAATATCAAAGCCTATGGAAGGTGGGTAATAAAAATGACTGAGAGTTATGCTCGTGTTTTCATATGCTTTAATCTCACAGTGACTTCTGACTTTTCTACATTGGTTAGAAATTGAAGCCAGGCCTGATATGCAATTAGAATCAGACATGAAGCTGGACAAGCTGGAATCCTTCTTGGGAAGACTGAACAACAAAGGTTTGTAAGAATAATTCAAGGAGACATTATGTTATTTGCCTCACTTGGGTAATTAAGCATTTCTTAGTTACAGTACCTGATAACAAAAATGCATGTACCTATTCATTCCAGCAAGACTATAATGGTCATTAGTGAACTTTACCCTGACCTGCTGTTCTTTTTATAGAATTTCAAATAGAGAATTTAAATAATAAATAATTCTATGTGTACTTCCTTTCATCGTCATAATTCCTGTATATTCTTCCTTCTAGAACAGTGTCCAGGTTAATATTTAGAATAGTGGTGCCCAGCCTTTTGGCCACACAGGCACTGAGCCCATTTGTGGGAACTGTGCCCTGGGGGTTGGATACCATTCACTCCTGCCCCTCTTCATGTTAGGACTGAGTGCTGGATCCAGCATGCAAGGCTGGAGTTTTTTGGCAGCAGGGGAGCAAATTTCTGGACCTTTGGGAAGCCCATGGGACAGATGACACTGCCTCACAAGCTGGATCTGAAGATTGAGCATGCCTGTATTAGAAAATCATGTTGCCAGTTTGGACCTTGAAGAAAAACCTGACACTACATATAATACATTTTATGGCTTGTGGGGAGGGAGGGAAGATGGTATGAAGTAAGTTACTCTCACATGTCCTGCTCCTTCTGCTTTTCTTATGTGTCTGACTTCAACACTACAAGTTCTTTGGGACTGAACCATTTCTATGTTTTGTGTGATGTCAGGCATGTCAGAACTGAGTGCATGTCCCTTCCTTTACCGGGGTGATTTTAAAAACAAGCTGTCTCCTAAAAATTTATATTGATGTTATGCTTCTCTATGGAACCTGGAGTAGCATCTGTCTCCAAGTAACCCCTGCTCCATCCTTCAGAATAAGAATGATGGATAGAATGCTGTCCTCTTTGTTTTAGGAAACCAAAGAAACCCATATGTATCTATCAGGCCAAATCACCTCATTTTGGGATGGTTTTTCAATTTGCTGTCTCTCTCTGCAACCCTTTCAAAAAAACCCCCAAAAAAACATCCCCAAAATTTCGACTGAAAACACGTTATGGTGTTTAAGCAGATCTTTTCTTTGCAGTTGGTGGGATGCAAGAAACAGTACTAACGGTCACAGGAAAATCTGTGAAAGAGGTGATGAAGCTGGATGATGATGAAACCTTTTCCAAATTTTACCGTCACACGGATTTACCCACTTCCTCAGTGCCTTTGGAGCTGGATGAGGACTTTGATGCCATCTTTGATCCTTATGCACCGAAGTGAGCACCTTAATTTTCACAATTATGAATGAATAAGAAAGTTCCCGGGGCCCTTTTTCCTCCCTTCCCCCTCCTCTGACAAAGAGGAAGAAATGCCCAGCTTCCTTTCTACAAAATAAATAAAAACTTCTCACTTTGATTATGGGTACAAAATGTTCTGTAGTTTTGTAGATGACTCCTAAGAGTGCCCATGTCCAGGTTCTTCGTGATCATCCTTTGTGCATCTATCAGTGACCTGACTTGTGGGTCTGCTGCCGGAGGTTGAGTGTCCTCCTAATACAAAGCAAGTCTCTAGCCATCATTAGTTTCTAAGAAAATCATGAAGTTGGATCATCTGAAGATTATAAACTTTGTTTGGTTCTTAGGCTAATTTCTTCTGTAGCAGAGCACAAACGTGCAGTGAGGCCTGTGCGCAGAGTTCAGGCCTCAAGAAATCCCCTCCGAATGCTGGCAGCAAGGGAGGACATTCTTCACGAGTACACTGAACAGAGGCTAAATGTTGCCTTCATGGAGTCCAAGCGAATGAAAGTAGAGAAAAGTGAGTTGATTTGCTGGCCTTGGCATACTGTTCTCTTTAGTTAGCAAAGGACTAAAAGATGGAGCTGTGCTAGCTGCTGAGAATTCGGAGCTTAGGGGGTTTTTATTTTAGTTAGCGGAATGTGAAGTATTAAATCAGAGTTGACTGAAATGAATGAAATTATGCTTTTGGCTTCTTGAAGGAAGTTTACCAACCTTCCTGCTCTGTAACCAGCTCTTCTAGTCTAGCCAGCTGCAGGAGCACTGTTGTGTGTTTTCAGGTTAGGCAGAGGGTGGAGAGATAAAGATAGCAGAAGCAAATGGGCAGGTCTTGCAGTAAGGTGATAGTTGAATGGCAGTGTACTTTCATTAAGAGAAGGAAGCAAAAATAACTAATTTTCTTCCTTGTAAATTGTTCTTGATTATAGGCCACAGTGATCTCTGGGGAACCTGCAGAGCCTTCATAGTTTCCATCCATTAGCTCCCCTAAAGCATAGCAGCTTTCCAACAGCAGTTAAAGAACAGTTCACTCACATACTGGATTTCCAGCTAACCACACGATTAACACGTGACACTGCTGTAGGATTTGCTCATAACAATTTGGAGCAACATTTTTAGTGTGCTGGTGAAGTTTCCCTTACTTCACTGTAATAAAGAGAATTCATCTTAATCTTGTCTGTCATGATGAAAGGAAACTCAGATTAATGCTTCTGTTGAAGTACAGCATTTAAACTTGGGAAATTTCTGTTGTCTTTGGTTGGGCAATAGCCATCTGCTGCCAAGACTTGATTCTTTTTTACAGTAAATTGTGGCGCTTAAGATTTGGAATTGTGAACGTCTGTTGCATCACAGTAGCTGAGACATCTGCTTCTTGTAATCGTTGATCATTTATATAGCTTTGCAGATACAGTCAGTGCTTTACAAAACATTGAGTGAATCTCCACTGAGGCTGGAATTTCTGCCAAATAGAATAGATTTGCTGTAAATTAATTATTGGTTTATTATCCCATGATATCCAGAAACTTATCTAAAGACTAAAACAATCCAAATCCTCGAACTAGCTGTTATCAAGTTCAGCCTGATATCTCTTAATGTCAGCCAGCAACAAGAAAAGGCTGGGGATGCGGGGGGAAGTATTTAAAAGCATCTAAAACACAGAAAGCAAATAATAATATGTTCCTGTGTTTTGCTTTTCTTGTCTTTCTGTGTGTGTGGATCAGTGTCCACTAACTCAAACTTCTCAGAAGTAGCACTTGCTGGCTTAGCGAGCAAGGAGAACTTCAGCAGCGTCAATCTACGGAGTGTCAACCTAACTGAACAGAACTCCAACAACAGTGCTGTGCCGTACAAGAAACTGATGCTCTTGCAGATTAAAGGTACGGAAGAATTTTGTACTGTATTGGTACGTGTGTAGTTGGGGAAAACCGACATCTTGTATCTCTTTGTACTGATAGCACTGCCCTGAAAAATGTAAAGCCAAAAGAATAAGTGAAGGTTGTGGGGTAGGAATGTACCATACCAAGTAAGTGAACTTGGTGGTGACTGTCATAGATCCGACAGGAAGAAATGAGACTTCGCTTAAGGACATCTGTTTTTCTGTTGTGTTGGGGTGCTGTTTCAGTATTCCCCAGGTTACTTAAATTCTCGTACTCCGAGTCATTCTAAGCGGCGTTATGTTTCCATTAGATAATTTTGCAACACTATTAATACTGTGCATCTGTGCTCAATACTATCTACTCTTTTGTCAAGTTGAAATTCTTGAAAATCTGCTATGGAGTTTTGAGCATCCAGTAAGGAATTGAAGCAGTTTCAGAAATCATGCGAGTTCTGGAACATGCTTTTTTTCTTCTCTAGGGCACATAAAGCTTCCAAAGCAGGAAAACTGGCAATAATAGAAATACAGGTTAAAGGAAGGAAACAATGTGGTTTTCCTGAGTGTGAACCATATATTACTCTTTTTAATTATTCTTTTAATGAAAGATTTTTGGAAATGGATTATTAGTGGTCTAGAATCAAGCTATTTTTTCATTCAAAATTAATAAATCGTGAAAGGTTAGTGACAGTATTAATAGGAATATAATTACTCTGGTTTTACATTTAGGAAGAAGACATGTTCAGACAAGATTAGTTGAGCCAAGGGCTTCATCACTGAACAGTGGAGACTGCTTCCTCTTGTTAAGTCCACATTACTGTTTCCTGTGGGTAGGAGAGTTTGCAAATGTTATAGAAAAAGCAAAGGTTAGTACTCCTCATTTTAGAGGCATCACAGCCCATTTCTTCTTTTCATACAGTCAGCTCTTGATGTCAGTTATCTGAACAATGTGGTTTCATTGCACTCACAAAATAGTGTCTTATTGAACTGATACTGGCCTGTCTCTGGCTATTCCTTTAAAATATCCATTCTTGGATTTAATTGAATGCTGACATAGGAGCATGCACATTGCAAAATGCAGTAGAAAATACAAAATCCTCAGGAAAGATTTGCAATAAAAAAAATTTGAATTGCAGGATGTCCTTTTCCCTGCAACATTTTCATAGTGTGAGTTCTCATTCTAATGCACACAAAAGGTCTGGTGCACTTCTGTCACTTCTCTGAAGGTTTTTGTTTTTAATGAAAATAAAGTAACGGCCGTTAATGCTGCTACCTGCCATACTGTTTTCTTCCTCTTTCCTGTGTTTTCCCTAAAATTCAATGTGTACAAATGTCCTAAAGACCTAAGTGATCATACTCAGATAATGTTTATCTCCTAGGCTTCAGAACTTGCAACTTTAATTCAGACAAAGAGGGAACTTGGCTGTAGAGCTTCTTATGTACAGACTATTGAAGAAGGAATAAATACCCATACCCATGCAGCCAAAGATTTTTGGAAACTTCTCAGTGGTCAGACAAGTTATCAGTGTAAGAGGTTTTTATCTCTTGTTTTTCAACAACCTGATGTTCTTTCACAAGAAAACTTACTACATTGGTTGCTCCAAGGCAGAGAAATTTGAAATTTTAAAAATGTTTTCAATATTTTTCTCATTAAGCTGCTGGAAACCCTGAAGAAGATGAAATGTACGAAGCCGCAATAATTGAAACAAATTGTGTTTACCGTTTAGTAGATGATAAACTTATTCCTGAGGATGACTACTGGGGCAAAATGCCAAAATGTACCCTGCTACAACCAAAAGAGGTACAATAAGTAGAATTTAAAGTTTTTGTATTTGCGAGTTTCCTCTGGAAGCTCCCTTTGTCCCCCAGAGGTCCATTTTTTGGCTCTTCTGTTCAGTGTGTATCTGAGGCCACTGGATGAGATTTGTGCAGAGATTTGGAGGGAGGTGCCGTCAGTATGCTAGTAATACCCAGCTCTATGTTCTTTCTTATCTGACTCAGGCCCTGCAGTCTCATTCCTTTCCCAGTGCCTAGCTGCAGTTGGGGATTGAATGCAGGTGAACCACATTGAAACTGAATCTAAACAATACAGAGGTGATGGTGGTGAGCAGACTGCTTGACTGGGTGGAAGGAATACTTATCAATGGAGTTTGGTGTCCCCTTACCACTCAGGCTTGCAGCCTTGAGGTGCTCCTGGATATTCAGGTGGCAGTGGCAGCTACCTTTCACGTAGTCCATCTAGTGGAAGGCTGCAGCCTTTCTTTCAGATCTGGCCATTAGACTGCATGTCTTTGTAACCTTGAGGCTGAGTACTGCAGTGTGCCCTCTGTGGGTCTACCCTTGAAGACTTGGATGTGACACTGGTGCAGAATGTGGCAGCCTGCCTTTTGATGGGGGTGGGTCCAAAGGAGCACATAACGCCAGTGCTCTGGAGTCTGCACTGTCTCCCAATACTTTTCATTTCAAGGTGTTGGTTTTTACCTATAAGGCCCTAAACAATCTGGGTCTTGCACACCATATGTCCCTTTGTGATCTCCAAGGTCTGCTGAGAGCAACCTCCTGTGGGTACCAAGAGGGATTGAAAGTTGGTTTCCTGAATGTCAGTATCACTTTTTGACCAGTAAGTCCTCAATTCTCCTAGTTTGATTCCACTCCTACATAAGCGTGTTTCTTTATAGTATCCATTTTACTTATCAAAAATCCAGGCAATTCCTCCATGCAAAACAAGTGCATGGCATTGTATACATTGTACTATGGCTGCTTCTGTCTTGGAGTCAGATGCTTTTTGTCATGTGACACTTGTATGGGTTTGTTTTTCAGCATTAATTACAGCAATAGTAAGGTTATTGATGTTCTAGATGCAACTGAACATATTTTCCCTGAAACTAGATTATTGTAATTTTTCCTAGGTCCTGGTGTTTGATTTTGGTAGTGAAGTATACGTGTGGCATGGGAAAGAAGTCACTTTAGCGCAAAGGAAAGTGGCATTCCAGTTGGCCAAACACCTGTGGAATGGAACCTTTGACTACTCCAACTGTGACATAAATCCTCTAGATCCCGGAGAGTGCAACCCCCTTATACCGAGGTATCAGACTTACAGCTCTTGGTGTTGGATATACTTTGCTCTCCTATTCATAGTCTGTCAACATATGTTACTGGAAGTTAATGCTGTTGATTTCCTGCAGACTTAATCAGTCTGTAACTGCCTGGTCCCACTCTTTTCTGTGGGAACTACAGGCTATTATGATGAAGTGTGTAAAGTACTGCCAGGGCTAGAGGGCTGCATATTGTCAAACAAACACTTTCACTGTAATTTATAGCATGTAAGTTCAGCATTTTCTCCTTTCCACTCCTCTCTTTTCCCTAAAACAGAAAAGGACAAGGACGGCCTGACTGGGCTGTCTTTGGCAGACTCACAGAACATAATGAAACGATCTTGTTCAAAGAAAAGTTTCTTGATTGGACTGAACTGAAGAAACCCAGTGAGAGGAACTCTAGTGAATCTCTCCAGCAGAAGGTACAGCAGATAAATGTACTGAGTATTTTCAACATTTGTGTTCATGTATCTTGGATGGGATAGAAAACTTCAAAACATTTTAACGACATGCTCATTAATAAGGCTGTAAACTAGTACTCTAGATTTTCTGGTAATATCCTCAAATGTTCTGACCTTTGCCTGCCATTAGGGATAGCATCACCAATGGTAAACTTCTGTTTTATTTTTATTGGCTAACATTGAGCAGTTTGTTCAACACAGAAAAAGGAAAACAGTAATGCTACTAAAGCACACGCGTTCACTGTGTGTTGCTGCTGAAATTGTTGAGTAAAAGGAGGAAAACTCCTTAACTGAAAGAAAACGGTTTTGTTTTGTCACAGGAAGAGTCTAGATCTGATTCTAAACCCTGCGATGTCATGCTAATGGTGTCTGTGCCCCAAAATACTGTTGGCACAGTGTTGGATGGAATGAACATTGGCCGTGGATATGGACTTGTTGAAGGAGAAGACGGGAGGCAGTTTGAAATTATCACTGCCTCTGTGGATGTCTGGCACATCCTAGAATTTGATTATAGTAGGCTACCAAAGCAGAGCATTGGGCAGTTCCATGAGGGAGATACATACGTTGTTAAATGGAAGTACATGGTGAGCACTGCAGGTTAGTAAGCAATTGCAATTCTTCATACTGAGATACTGATTTCTTTTTAGACAAAACTGCTAATGTCATTAGCAAAATCCAGAACAAAATGTCCTTGTGTGTAATGCACTCAGCTATGCAAGCAATCCAGAAAGTTACTTATGATACTGGCCATTAATCCAACATTTAACCAAAATACAAAGTAGAATTTTAGGTATGAATGTTATTGGTTGTTTTTTTTCCTTTCATCGAAATACATGATCTGTTTTTTCTTTGCTTTTAAACTGATGATCTGTGCATTACCTTTTTGATTTAGCTTATCTGCATTCAGATTTTTTCTCCATTCTGGCTTGCAAAATGGCTTGTACTATTATATAAATAGATTGCATCTGCCCATTTTTAAAGCCAAATCAGCTAAAAAGCTGAACTAGCAACACTGCTCTAACCAGTCTTAGGCAGCAACAAAAAGAGAAGATCCTAAACGGTAGCTCCAAATGGCGCCAAGAGGGAAAGAATCTTTGTCCCGATTCTCTAACTACCTTCAATGGATTTTAGTTTAGATTTGAAAATCTAAACAGGCAAAAAAGACTGAGCACAGGTGGATCTATGATCTTGTGCCACAGTTTGGTGTGATCTTTCTGGCACTTTACTCCTCTGCTCTCAAAATGGAGAAATGAACAGGGGATGGCCTCCATGATAAGTAAAAGTAGCCCATAAATGATAGCCTGGCTTTGTTTGCATTCCAAATGGGGAAATACCAAAATCAGCTGAAGAGCCACATGGCAAAAGCTTCAGGATCTTAAAAAAAAGTCAGTCATAAAATGTGCCTTGAATCTATATTGAGGTGCTGGGGAATCCAGTCAAAGTGCAACAACCTGTAAATATAGGAGCAGCTGCAGGTAAAGTAGACCCTGACCTAGTTGTGTTCATGAAATTGATTCCTTTTGTAACAAACTCTATCGAAAATGACCCACCTTAAATGCCAAAAAAAAATGGGGGGGAGGTGGGGCTTTAAAATAGACCTGACAGTGTGTGTTCCTGTAGTTGGGCTTTTTTTGATGTAGGAGCCAGCACTTTTTACTGTTGGTGGCTCTGACTTTCAGAAGCAACTAAGCCCCTTTGTGTACTTATCTTGCAACAACCTAGCATCCTGATTTTCAGAGGGTAATTGTTGAACACAACTTAGACTGGAGCATGTCCAATTATTCTAGCAGCTTTACTTTAGTCTTTTACCTGAAAATGTTGTCCTTCACTACATCCTAGATTACTGAGTGTTCAGTGGAAAGAGGAAAGCGTTCCACTCAGTGTTGTCTTATAGAACTTGCCCTTTTTCCCCATACATGTTGTGTGCTAATTGTACTAGTAAATGTCTCTCAAAAAATCCAGGCTCCAGCCCTGTGCTCAAACCAACATTTAATATTGAATTGAAAAATAAAAATTTTAATGTCACCTGAAACTATTAAAGAAAGAAGGCAATACCAGCTGTTCCCTGGTCATCTGTTTGTCATTACTCAGAAGCTCCTTGTAGTCTCCTTCTCGATTTTATAATTTAAATGCCTGTATCTGTCCTGACTGTTGTTCTTTCCAGAAGTGCTCAGGAGCCAGCTCATCTTCTTTGCTGCCAAAAACAGTGTAATATGGAAAATGAGGCTCGGTGCACTCTTTTTGGTAACATGATTGGATGCACCATTTCACATACAGGTTCTCTCAAGTGCTGTCCATTATGTGTCTCCTGATATTATGAATTCTTTTAATATGATCTTCTTGGCTCAAAAGACTGTGGCCACTCAGTAAAGGCATCTGCATGTAGTTTTTACATCCATCACATGATGCACATGGCAGTTCTGCATGGAGGCATCTTGGGCTGGTTGGGTAGTGTTTCTTAGATTAATGACGTAGTCAGTGCTGCACTGGATTTGATGTTGCTGAACTGGCTCAGTAGATTTAAAGCACTTGCTGTCCAGATCTATAGCCATTGCTTTCCCTCAGTATGCACTGTTTTTTTGCTTTTTCAGTTGGAACCAGGCAAAAAGGAGAGCAGCAAGTGAGGGCTGTTGGGAAAGAAAAATGTGTGTACTTTTTCTGGCAAGGGAGGCACTCCACAGTGAGTGAGAAAGGGACGTCAGCACTGATGACAGTGGAGCTCGATGAGGAGAGAGGAGCTCAGGTGAGCTGCCAACATAGCCATTTTGTAGAGAATGCTGGGTGGAAGTGCTGGATAAGAGACTTTGTTGTTGTCAATTGTTGAACCAGTCGTTGCATGAGAACATAGTGGTAGGATTTCAGGAACATCTTTCTTTTTCTGTTCTGCAGAGGCTGCACCTCTGGCCAGTAGATGTAGGCAATCCCTCTTCCCTGACCCCACCCTGACCCTTCAACTTTCATTCTAAAGATATTACAACAATGCAGACATGGATTGTTATTCTGGGGGCTGCCTTCTTGAAAGCAGATTTCTATAATTACAAAGCATGTGTCTGCTGTCTCTGCCCCACCCCCACAAATGGATGAAAGCATGCTTATGCAAACACATGTCCTGCCTTAAAAACAGAACTCCATTTAAGGAATTCATGTCTTCTCACACAGCAGACGTCCACCTACTTCAGTGAGCCCCAACAGACTTTTTTCTGTCAAGTCGAGACCTAAACTTAAATTGTTTGGCAATAAGTCTTTACCCAGGTGAACTACTTGGCTTGAGTAGTTGCAGCAATTTACCTGCAGGAGCAAGGAGCTTAGAAGTTTGCCCTTTTATAGTATCAAAACTACCTCGGGTATCTTTGTGCTACAGTGCAGTTTCTTCTTGGTACAAGGAGCAGGCAGGCAGGTGCATGATCACACCTGATAATATGTAACACTCTGCAGGTGAACTTAGTCTCTTCTGTCCATTTAATAATTAGTCCCACCAACAACATTTTCAGATTTAATCAGCAGCACTTATTTGGCTTAAGCAGGTTGAAATACCATATGTTTAGTCTTCCCAGTGCTGTCATAAACCCTATTGTTTCAAATGTTGTCACGTTCCATTAAAATGTGGTGGTTTAGAAGCTGTTTAATTTATTTAAACTGATTTAAAATTACTGTTTTGGTGCTCCAAAGGCAGCATTCCCAAGTCTAGCTTTTCTGTGGTTTTAGTCTTGTGCTTTCAATTTCCAGGTACAAGTTCTTCAAGGGAAAGAACCCCCGTGTTTTCTGCAGTGCTTCCAGGGCGGGATGATTGTGCATGCTGGAAGAAGGGAAGAGGAAGAAGAAAACGCACAAAGTAAATCGCTGTTAGATACAGGGTTTCTGTTTTAAGATTCCCTTTTCCAGTAAAAAGGATTTGAAAAGAAGGTTCAAGTAGTACTCTGTCCATCAGAAAGGGACACGTGAAGGCTTCATAAATCATGAGGCTTATTAAACTATTGCTTTCAGGGTAGTTCATTCCTGGCTTGCATTTAAAATGGGTTGAATCATCCTGAGAGCAAATTTATTTTACTGTCAAGAGATCCATTTCAATTTCAGGTTTAAGTGAATGAAATGCTATAAGATGGTGTTCCTGCTTACACAGTGCAACAAAAATAGGGTTTGTTGTTTTGTGTTTTTGTTTTTTGTAGTTTCAATTTTTCCCTGCCATTTGGGGCTTCTGTTGCTGAAACAAAGTTAAGCTGTTGGGTTTTTTTACCTTTTGAGTACATATTGCAATTCATTCTATGTCTTTCCAGTCCGATGGTAGATTAGAAAGGTTCCACTGATCTTGGAACAAATCTAACCTTGACTTTTTGTACTAGGTATTGCAGTTCACAGAGTAGGAAGAAAGATGAGCTTAAAAAAATGCAGTCATATTAGCCAATTGTTAACCCTAAGCAGATGTGCACACAGTTCTGAATTTCCATGTCGTTCCCCGGCATAGCTAAAGATCATGTCGCAGTGTGGTGCTTACTATTTTTCCTGAACCAGAATTTTCCAAACTGGATTACATGCGCTTGATCCATTGACTCACTTCATAAAAACTTCAGGAGGCAGCACATAAACCTATCTCTTTAGGAGCAGAGATCCTGAATTGGAAGTAGCTTTTCCAATATGTAATAACACTGTACTGTTCATGCCCATTCTAGGTGACTGGAGGCTGTACTGTGTACGAGGGGAGGTTCCCAATGAAGGAAACCTGCTTGAAGTAGCATGTCACTGTAGTAGCCTGAGGTCCAGGACTTCCATGATTGTTCTCAATATAAATAAAGCCCTTATCTATCTATGGCATGGCTGCAAAGCACAGTCTCACACAAAGGATGTAGGAAGAACAGCAGCTAATAAAATAAAAGAACAGTAAGTAGCTAATTTATACCTTGGAGACATTTGTAGTATCTTAACTGTAATAAATAAATAAAATATAAGCCTGCTATCCAAAATGGTTTAAATAAAAAACAACCTTTCAGTTAAACTTCTTTTTATATAGAATGAGAAATTGCCCTAAGTGTGTACTAGGAAAGGGAGGACTAAGGAAGACATCTGACTTAGAATAGAGGTTTCTGTTACAAATACAGTTCTTATGTGCATTTCCCAGTTGTTTGCTTTGCTGTTCTTAGTGTTACTGCATTGACATTGCTTTAAACAGAACAACCATTCTTTTTAGTCTCTGGTAGATTGCATAATCTTTAGAAGTGAAAGTTTTTAAACTGATTTAGCAAAGGTGATGTGGAAATGAGATAGAAAAAAGTAGCTTTCTGAAAGGGGAGGAGCAGGGGAGGAGGCAGTCATGTTGTTTACCAAGGAAGGTGCCTGAAACCAGATTGGAGGAGCTCAATCTGGAGTTCTCTCGAGAACTGGCAGAGGCTGCATGTGCGTGGGGCATAGTCGTCATGGGTGACTTCAATTACCCAGACATCTCTTGGGAGGAACACTCAGCTAAGTCGGATAGGTCACATTGCTTCCTTAACTGTATCGAAGAGCTCTACCTGACTCAGGAAGTGCACAGGCCAACCAGAGGTAATGGTCTTGGTCTTGGCCAAAGGAGACAATCTGGTGAGCAACTTGAATATAAAGGATAGCCAGGGCAACAGCAACCACGAAACCATCATGTTACTATCGCAAAGCAGGCAAATCAGCTAACAGGGTTGAAGTTTTGGACTTTAAAAAAGAGAATTTCAGCAGTCTCAGGGTAATAGTAAGGGAAGCACTGCAGGACCAGGGACCAAAGGTGAAAGGAGTACATGAAGAGTGTTCATTCCTCAAGGACACAAACTTCAAAGAACAAAAGAAGTCCATTCCCATGCAGAGGAGAGGTAGCAGAAGGGCTGGTAAGCCCTCATGGCTTAATGGGGATATTGTGGTCTTCTTGAAAAAGAAGAAAGAGGCATACAAACAATGGAAGCTTGGGATAGTCCCCAAGGACAACTATACAACAATGGCCTGCACTGATAGGGAGCAGATTAGAAAAGCTAAGGTAGTGCCTGAACTTAAACTAGCAACACAAACCAAGGGCAATAAGAAGTCTTTCTTTAGGTATGTAAGAAACAGGAGGAAAACAAATGGAAGTGTGGAGCTATTGCTTAACAACTCAGGACAGCTGGTTACAGACACTCAAGAAACCTGCACTCCTAAATGACTACTTTGCTTCGGTGCGTCACTGGACTAAGGGGAAAATCCTATTAGATAAGATTCAGAATGGGTATGGTGGGAATGACCGCTTTCCTACTATTGACATTGAGCTGGTGCATAATCAGTTAGAAAAGTTAGATGTTTATAACAGCAGGACCATATGAACTTCATCTGAGAGTGCTGAAGGAGCTGGACAAAGGCATCGCAGGACTTCTGGCAAAACTCATGGTGCTCAGGGGAAGACCCTGAAGACAGGAAGAGGGCCAGTGTTGTGCCCATCTTCAAGAAGGGGAGGAAAGAGGACCTGGGCAACAACAGGCCAATTAACCTAACTTCTATACCAGGAAAAATTCATCAAGAACTCTGTATGATACGCTTGCAGAAGTAAGGTTCTGGACAACAGCCAGCATGGCTTCATCATGGGCAGGTCTTGTCTCACCAGTCTCCTTCTACGATGAGGTAACTCACCACCTAGATAAGAGAGGAGGTTGACATTGTATACCTAGACTTCCAAAAGACCTTTGATCTGGTATTCCCATGATGTTCTCATGGGAAAATCGGAGGATTGCAGGCTTAACTGCTCAACAGTCAGGTGGGTAGGAAGCTGGTGGCAGGGTAGGACCCAGAGAGTTCTAAGGAACGGATTTGTGTCGTCCTGGTGAGAAATGGCTAGTGGTGTACCTCAGGGGTCTGTGCTTGGTCCAGTGCTTTTCAGCATCTTTATTAATGATTTGGATGTGGGGGTGAAGAGCTCGCTGGCCAAGTTTGCGGACAACACTAAGTTATAGGGGAGCATGGTCGCGCTTGAAAATAGGCTGCAGATGCTGGTGGACCTAGACAGGCTGGCAAGTTGAGCGGGTCGGAACCAGATGAAGTTCAACATTGACAAGGTGTAAAATGTTCCATCTAGGGATGAACAACACACAACATACATACAGGCTCAGTGGCGCCAAACTGACAAGCACCACGACTGAAAGGGACTTGGGCATAATAATAGACCATAGTATGAACATGAGCTGTCAGTGCGATGCTGTAGCCAGCAGGGCAAACAATACTTGTGTGGCAAACAAGCTGGGGAAGTGACTCTTTCCCTTTACTCAGCATTGGTGAAACTGTAGCTGGAGTACTGTGTCCAGTTCTGGTGCCACACTTCAACAAGGATGTGGAAAAGCTTGAGAGAGTCCAGAGAAGGGCCACCCAGATGATCGGAGACTTGCATGGCAAGCCATATGAGGAAAGGCTGAGGGACTTGAGTCTCTTCAGCCTAAAAAAAAGAAGGCTGAGAGAGGACTTGGTAGCAGCTCACCACTGGATCAGGGAAGTACATCAAAGGCTCAGTGAACAACTGTTCACCAGTGCACCCTTAAAGAAAACCAAGAGTAATGCCCACAAACTCCTGGAAGATTATTTCAGGCTTAACCGTAGGAAAAACTTCTTCACAGTTAGGTTGTCCGGACTGTGAAATTAAACCCCCTCCAGAGGTGGTGCAATCGCCTACCCTAGAAATCTTCAAGAGCAGGCTAGACAGTCACCTCGCTAGGGTCATCTGACCCCAGTTCTCTTTCCTGCCTAGTGCAGGGGGCTGGACCTGATGATCTTGCAGGGTCTTGGAAAGGGTCTCAAACAATCATGGGAAAGTGTGGGAAATCATGGATTTTCTCCTTTAAAGGAGAAAAATGTGGGAAACTGCAGGTTCTCCTTGCAGGAAGGCAGAGTTTTCAGTCTGCAAGGAACTGCTTGGGGCTGGAGGAAGTGGGAGGAGGGCATGGGTAACTGGTGCCACCTTAATCAGGGGGAGCACATGTCGTGTGCCCCCCCGCCCCGTGACTAGTCCCACTGACCAGGGAGGGGGGTCCCTCTACGGCAATCCTAGTGATGGTGGGGGGGAGTCCCCCCATGGCCTATCCTTCTGGGAGCAGCTGCAGTGATCGGCCAGTGCTTGCAGTGGGGCACCCATTGCCTAAGCAGCAAGCATGGCTGGTTTGTGCACCAGCACTCTCAGGGGGTGTATGTGCACCGTCGCCACTGGAGGAGGGCATTCGGGCATGGGGCACCACATGTACATGCTACGTGCACCCAGACACATGCACGTGGTAGCCAGGCAGTGTAGAGAGCAGCTCCTGCAGCTCCCTCCAAATAAGTCTATTGGCTGGGGTGGAGAGCAGGGGAAGAGGCATAACTCATCAGGGCAACACAAGTGATGCACTGGGGGGCATGTGCGCCCCCAGATTTGTGCGCCTACAGTAGGCATGGGGCTGCAGTCTGGCTGGACTGTCACAGGCAGTGAATGCTTTCATGGTCCAGAGGGCAGGACCTGGTGCAGGAGGGCAGAGTGGGCCAGCAAGACTGCATAAGTAGTGGTGAATGGGAGTGGTGGGGGAGGGATGTGGGAAACATGCTGCCCTCACCACCTCCTGCTGCCACCACTCCCCTCAGGCTGTGGCTCTACTCTGGAGGGGAGGTGGAGTGGCGGGTAGCCTGAGGGGAGCAGCGGCAGTCAGGCCATGGCAGTCGGGTAGAGTCACAGCCCGGTGTGCAAGTGGCTGGCAGCAAGAGGAGGTGAGGGCAGCATGGGCTCTCCCCTCTCCAGTCCATTGCTCCTCATGCTGCTGCTGGCATGGCTGGCATGGGGGTCCCAATGGCAGTGGCGTCAGCAGCCTTGACTCTTGACACCCCATTTTGAATCCCGTCTGCTGGGCCACAGAGGTGACTCCTGCCCACGCTGGTCTGGCAAGGCTGCAGCCCCATGCCCAGGGTGCGGCAGGAGGGTGGGGTGCCCACAATTCCACCCCTTCCCCACACACTGGGGGCCAGTGAGTCAGGAGTGATGGGCACCAACAGGGCTTAGAGGGTGGGGTGCTGTGAGTTGGGACTGAGGAGCACCAGGAGGGCCAGGGTGCTGCAAGCTGCAAGTAAAGGGCACTGGCAGGGCCAGGGGGCTGCGAGTCAGGAGTGAGGGGCATAGTAATTTGCATTGTAAAAATTGCACAATGATGAATGTCACTTGGGAGTAATAGAGGGCCACATGTTGATCTTACTGTTAATGTTTTCCTGTTGATGCTGATTTCTTCAGTCTTAATTTTAAAGGCTGTTGAACTGCTTTAACTTCTAGTGTTTAATAAGTATTTTGTGGACAAAATACTTGTGTGTTTTCTACATAAACTATTTACTGGGTCAGGACTGGCCATCAATGTTTACAAATGGGTACTGATATAAAAAAGGTTAAGAACCACTGGTGTAGAGAGCCCATGTGAGAAATATTCTTATGACCTCTGGATCTACACAATCAGTGCTGGAATGAAAATTTTGAAATTCATTTATTTCTTCATTATTGTTTGTATTCATTTTGGGATGAATAATACTGGCAAGAAGAAGGATGTCAACGCACGTTGTCAGTTTTGGGGTAACTTGGGCTATTTGCGTGCAGGTATTTGCTTTAGAAGTAAATGATTCATGTTACTACTTCATTGTAGATGTCCCCTGGAAGCAGGATTGCACAGCAGTAGCAAAGTGACCATACATGAATGTGATGAGGGTTCGGAGCCATTGGGATTCTGGGATGCATTAGGAAGAAGAGATCGAAAAGCTTATGATTGCATGCTGCAAGGTAGGGCTGCATTCCAATGTTCTTCATCTTAATCTTAAAATGTTGTGGGACTACTGAGTCACATAAACACCTGCCTTAATCTCCCTGCTCATGTAAACCAACTGTAGATGGACTGGTGTTTTTTTGTTCCTTCTCTTGCCCCATCCTGCATCCATTCTCGAACGTATATTATTATTATTATTATTATTATTATTATTATTATTATGTGCATGCACATGAGTACACCCGACTCCAGTTGACACTACTTTACAACTATGTAGGGACCAGATTGGTTTTTTAAGCGTTCTTATTTAAACTCTGCCAAAACTGCCAATGAAGGGAGCAGTGGGATAGATTGTAATATTTTAAATATGTTTCTAAGGTAGATAGAAGAATTCACTATACATAAGTTGCAGAATCCCTGCTCACAAATGAGCCAGGATTGATTCAAACTCATGGTCTAAAACTAACAGTGGTGGCTGCCCTGACATGCGCAGTCTCCCTTCCTGAGTTTTGGAAAGCCATTGAGATGCAATAACTTTAAAAACTGTTTTTATAGAAAACTGTAATAATGAGACAGTAACCATAAAAGTTGTTTCATATACTAGAAATACTTTCTTTGTTTATTTAAAAGATCCTGGGAAATTTAACTTCACCCCCCGCCTATTCAGCCTTAGTAGCTCATCAGGAGAATTCTCAGCCACAGAATACGTATATCCTGCCAGAGATCCCACTGTTGTCAATTCTATGCCATTCCTGCAGGAAGACCTCTATACTGCCCCACAGCCAGGTACAGTCACTGAATATTACTGTAAATTCCTCTGTGATCCTAAATATGAAATCCCAGAGTAAGTGTACTTGGGGTTCATTAATGTGCAGTCAAATCTGTAACCTGCCAAAATGCATATATCCTTAAAATATTGCTATTCCAACTTGTAAGTAGAGAAGCCTCCTGACAAGGAGTTGCTTGCCAAAGTGACACTTAAAATACTTATGAGTAGGTAGGAGGCGGTGCTGTTTTGCACCAGTATGTGATAAACATGGCTCTGTGTTGCTTTAATTTGCAGCAGGAGAGACTGTGTATGGAAAACCAAAAGAGGCCCAGCATTAAGAAACAAAAGCAAAACTATTTTAGAGACTTGGAATTCAGCTTCTTGCTGCTTTGCAGAAATCTTTGTGGTTGAATAACAAATGGTATTGATGAGCTTAAAAGCAAGTCTCATCCTGCCAACCAAAGCCATGGGTGGTTGAGGTTTATCTGAATCAGAGTTGTAAATACTTTCTGAAGAAACAAGATTAATGCTAAGAATGAATGTCTGGTATTTTTTGTTCTTGTTTGGCTATATAGCACTTTTCCTTGTTGACAATCATCACGAAGTGTATCTCTGGCAAGGTTGGTGGCCTGTTGAAAACAAAATTGCTGGATCAGCTCGAATCAGATGGGCTTCAGACCGGAAGTGTGCCATGGAAACAGTACTTCAGTACTGCAAAGGTAACAAAGATCCATTTGAACTAGTGCCAGCCCCATTTATCTTGAAGTTTCCTGTGGCACTTTTAAATACAGTATATAAGGCCCAGATCCAGAATGTTGTTTAGGCACATATTTATGTCCCTGGTGAAATAAATTGACCTGATGAGCTTCAGTGTGTTTGTAAGTTCTCACCCACAATCCTTCCATTGTGACATCTGAGAAGATAAATAGGTTTCATCTGAGGAAAATAAAGTTTACAATGTATCTATCACTGGCATCAGAGTTAGTGGCATTGGTCAGGTTCTCCAGTGGAAATTTAGGAAGGAGATAGGTGTGGAGGAAACAGTACCCCCACTGGACTCCACAGATGTGAGCTGTAGCAACCTGGCCCCTAGGGATGGCCACAACACCACCTGGTGTTTACATGACTCCTGCCCCACTTCAGGTCCTTGAAGCCATTTTTACCTTGCCTGCCATGCCTCAATGTTTCTTATGGTATATAGGGTGGGCTTCCATCAGGGACCCAAAGTGAGCTTCGGTTTCTCAGCCAGCTAGTCTTCCCCATGCCCAGCTAGCCCCCGCCTCTCAGGGCACTTAACTGTGATCCTCTTGCCCCTAGCAGTGCCTTGGGGCACCAGTTACTTATGGGATGTATACATGGTCTCCGTCATCCACTATAGCCACGCCCATGCCTCACAGATGTTACTCCTGATCCTATACAGGCTTCAGCCCTCTTGGCTTTGGCCCCCTGGGAAGCTGTGGACTTCTAAGCCTAAGCCCATTTCCTCTGACGTAGCGTCTTAGTCTCACTCTCTTGGTGTACAGACTGCAGCCCTTAGCTCTAGCCTTCTCCCTCCCCACTCTAGCCTGTCCCATCTCTCACTCAGGCTCTCTCACCACTTTGCAGCATTTGAAACCCCAGTTGCCCCAAGCACCCTGGTACATAGCCGCCAATCCTCCCCTACAACCACAATCTGATCCTCTGGTATCAAACTTAAAATGCAACACAAACACAAGCAACTGCTTCCAAACTAAGTAAGTCTCCCCCACTCGCTCTGCATCACCCCATAAGCCATGCATCTCTTTGAGCTCTCTCCTCCTAGCTGTCTTGGGTGGGTTGGATGCAGTTGTAGCCCCCATCTCCCACGAGCTCCTCTCCCTGAGCTTGCAAAAGCCAGACTGCCTGCCTTGCTTCAGGCACTGGGCTTATATGCCCTGAAGGCACTGTCCCTGCTGGTCAGGTGACTCCCTAGTTGTACACAGGGGTTTCGTCTTTCGCCTAATGACCAGCCTGCTCTTCCCTGCTGCAGCTTAACACAACTGCTTTAAGCTATCCTTTACTCAGGCAGCCTGGAAATCTGCTCCACACAGCAAGCTTATTGCAGTGCAGCCAGATTTTGCTCAGCTGCCTACCTACGCAGCAAGGTTGGCCTGCTGCGCTTACCCAATTGGTCATGTAATGGAACCAGGGGCTTCTGTTACTTTAGGGGAAAAGAAAGTACTAATTACTCATCACCACTCTAGGGGTCCAGTAAGAGAGGAATAATTACTGTCATGATGATGCTGTCCAATTCACTTCTCCTTCTTTTCACTTAGTAGGAAACTTCTTGTACACTTCATTTCTCTTTCTACACATCATTAATGTGGCAGAGCCACGCAACTGCTTTATGGTTGATGCTTGCCAGGTCCTCATCCTGGGTGTGTGAGTGTGCTGCACACATGAAGAGGTAGCCAGCAGGCTGTGGTGCATCACCACACTCATATATTGAACTGTCCTTTAAGCCAGTCTTATAGAGTGTGGCATTAAAGTGTCCAGCTCCAGAGTGAGTCCTGTTTAATTTAGTCCATAAGTTATGGGGGAGCTCATACCCAGGTGGATAGTAGGAAACTGAAATCTGTGGAAATTTCTAAGATGGAAGTATTGAGATGTGACCTTGGCTATGCAAAGGTTGTATTGCTCTGGTTTTTGAATTCTGATGATGCAGTATCTGGGAATTCTTGTGATGTAGCCTCTCAATGTCTATGATTAAGTGAGCTTGTCAGGTGCTTGTTTTGTCCTGTGGTTCAGATTATGCATCTCAGAAGGATCTCACTGAATGCAGTTGTTCTGCTGGCCATGATTTTGCAGCAGAGAGTTCTCTGCTCCCTATACTGAAGTAATACGCTTTCAAGGAGGCCTTAATGTGTATATGGATGAATGGATTTGGAGCAACTTTCTACCATCAAAAAGCTAATATTCAAAGCATGCATACTGCATGCCAAAGTTCATCCGAGTACCACGGTGATGTCAATCCAATGGCAGAGAGTGTTATTTGATTATGGTGTCTGAGCAGCTGTTTTCATTGTGGTTTGGTGGTTCCTCTGTCAGACGCATGGAAGACTTTTTACAGAGTTTAAGCTTTTGTGAGCTAACAGGCTCTGGTATCTTGTTCATTTAATGAGACAGAACAGTTAAATATCACAAAATACTAAATATGCAGTTATCCTAAATGTGTAAAACAAAGCAACAAGGATTCAGTTCCATAATTCAGAATATTGCAGTATTTTCTTATGACTCCTTTTTGGCTTACAATAAGTGTACAAATTTACTGTATAGTATGAAGAAAGTTGGTTTGTAGCTTTGAGTAATAACTTCACTATCCCTCCCAGTACTTCATTGTCATAGATTTCATAGACATTAGGGCTGGAAGGGACCTCGGGAGATCATGGAGTCCAGCCCCCTGCCCAAAGGCCAGGAAGTCAGCTGGGGTCATAGGATCCCAGCAAGATAAGCATCCAATTTACTCTTGAAGGTGTTCAATGTAGGTGCTTGAACCACCTCCGCTGGCAGACTGTTCCAGACCTTGGGGGCTCGGACAGTAAAGAAATTCTTCCTTATATCCAGCCTGAAACGGTCTTGCAGGAGTTTGTGACCGTTCGACCTCGTCATCCCTTGGGGCACTCTGGTGAACAGACGTTCCCCCAGATCCTGGTGGTCACCCCTGATAAACTGATAGGTGGCCATCAGATCACCCCTGAGCCTGCGCTTTTCCAGGCTAAAGAGTCCCATGTCTCTCAGCCTATCATTGTAAGATCTGTTTTCCTGACCTCTGATCATGCGCGTGGCTCTCCTCTGGACTCTCTCAAGCTTTTCCACATCCTTTTTGAATTGTGGAGCCCAAAACTGGACGCAGAACTCCAGCTGCGGCCTCACCAAGGCCGAGTACAAGGGGAGAATGACATCCCGGGATTTGCTCGAGAAGCATCTATGGATGCACGCCAGCATTTTGGTCGCTTTACTAGCCGCAGCATCGCATTGGAGGCTCATGTTCATCTTGTGGTCAGTGATGACCCCCAAGTCTTTTTCTTCTGTAGTGCTAACCAACGTAGCACTGCCGAGCCTATACGGGTGCTGCAGGTTTTTCCTCCCAAGGTGGAGAACCTTGCATTTTTCGGTGTTAAACACCATCAGGTTCTCGTCCGCCCATTTGATGAGCTTGTCCAGGTCAGCCTGGATCACCTGCCTGTCCTCTGGCGTGGATGCTTTGCCCCAAAGTTTGGTGTCATCGGCAAACTTGGCCAGTCCACTCCTGACTCCAATGTCCACATGTTAATGAAGATGTTGAACAGTATGGGTCCCAGGACAGAGTCTTGAGGGACCCCACTGGTCACAGGGCACCATGATGAGTGAGTGCCATCAATCACAACCCTCTGGGTCCGGCCATGAAGCCAATTTCCCAGCCAGCGGATCGTGGTGGAGCCAAGGCCACAACTGGGCAGTTTGGCCAAGAGGTGATCATGGGATACCAGATCAAAAGCTTTTTTGAAGTCAAGATATATGGCATCAATCTCTTCTCCCTTGTCCAGGTGATAGGTCACCTGGTCATAGAAGGAAATGAGATTGGTCAAACAAGACTTACCTGCAACAAACCCATGCTGGCTGTCCCTTAGACTGTTAGCCTGGGCCAGTCCCTCAAGGATGGCCTCCTTAATAAACTTTTCTAAGATCTTCCCCAGGATAGAAGTCAGGCTAATGGGCCTGTAGTTAGCCGGATCCACTCTCCTCCCTTTCTTGAAGATCGGCACTACATTGGCCTTCTTCCAGTCTTCGGGCACTACACCAGAGCGCCAGGAGTTTTCAAAGATCCGTGCCAGGGGCTGGGCTATGACGCTCGCCAGCTCCTTGAGTATCCTGGGGTGCAGGTTGTCAGGGCCGGCTGACTTGAAGGTATCCAGCTTCTCAAGGTGTTCCTTCACGAGGTCAGCATTGATGGAGGGTAGGGGATTCCCCTCACCCAGATTTCCCTGTCCCATAGCAGGCATGGGCATCCCGTGTGACTGATGAAAGACTGACGCAAAGTATCTATTTAATAGGTTGGCTTTTTCCTGGGCGTCAGTTGTCAGTTGCCCCATCTGGTTTAGCAGGGGTCCAACATTGCCCTTGCTTTTCCTCCGGCTCCCCACATATCTGAAAAAGGAATTTTTGTTGTCCTTTATGCCTGAAGCTAGTTGGAGTTCAGTTGCAGCCTTGGCTTTCCTGGCTTGGTCCCTGCAGGACTGGACCAGTGCGGAGTAATCCTCCTTGGAGGTGAATCCCGTCCTCCATCCTTTGTAGGCTTTCCTTTTTAGCCACAGTAGGTCCGCTAGGTCTCTGGAGAGCCAGGGGGGCTGCTGTGCCTTCTTGCTGCCTTTCCTCCGTGTTGGAATAAATTTAGCTTGTGCACTGAGGATCGCTTCCTTGAGAAGCAACCACTCTTCTTGAACTCCCATCTCCCTGGGGTCATGGTCCCTGAGGGCCTGATCGACTAGCCTCTTGAGCTTGTCAAAGTTGGCTTTTCTGAAGTCAAGGACTTCTGTGTTGCTGACTGACTTGCCAGCTTTACGGCGGATGGTGAAGGTGATCAGCTCATGGTCGCTGTCACCCAACTTCCCATCAATCACTAGGTCGCCGATTAGGTCGTCCCCCGTAGCCAGTACCAGGTCGAGCAGCGCTTTGCCTCTTGTTGGCCCATAGACTTCCTGAGTCAGGTAGAGGTCATCCACGCACGAGAGAAAGCTTTGCGCCCGCTCAGATTTAGCTGAGTGATCTTCCCACGAGATGTCCGCGTAATTGAAGTCACCCATGACAACCAAGGTCCTGGAGCAAGCGGCCTCAGTCAGTTCCCGGGCGAACTCCTGGTCAAGCTTGGGACTTTGAGTGGGAGGTCTGTAGTAGACTCCCACCGTTGCGTCCCCTGTGCCGAATTCCCCACGAATTTTTACCCAGAGGGTCTCTAGCTGTCCATGCCGGTCGCCAACATCAGCTTGCAGGGACATGTAGCTTTCCTTCACATAGAGAGCTACACCCCCGCCCCTTTTGTCAACACAGTCCCTCCTGTACAGGGTATAGCCCTCTATCCCCGTGGTCCAGTCATGGGTGGAGTCCCACCAGGTCTCCGTTATCCCAATGACATCATATTTCTTTGCACTGAGCAGGAGGACGAGCTCATCCTGCTTGTTGCCCAGGCTCCTGGCATTAGTGTACAGGCAGGCAAGTGTGCCCTTAGGGGCTCTTGCCTTGCCCACAGACTGTGCCAGGGGTGGGCTCCCTTAACTGCCTTGGTCTGCTGGCTTTGCAAGGGTCGCTCAGCAGGCCAGCAGGGGCAGTAGTCCCCCCATCCCCCAGCGGGCTTAGTTTAAAGCCCGGTGGAGCAGGTCAGCCAGCCTGGCTGAGAAGAGCCTCCTCTCCAGGGGAGAGAGGTGGAAGCCATCTCTTCCCAGCAGCTCGCTGCCTCTCTCTCTCCAAAGAGCGGGCTGTGGTCATGGAAGCCAAAGCCTTCCCGATAACACCAGCGCCGCAGTCTTTGGTTCACCGCGTGGATCCTCCTCTCCTTCCTCAGCATAAATCTTATTTAACCCATCAGATTTTCTTGAAAGTATTTGAAGCTTTATCTGCTAAATCAGCAGACTGTTTTAGAGTGCTGAGTTCCAGACAGCTAGCATGGGTGAGAATCTTCTGTTCCTTGTATGGAAGGAGCAAGCTTGTTTGTGTGGGGGTGAAAAATTAATGTTGAACTTTAATTAAAATGGCAAAAATGTTTTCTCAACTCAAATATGCCCGATGGCTAAACCTGTAAAGTATCTGATGAAAGCATCTCATATATGCATATGTATATATAAAATCACTTTGGCATTTAACTGAATTAAGAATAGAGTAGTCTGTCTAGTCTAGGCTGACAAATTTTGCATGCCCGTCTTTATTCCCATGGCAAATTCAAGCAGATTCCACAGCGAACGTGTTTGGAATGGTGGAGGCTTAAAAAAAAAACATTCAGATGAGAAATCTCTTGTCAAAGGGTATAATTTAAAGGTTCATGTGCTAATTTGTTCACTGGACTACCCAATTAAAGCTCCTTGGAGAAGTCTGAGTTTCATGCTACTGAACAATTTCTCACTTCTTTGCAACCAAATGTTTGACCTCAAGCAAAACACTTTTCTTACATTTTGCAAACTTACTGAAACAGTGATAGCTAACTCCAGCGTAAGAGCATAATAATTGTCATTTACTGGGTCAGGCCATAGGTATCCTGTATCAGAGTGACAGAGTAAGTGCTAAAAGGGAGAATCAACTGGGTATGACCGATGTTGGGACCCCTTGGATTTCATCCGTCCCTTTCTTTGTGTTTTAAAGTGTAGGTATCGGGTGGGATAGCTGACTAATAGCTCGTCTGCCACAAGTGAGTTCCCAGAAGGTTCTCTTATCACTAGGAAGCTGCTGGATGAGATAGCAAAGTGGATGTGGGTTGATGACCTACGGGTCTGCTGTGGTGTCTTCTGCTTTCTCTGCACCTGTTTGAGAGGGAACTAGTAGAGCAGTGCTGCTCAGTTTAGGAACATTCAAGAGAGCTCTTGTGTCCCTGATGGCTGTGAATTCAGCTGATCCGGATTTTTTTCCCCCCATCTATACATAGTATAATGACTTGCAGCTGGGTTCCTCCCTGCCAGAAGTGAATGCTACCAACTTCTCCCTGGTGCTTGGTGGTAGTATTAGTAGTATTCAGCATCCACAACAGGTACAAATTATAGTGTTCCAGTTGGCAAAAGGGGAAAATGCCATGAGTGGTCCATAAATTATTTTGACTTCCCATTAGGTTCCAGGCGTTCATATACTCTCTCTCTCTCTCTTAATAGCTGTGTCCAGACATGCATGGATGTTTGGTTCCCCAGGGACAACCAGTGGTGGTGCATGGCCACCCTGGGTGGGGTAGAGGAGGCAGGTACCTGCACTAGGCCCCAGCAACCTTCCTGGGGTTCTGGGGGCCTCCTGGGGAAGCACCCACATCACTCCTGCCATGTGGCGCCTGGCTGGCAGCAGAGTACAGATATCTAGGAGTCAAAAAGGCCTCCTCACTGCTCCCTTGCAGCATGGAGAACAATGGAACGTGCAGCATGTCTGCTGTATTACATACCACACAGCTTCAATCCAGCTCAATGTGCTGTGCATGAATAAACTCCAGAGCATATTGCTCCAGAGTTTATTGCTTGTGGGTGCACTGTTTGAACACATATCCAGGAGCAATAAACTGTAGAGCAGTAAGCTCTGGAGTTTATTCAGGTGCAGCACATTGAGGCAGGCTGGAGCAGCCCCAGCTGGTAGGGGACCCAGGGAGTCAGCCTGCCAGCCCAGGGCTGCTACCCCCAGCTCAAAGTACTGTGGAGGGGCTGGCTAGGTCACAACGGTATAAGGTGGTGGCTTAGGTATAGGATATGGTAGACTCATGTTTCAAGGTTTGTCAGTTTTGGTTTTTTACATGTATTCATATCCCCAGAAAGACTCATTTTAGATATTGAAATATTAGACATTTTAAAATTGCCTTAATTTACAAAAGAAACTGCGATTAATTAAATCTTTATATAATATCACAAGCTCACTTGTGACTTGGCTAAACTTTTTTTTTAATCGGGTAGCATAGAATATAAAGCTGCAAGACGATTCATATTCTAATCTGTGTTCTTATATATTGAATGTTACAGGGAAAAATGTTAAGAAGCCTCCCAAATCCTACCTAATTCATGCTGGTCTGGAACCCTTGACATTCACCAATATGTTCCCAAGTTGGGAACACAGGGAAGACATTGCAGAGATCACGGAAATGGTAAGCAAGCCTTTCACTGCAATTGTCAGGGTCACGCATTCCTACAGCAGTGGTACTGTATTTTGATGTCAGTAATGCCCAGTATGTTGTGCTGTGAAGTTCCAAACTTCAACAGGTTAAACTGAATAGCACAGTTCAGGGATCTGGAAATAGGAGCATTGCTATCACAGTTGGATTTTGATATGGCCATTGTTTATTTTTGCATGTAAGGAGTTTCTTTCAGTTTCACTAAAAGGAAGTAATACATGAGTGTTGCTTTTTGAAGAATAACAAATTAGGTTTGGGGTTTTTTAACCTCAAATCCTAACTTAAAAACAATATTGGGCTGCTGTATGTATGAGCTAAGTAGATTTTTTGTCAAAATCCACAGCCATCTCCCAGAAAACCACATTTCACCTTTCTACCAAAAGACTTGGATTATAATGTGCTCTCATTTTAAAAAGTACCCTTGCTTTAATTGGAACATTTTTAATTGGGACATTTCAGGGGGGCTGTGAAACTTGAAAGAAGTATGCAGCCTCATAGATGATTTACATCATTATCTCTACACTACTGTCATTGCAAGGGTACAATGGTATAGAGCACAAGGTGGTCCAGGCAGATCCCTGTATCCACTTCCCATCTGGGAAATGGAGTTAATACATTGATTCTGTGTGACTGCTTTATGAGCCTCTCAGTCAAAGAGTGAAATAAGCTGGTAGTTTAAACTGCTAGTGTGAGTCTTCTGTAGTCTTCTGACTAATCTAGTATAGTCTTCAGAAGTTAATGTTTGAAATGGACATTTTTAAGAGCATAAGGAGCCCTTCTTTTAAAAAGCAAATAGTTTATAATGGCCAAATGTTTCTGGAAAAGAAATTTAGTCCCCAGTGTGCTTAGTTTGTTTTTTTTCCAAATCCCAGGGCCAGGTAACCATCCCCAGGCCAATATGGTTTTGATACCATTTGTTGAGTTGACTTTATGTGAAATCAGTAGGGAATGGTTTCAGTAATATGCTTCTGACTCTTCTTATTTGTTTCCCTTTCAGGATGCTGAAGTTTCTAATCAGATAATCCTTGTAGAAGATGTGTTAGCCAAGCTGTGTAAAACTGTGTATCCTCTAGCAGATCTTCTAGCAAGGCCTCTGCCTGAGGGAGTTGACCCACTGAAGCTTGAAATTTACCTTTCAGATGTAGATTTTGAGGTTAGTGCGGGGAAACAACTGTGTGTGGGGAGGGGAGGGGAGTGTTTTTAAGTTTGCACACATGCATATCGCATCACTTCTACATTCTTGTGATTTATCCTTGAATGCCTTTCCTAACACTGGCATGTCTCTGTTCTGTTTTGTTTTAAACTTAGGTCGCATTAGAAATGACAAGAGAGGAGTACAATGCATTGCCCTCATGGAAGCAGGTGAACCTTAAGAAGTCAAAAGGACTCTTCTGAATTGTGTTCTCATTTAAAAATAGTGCTGGAGGGATCTCTGTTGTCACATTCAATACCTTTGGACCAGCAAAACAAACTCCTCTGGTTTAGTATTCAAGAATCAATATAGCTATGATCTGAAGTACTCTAGATCCTACCCAAGCTGTATGTAAATGTGTGAGAACATTATTGTTTCACCTCCAAGGGTAATGCGTTTAAATTTTGCTCTCCTATGCACTTAAACAGTAGTTTCTCAAGCAACTGCTGCACCTGTCCGTTGGCTATATATACAGACTTGCCATTTTGGTTTTGAAGAGGTTCTCTTTGTAAAGTGGTATTTTGTTAGTTTGTGGATTAAAAAGAATTTATATTTATATAAACACATAAAACATGTATTTAACAATGCAATATGTATTCACTTTCAAGACTTCCATGTCAAAAAAACCCAAGTAGCTGGGTGGCAGTTGCTTTTCTGAATTAGCTCTGCCACCAACCTGCATCTCTTATGCATTCTGAAAAGTTTCTCTTTGCAATAGATAATGAATTGTTCTCAGTGCTGCTTCAGGTGCTAAATTGAACAAAGCATTTGTATTTATGGCATGGGTTTCTTGAGAAACTGTGCGACTCAAACTTTATACTTTAATATCCAAAAATGTATAGTGCCTTGTTTTTTGTGTACAGTTTATATACAAAAAGATTGGTCTGCATTTTGAAGATGGCTTAGAATGGTCTCCTATGTTACTTTTATAACGATAGAATAAAAACATCTCAGTTTCTAATGCTTGTTGTAAAACCGTAAACACGTCTTTTGTGATATAAGAACTTAAAGTGAAAGCTTCCAAATAAACTCTTAGCAATGCTCTGACTAGTCATTATTTACACCTATACTCTCTACTAATTTAATTAAAAATGTTCCATAATACTCATAATATAGTATTTACATCTGAAATATTTGACACATTGACAAGATCGGTATGGTGTAATGAGACAAGAGTGGCAGACAATGCAGTAAAACTTAAATTTATTATGCAAAAGTAATGCTACCTCTTGAAACAGCTGTACAAGTGTTTTGTTTTCAATTGCCCCTTTTTATACTTGATGTAACATGTTTAGCCAATTTCAAACTTACCAAGAATGTGTGATTGTAAGTAAAGCTCTTGAAAAGTAATCAACATGGTATTGCCATTTATTATTTTGGCAATTGGGGGATTGTCTGTTTTAAACAGCTTAAGAGTGTCATTGGTTGAAGTTCTGTCATTTTCAGGTATTGGCTATTTCTGAACGTGATTTTGTGAAAGGATTGTTACTTTTGCAATATCATCATGACTTTTAAGTGCCCAGTCCTGCAAGTACAAGAAACTTGTCTAGATTTCTATAGCTGCTTAAAATCTCCTGTTTGCCAAGGTAAAATGCTTTTTTTAGCCATTATTACCAAGTGACTTTATACTTCTGAGGGTTGCTGTTCTTGATGAAGGCCACTGGGAAGTAAAGTAGAATTTTAAGTGTAGGACAATATATTTAGCTTCTTGCATGTAATGCACACCTTTTGCTCAAAAATCACACCCACACTGAAACTGGAGTGCATGTATTAAGCAGGGAAGCTGATTTTCTGACCAGGAGAGAAGCCACCCTGCTTTGATTTTTTTTGGTCACTGGGCATCAACTGCTGCATTACTGTTCAGGCAGCTAAAGGAGTTAGTTGACTTAATGGCTCATTCTTCTCCTCTCCAGAGGTGTTTAACTGTTACCTATCCTTTTTAATGGTCTTCTTTAACGTTCAGCTAATCAAGCTAACCTTTCTTAGAGCACTTTTGCTGTCTGCTAGCTCCTTCTGGGTGCTGTCCTCCTGATTCCTGGCGTTAGAGAGTCCTTTAGCTCTTTTTTTCAAAATCATAGCCACTTGTTGCTGAAGACTGGTCTCCACTACAGTTAAATATTTAGTTAAGCAGTAAAGGCAGAGTGATTTGGCTGAAGAGTAGGCTCTATTCCTTCTCTCTGCAGCCATAACTCTGGAAACATCTTTTTTTCTTCATCCTGCATTTAAAAAACAAAGTGTATACGTTTTAAGGGAAAAAATATAGTGCTTCAAATTCTGGTCTAAGAAAAACTTAGAATTAATGTGTTGTTACCCTTACTCATGGATTCACTTTGAGCCTAGGCTGTAGAAGTAGTAAGTGCCTGTACTTAAATTTGGTCTCTACAACATAACACAAATTCTCATAGTACAGTTGATTGTTTTCACCATAGGTTGGAAAAGAATCATTATTTAAAACACAATTGGTGCTGTTCCTAACACGTGCAAACCTGCTTCTAGGACTTTAAAACTGCTTGCCCAGTTCACATTTTTTGGATTATAAAGATCAGTGGAAGACGATGCAAAATTCACTGTTACCAGCCCATGGGCTTCTCTGTGATTCTCTCTTGATTTACTGTTATCTTATAGCCTCACATTCCTGGAGTAACGTATTATGAAAATATCAACTTTGACAAGAAAAATTAGGGTCTTGCACTTGCAGTTGCATAGAGACACTAGAAAGTGAAACTTGGTAGTTTTCTAAAATCAGAAGGCAAATAACGGGCCTGAAATGTGTTTGTTTAAATTCTTTGTGTTTTGAGCAAAAACCCATGTCTGTGGTAGACAATACTGAGCAAGTGTTCGTGACAGTCTGCAACAGAATTGGGGCACACTTCAGTATTCCTTAAAATTCACTGCCCGTTGCCCCCTTCTCTTGAAGGGGAAAGACTTGCAAAGAATAAAGGAGTGGGGAGAGGAAGACTTTCTTTAAACCTTTCAGACGTGCTTGCTCCCTGCATAGGAAGTAAAGCTCAAACTGTTTTTCTTAAAACAGACTCCTAAGAACATACCTAAATCTTTGAAGGTGGAGGGCACTCAATATAGAAAAACCCAGAGCCTGACACTGGACTTGAGGCAGGAGTGTGGTTGGAAGTGATCACAACCACTATAACATAACTTCAGCCATTCTGGAATAGCATTTTGGCAGTTTCACAAACTATCAACTTCCCTCTTTCAAACATATGATCCATAGGTAGGACTTTTCTCTCAGGATTTTTGAAGAGCACACACTATCTAGATCTCTTCCTTCTAGATTATATGTGCAAGTATGTTTATGCAAGGATTTGTTAGCAGTGAAATGGCCTGGAAACTTGAGCGCATTAATATGCCAAAACAACAAATAAAACCTCACACTTGAATAACCCGCAGCTGGTATGTTTCAGTTACAAGAAGAGGATAATGAAGCATAGGAAGGAAAAGAAACATGTAATCTAATCTTTGACTACTGTTTTCTTCCAATTGGTTTCAATAATTAGTACTTAGCTGAGCAGCAGTTGTGGCAATGTATGTATTGAAGGGAAATGCAGCTTCCAAATGTCTCGGAAAGACTGCACAAATCTCAGCGCTCAGTGGAAGATGTCTGGGGCATATGAAGAAAAAGAACTTTTCTTCATTCACGTCGGATGATAGGGATACTGGGGGGGACCTATCATATGATAATCAATAGCAATAAATAGGACACTTAACAGGGTTGGCCATAATGCGAAAGGAACCACCTATGGGGCTTGCTTCCAACACCATAAAAATCGTTCATGGATTTCCTGGTCTCTGAGTTCAGGGCCCCATAAGCTGTCTGTTGGGCATTTCAAACTGTGGGGAGAAATTGTACTGCAAAGGTCTTCATCAGTGCTAACAGTTACTTAATTTTGCTCTGCGTGAGCCAGCTGCCATGATAATGCTGTGGGCTCTTTACAGTATCAGCCTGAACAAGGGGTGCAAGAAGAGCCGCTGGCCGTCCTCCTCGCTACTTTCATTCTCAGTACTGAAGCTACAGGTTAACGTGGTGATGAAATCTGCTCCCAGTGCAGACAGAGATCAGTGTCCTGTTCTTCCTTACGCATAATAGAATCCGTCTCCTGGAGGGAGATGTGTGCTGGATCATACCCGTCTTGGGCAGGGAAAAAAGCGTTAAACTTTACAGCTTGTTTAAAGTTGGAATTAGAGTCCAGGAGGGAGGTTTTAGGGGACGTGGCTCTTTGATTAAAGCATAGCCTTTGTCTCCTGTCCCTCTTCCCCCTCTCTCTATATTTGTAGCCTCTGATTTGCCAGTCAGAGGGCAGCTAATTTCTGCATAGACTTTCAGAGGTGACTATTTTGTCAGTGGGGTAAGACCAGCACACAGAATAAAACACCAGTTCTGAACAGTGAGGCTGTTAATGGCCCAGGAAATTTGTAAAGATCCAGTGCCCAAAGAGTGAAGTCAGAAGAGTTGATGGTTCCAGAATCCCGAGTTAAGCACGTCCTGTTGGGTTTGTGTGAGGACTGAGGAGTCACATACTGCCCTGCAGAGCCCCTCTCCTACCCTGTGGCAGACCTAGGAAGGGTCTGCAATAACATGCTAAACCACAGCCGAAAGGAAGAGGTGAGAATCCCCTGATTTATATAGCACCCCTAACTGACAGTATGGATATACCCCACACTTACCACCATGTAAGCTCTGGCTATTTTCACACCCCACCCCCACAGTTACCTTTTGCTGAATAAGTGGAGACTATTACTGAACCTACCAGCACCTAGTGATGAGATGCTTTAATAACACTGATGGGGCATCTACCTTTAACAGAATTAGCCCTGTGTCCACCCTAGAGGCAAGTATAACTTGTAGTGGTGTGCAAAACTGAGGCAAGTTATATCAGGGTAAATGTGTTCTGTCTACAACCTGAACTCAGTTAAACCTCACTCCAAGTGTCACGTATACAAATGTTAGTTGAATGCTGCAGCCCCTGGATGATGATGTGCACTCAGACAAGGCTTGCCCTACACAGGATGCCAAAGGGCTGTCCTGTGCTCATACTGAACATGTCCTTTCCCATGTTAGGCATTAAGCTTCTCAAGTAGCACTGCTATGGGACCAGATGCTGTTATTATTCTGGGTCCTGACCTTCCCTCAGCCTGACATGAGGCTGAAGTGCCAACCCTGTCTGAGAAGGAGGCGCTGACCCAATGTATCCAAGTGGCAACAAGGTCAGTCTCAGAAAAGAAAGTATCAAGTAGCAGATTTTCTATTCTGCACTCAGTCATGCAAAGCCAGGGCAGGTGTGGGTAAACTGTCAGTGCTGCGCCTTGTGTTTAATACATTCAGCAGATCAAGAACTTCAGCCCTGCTATTGTACAGGGGCAGTGGGGCTACTGCCACTGCACCTTTCTGAAAATTCATGGCTCCAAAGCAGCAGGCCGAAGCCCCTGGTTTCTGAAGCCATGTTTCCCATTGGCTTAAATACCTTGCTTGTGAAAAAATGTGCAAGTTGCAATGTGCTCCAGCAATGCTTAAAATTTCAGTGTCATAGAGCTTGCATGGAATTACCTGTTCTGTTTTCATGACTTTTGTGGGTGGAAGGGACCAGCCAAGCAATGTCTCCTTGGTCTGACAAAGTATTTGGCAGCCCTGTCCACTGTTAGAGAGGGAAGGAGCCCCTCCTCACACTGAAATACCCTTTGGGCTGGGAACCAGGAGTCCAAGAACCCTTGCATCTAGTCAGGTTTCCTACTTCAGCTGCCTGATTTCTTCACCTTAGTGAAAGGGCTTGAGAACTGACTGCAGTCAGCTGCAAGACTGCAGGCTGAGAACTGAAACACATTAAAACAAAAAAAATCTCTGGAGAAGGCTTCCTCCTAAAATGCAGTGTTTTACATCTGAGCAGTGGCATGGAGCCCCTTGGCCACACGAACGCAGTGGCAGATAGGGAAGGAAGCCTCTTCCTTCTCCGGCTGCCTACAGCCCCCTTCCGCCTCCCCTGCCGCTCTTCCCAAGGGATTTTGCATTCTCTATACCGAGATCAGTCTAGGTATGCACACGGGCTCCACAGCAGAGGCTCCCCTCTCTCCCTGCCAAGGCTGCATCTTCATGACCCAGTCAAAGTCTGTGACCTCTCAGGAGTTGTGATCCAAATGAACAGGAGGGCAAACGTGGCTTTACAAAGCTGATGTGACTCCTGATTCCCAGCTACTCCTGGTATAAGGGAGGGCAGTCGCAGAGACTGCCTGCAGCTTGGTCTGCAGCCCAGAACTGACTAAGCAAAAAGCCCTGTGATCGCTCCCTCACCATGTTCGTAAACTGAGACCACCATAGAGTTGTGTAATTCACTCCAACCTCCATCCTACCACCCCCAGACAGCTGCAGACCCTTGCTGTGAACAAGCTATGAAGAGGCAATCACCCAGGCAGCAATTTAGCCTTATAGTCCCCAACAAGGCCAGATTTATGGACATTTCTCATTATGGCAATGCTGGCTGATTCACTTTTGGCCTACATAATTTTCAAGCCCTTACTGAGTTACGCATATAGGAAACTTGCTAGCTACATCTATCACCTGATTATTCTGGAAAGTGCTGGTGTCCCGAGGGTGCAATCCTGGAAGAGTGGGATGGAAAAAATTTGGTAGTATATTTCTAAAGAGGCCAGTAAAAAGGTGGTTCCCTTGTAAAGGTTAATAAACTAAGCTATAACCTTGAAGCCTAGGTATTTAGTTTGAATTTACACCTTTTCAAAATATTGTTTATTTGTACATTGCAATCTATGGATTCCAGACTATATTAATGAGTACATTAGCACCTCAGTGAGGCTTGTCAAATCACCTAGGCTGTAATAAGAGTAGGCTTTGGTACTTCATCATTTTATTGAACACTTAATTCCAAAATTGAACTTGTGGTTGTTTACTTTATGGGGATATTAATTGTTTTTATGCTGCCTGGAAATATACAGTATGCTGGATTTCACTGCCTATTCTGGATAATGGTGACTTATTACTAAGAGATGCATCTGCTTCCTAACTCCATAAATTGGATGCTGTTTATATAATGTAGCTGGAGCAGTAACACTTTATTATAAGTGCCTCTCTTCTCCTGGAAAACCATTGTTCATTGTATGCTTGATAAATTGTTCATCACTTATAGACACAAAATAAATTGATCTGCCTTGTTTTATTTACAGGGCATCATGCAATATTTTATCTTCTTACTCCTATGCCTTTTTGTATTGGAAAGATCATGCTTATGCTTGAGTTCTTTCGCATTTATTCACATAAAGCCCTAATACTGTTTCCTTTTGTCTGTCTTTTTCCAAGTGAGAGCATTGCCTGCCTTTCAGTAAAGTTTTAAGAAATAAAATATGGGCTTTCTCTAACTTATGTCCACGTGTGCTATTCTTACGTGTGTGTGAAAGAGAGAGAGTGAATTATCCCCAGGGTACAGTTCTGGATGCTAAAATGGATGCTAGTGTGTGGAGCTGTTTCTGTTTCTGCTTCTTCACTGGCTTCTACCTCTGGGCATTCAGATTCCAGTCCAATGTCCTAAACATTTCAGGTTCACCTCTCCTCAACGAAGATAATCTTACATTTCTCTTGCAAGAAACAGAACTGCTGGAGGTGTAGGTCAGTTAGTACAATGCATGTACTGTCAGCATCTCAAAGCAGGTATCGGAGTTGTGCTGAGGATGCTAGCTGAAGGATTTGAAACTGGCTTCATTCCACATTGGAACAAAATAGGGAATTTCACAGAAGTTATTATGAAAGAGAATTAGTTCAGGGTTTACATTAAAGTGCTTTGTTTCAACACCACTGTTCCAATTCCATTTTGATTCTTCAAAATACTGGGTAACTATAACATGTAAGATGAAATTTCAGAACAGAAAGATGTTTCAAACTGAAAATTGAAATATCGAATTCCCAAAATGTTGAAATGCTATGTTTTGACATTGTCAGAGCTTTTCTGCTACGCTGGAGAAATACCATTTGGGTAAAATCCACTTGATTCCTTGAAGCATTTTAAGTTCTGTGACTCTGCAGAGTAAGCTCCTGTTGAATTTTTTCTGGCCAGCTCTATTAACAGGAGCTAATTAAGCCTCAAAGTCCATTACAATATAGTGATGTCTGCTATTCTCCTGGTGCATAAAACTAGTCACAGATTAAGTTGCTTGAGACTACACAAGTTCACAATGGAATTCAGTAAAAATTTAGAAGCTCCGATTCCTGACCCGGATTCCAACCATTGGTAAGCTGAGTTGAAACATTCATGCAATGTGTGAAGGAACAGGCGCCAAACTGCTTGGATAACTCAACTCCAGGGGAAAAGGGAATCAGAAATTAAATCCAATGAAAATATCTCTAGAAAACTAGCATATATATAATGTGAAGGATCCCAAAGGATTGGAGCAGTGCCCAGGACATTAAATCCCACAGCATGTACCCATGATCTCCACTGGGGTCAGGGAAGAGGAGGCCAGGGTACAGAATCCAGGTGTGGGGCTTCATGAGATTGTATTTTAAAATAAAGGCCATGTATCCAATAATCAAAGAATGCAGGCAATCCAGGTATTACGTACTTGAAGTACATGCTGGAATGTGATCGATCTGCTGCTTTTCCTCACAGTGTGCATGACATGATTTTAAAAAAGGTTCCTGCAGGGGACAGTGTTGCCAAGCAGAATGCACTATATCAATAGTTTTCCAACTGTGGTCTGTGTCTGACTTGACTGGGCTGTGGACCACTCCAGGCTGGCTCCTTCTGGCTTCCAGACAGCAAACTGCATTTCTTGTGGCTGCAGTACAGTATATGTAAGGATTGCTGCGTATGCCATAAGAACATTATGTGAAAGCTAATGGTCTGAAAGCATGGTGGTCTGAACAAGAATGGAAAGGGAAGTGGCTTGAAAAAGTTGAACCGGTGAGAATAGCCCATGTTCATGGCTTCCTTTCACATGCTCCCTGAAACCTGCTGGAAGGCTTTTTAATTCCCCTTTTTCTTAGCGTGGTCATCTTAAATTGGAAACCAAAGCCATTAAATATTACACTGGCCATAGAGAAGATCAGTAATTTGCTTTTGACTCTTCACACATGGAACAGAAAAGAATGGAGATAAAAGGCTTGCATTGGCAGTGGGCTGAAATGCATACATTTTCCTAGGTATTGCTGGTCTAAGCAGGGAAAATGCAGCTCAAAGCTAGGAAGGTCCTGGAGTTAATTCAGAATGGTTCAGTTTATTTAGAGGCGGGGTGGCCATACTGAGCCAAGTATGCCACAGGTGGCTCAGCCAGCCTCTGTGTGTGGCATGCAGCAGATAGGGGAGGAAGCAGGCAACACAGTGGCAGATAGGGCAAGGAACAGAAAGCAGAGCAGCCAGGGGAATGGGATTAGAAAAGTGCTTGGGCAGGGTTGGGACTTTTCTCGGCAGGCATGCTACAAATCAAGGTTTGCTCCTATTGGTTTAAAGTAATCCTAGCTGGTGTTCATGCATGTTTTCGAATAACATATTGGTAAGTCTTCTTGTAGCAAGTTTTAGGGTGCTAGGAACTGAAGTACCTTATGTGGAAATCTTTGGGAAATAAGGGAAGTAGAACCGGTTGCTGCCTTCTGTTGTCTTACCCAAGTAAACTAGTCTACTTTTCCTCTTGCAACAAAAAGTCAAACCCCTGCCCAAATGGTATTGATAGTTATGCATAGATATTTGTGAATTACAAAGAACACTAAGGCTTCCCTGACAAGAAAAGGAATGAGAATGAGAGTATGCAATGGGACTAGACGTTTTAGGATTTTACAAGAACGTGGATGAACAAAACTCCACAAAGTCCTAAAACTCACCAAGTGGCAAACCACAAATCACACTGCAGTAGACTGGAAGAAGAGGTTCTGTGGCAGTCCTTTGGAAGCTGTAGGGGAAGGGTAATTCTGTTCAAGCTGATCAGGAAAACTATCCCAAGAATAAGCATCATTAACAGGGTTGCCATGAAGCAGTTTCAAACAGTGGAGGGGACCATGTACAAATGAGAATTTGCCAAGTAAAGTACTGTGCCTCTTCAGAGAAGCCCATGTTATGCTACTCTATCATTTTCCCTTTTTTTTTGTTTGTGAGAAGAATACAAACTTAGGAGAATAGTGAGACTATCAATAATGTGTTTGGTAAAGCCCTTATTTTACTGAGGACATCTACTTTTGTATTCTCAGATCTTTGCCTGGCAACTACTACACCTCCTACTTTTGTTTTGGGTAGTGTGTGCTGTTCTCTCCCCTTTCAGCATGGATTTACCTGTTCATTTCCTGCCAGGAGTTTACAGCACTGAGCATATCCTGTGTGTTCTTCCTAAAAGTTGTTGTTGGCTTGAACTGTTAGCCTGGTCTGAGATTTACATTTTCTAAGTTTCAGTAGCATAACTAGGGATGTTGTGACAGGTTCAGGACCCAGGGGTGGCCATGATGCCCCCTGGTGGCCACTCAACCTTTGTCACCAGTCCACCACCCAGGGTGCCTTCCCTTTTACCTTTCCTGCTGTGCCTTGATGTTGTTTATAAAAGTTTAGGAGTTGCCCCAGAGGGAGCCCAGTTTAGTTTTACCTTGCCCTTGGGACACTGCTATGGCTTTCCTGGTGCTATTAGTGCCTCAGTGTACCAGTTACACTATGGGCTATTTGTGGTCTTCTTCTGCCCCTGTAGCCGTATCCATTCCTCACAAATTTCATAGATTTCATAGACATTAGGACTAGAAGGGACCTTGGAAGATCATCAAGTCCAGCCCCCAGCCCCAGAGGCAGGAAGTCAGCTGGGGTCATAGGATCCCAGCAAGTTAAACATCCAGATTTCTCTTGAAGGCATTCAAAGTAGGTGCTTGAACCACCTCCGATGGCAGGCTATTCCAGGCCTTGGGGGCTCAGACAGTAAAGAAATTCTTCCTTATGTCCTGCATGAAACGGTCTTCAGGAGTTTATAACCGTTCGACCTTGTTATCCCTTGGAGTGCTCTGGTGAACAAACGTTCCCACAGATCTTGGTGAACACCTCTTATAAATTTATAGGTGGCCACCAGATCACCCCTGAGCCTGCGCTTTTCCAGGCTAAAGAGTCCCGTAGCTCTCAGCCTGTCATCATAAGGTCTGTTTTCCTGACCTCTGATCATGCGCATGGCTCTTCTCTGGACTCTCTCAAGCTTTTCCACATCCTTTTTGAATTGTGGAGCCCAAAACTGGACACAGTACTCCAGCTGCGGCCTCACCAAGGCTGAGTACAATGTCCTGGGATTTGCTTGAGAAGCATCTATGGATGCAAGCCACCATTTTGCTCATTTTACTAGCAGCTGTATCACATTGAAGACTTATGTTCTTCTTGCGGTCAATCATGACCCCCCCCAAGTCCCTTTCATCCATAGTGCTAGCCAGCGTAGCACTGCCAAGCCTGTAAGCAGGCTCCAGGTTTTTCCTTCCAAGGTGGAGAACCTTGCATTTTTGGTGTTAAACAGCATCCACTCATTTCCAGAGCCTGTCAAGATCAGCCTGGATTGCCCTCCTGTCCTCAGGTATGGATGCTTTACCCCAAAGTTTGGTATCATCAGTGAGCTTGGCCAGTCCACTTCTAATACCAATGTCTACATCGTTAATAAAGATGTTGAACAAAATAGGTCCAAGGACAGAGCCTTGAGGGGCCCCACTGGTCACAGGGCACCACAATGATTGACTTCCATCAATCACCACCCGCTGGGTCCGACCACGGAGCCAGCTGTTACCTTAAGGATCCACTGGACCCTCTGGCCTGTCTGTCAAACCAACCAATCCACATAACTTGCCGAGCCGCTAGCCCCAGCAAGTCTCTCTTCTTCCTGGACCTAGTCCTTCCCGCCTTTGGCCCTCATGACTTAAGCCTGCTCTGACCTCAGCTTTCAGACCTTTTGGCCCTTGGCCCCAGTATGGCTCCTGCAGCTTTGTGCCAGCCCTCAGCCTTCTGGGTCCTTGACTCTGGGCCAGGCTACTTCCACTGGACTTGGCTGTCTCGGCCTCAGACTGCACTACTCCACAGCCCCCTGGGTCCCTGACCCCAGGATAGGCTGCCTGTTACTGTGTGCCCTGCCAGGCACCCCTCTGTGGCCTCCAAACCTCCCCCATAGCCACCACTTGGTCCTCTGGTTAACCTGACTAAAACAAATGCAAGCACAATGACTGTATAACAAAAGTCCTCCCTGCCCTGGGTCAGTACTTTCCTGCAAGCTGAGTTCCCCTTGGCTTTTTCCCTCACTGCCCTCTGGGACAGCTTGGGCAGCAGTCAATCCATCTCTTGCAGCCACTTTACACAGGAGCTCTTCTCCTTGCAACCTGCAGGGCCCTATTGTCCTTCCAGTTCCCACACTCCCAGGGCTCCACCCCTTCCAGTCCATTGGCTCTCAGCAACACCCTGAGCACTGCTCTGGTTGCTAATTAGCCTGACCTGCCTTCTGCATCTTAGCTCAGCTATCTCTCTTTGGCCAAATGAACCTAGGCTGTTTTTGCTCTGCACTTTTCCAAGGTCCATAATAGGCCTCAGCCTATTGGGGCTGGCTATTGTAGCCATTGGACCCTGCAGGCTACAGATGTCCTGCTCCCCATCTTGTCACAGCTAACAGGGTTGGGGGCCCTGTTACAGGTGGGTGAATGGGGCACCAGCCTTGGGCACTGCTTAGAGGAAGGACAAGAATGGCTGCTGCCTCTGCCCTGGCTAATGTTCAGGGCACACAACTCTGTTTAAAAGTATGGTCCTGGCTGGGGATGTCATTTTAATTTACCTTATCTCCTGTTTGATGAGCCTGACTGATGAGGATATGGTGGGCTGCAAGCCAGTAGAATCTGGGAAGATATTGAGGCAGTGTTACTACAAACAGGTGCTCAAGTGAAATCACGGCCTACACCAAAGAGAAACTGAGCTAAGTAGTGAAGGAATTCCCACAACATAGTAACTTAAGAGTGCAGTGCCCAGGCTCAGAGCCCACAGTACACTATTGATAGTATGAAGGGACACGATTAGTGTGGGGGTGGGTCATGGATTCTTAATTAATTCAGTATTTGTTATATTAGTTATAGCAGCATCTACCCGCATCAGAATGGTGGTTGTTTTTTTTCATTTCTTTTTTTCTTTCTTTATTCCCAGCAGAGTGAAATGTGTCTTCCCAGAAGCTCTGGAAACTTGGATGTCACAAAATTCCCTTTGTTGTCACTTAATATAATGCTCACAACATGCTGTTCAAGGCCTGTACGAGTCCATTTAATTCAGCTTGCTGATTCATGTGGATGGCAACTCTTGACATACTTTGGGCCACCTTGATGTTAGTGCTACTTCACTTTACATTACTATCTTCCTAGCAGTGAATCACAGCTGTGATTCTCTGCTACATTTTGCTGTTATTGCTAAGATTAAAAGTCTTATGTAAGTGTTATTTCCTCCCACCATAAAATTCCCGTCTCAGAATGGTATCTCCTTTTTTAAAAGAGTTTATTACCGTTTGTTTATTTGAAAAAAGCTTGAAGCAATTACTGTGTTTCTTTATTATAATAAAGAAACCGATCTGAATTTCTTCCCTTGCCTGAGTTTAATGAGACCATGTGGCAATATTCAAACCTTCTCATGTGATCCATGGTCATCGAATCTTGTGAGGACAGACAAGTAGCTACAGTATTCCACAAATTACAGAATTAGTGGGAAATGCTCTTTCCATTCATTTTGGTCTTCATCTGTGAACCAGTGAGGAATAACTAACATATGTAATAAATTGTGATGATCTTTTTCTTCCATAGTATAACTGTTTCTATTAGACAGAATGTCAGATGTGCCTAAATGTACTCAAATTAAACAACCTAGATACTGCTACATGTGCTACATGAACAGTATCTTAAAGACTGTCATCTTTCCATGACTGATATCTACAGTGGATACAAAATCCAGTATTGCCACAAGCATGGTGATTTCATAACACATCTTTAGAAGGCTATTGTGAACACTTCCAAATCTGAGTGTATCAGCATAGGCAACTAAAACCATAATTATATGTTTGAAGCATGAGATGCCTGGCTTTCACTGAAATCACTGAGAGCTGCTGGTACTCAGCACCTTTGAAAATCAGGCCACTTTTATTTGAATGCCCAAATTTAACAACATTGGCTTATATTTCTGTATATATTGCCACACTTTTATCACACAAACGTGTGTATAAGTAACTAACACCTTTGCTAGCATTAGACTACAGCCAAGGAAGTAAAAATCTCATCTCTAAACAGTGTGTGAGTGCTGTTTTCTGGTTCTCAGTACAACGTTTGTAATTTAGGAATCCAATTACTGCTTCTTTTGACCTCACCACTCCTCTACTGCCCCCTCCCCCAACCTCTTTTATTACATCCTTTGAAGTTGCTCTTCCTTTTGAGGTCTGTTATTTGGTTGCAGTAGAGCTCATTTTAAACCAACGGGTGTTAGGAGTCAGGATTTCCTGACACTAGCAGCCAATGGAGTCTCACTGCTACTGCTCTTACTGTTAGTCAGGAAATCCCCCACTCCCAGAGCCAAAGATTAAAGGCAACAGATGGTCTTTTTTGGTTTACTTTGGCTGTTGCCTGTACATATGTGACCTGTTGCTCACCTGAGTTAGTAGTCAAAAGCTCGAAGTAGAAAACTGCTCAAGGTGATTTTCTATTAATTTGCTTTAAAACCACAGAAGCAAAGGTGTCTTGAGTAACCTGCAAACACAAGGACTTATGTCAACTATGCATCAAAGACAGACAGTAAGTAACAGAGAAACTATAATTTTTTCCTCCCTGTGCTTACCCTGACTGATGTTTTAGCCGTATGAGTACTTTGGGTTGTACAAATATTTAAGTTCTAGAAAAAAATAATTTGATTTCTTCCCAGTTGTATTTTATTCCTTATAAATTGTTTTAGAAGCTGCAGCCCAATTTTGTTTCTCACACTGCCTTCTTTCCCTTAACCTTTGAATTCTGTTTTGCCATTCTTAAGACTGCCAGAAAAATATAAAAATTAGGAGCAAAAGCTAAAGCTGAAAGCTAAAGGCTTTAATTTACAGGCTCATCCTTCAAATTAGATCACGGGTTGTTTGAAAACAGAGGAGGGGGGACCCCGGGAGAGTGAGGCATTGGCGTATCCAGCCAGCAGATGGCACCTCGGGCTAATTAAGAGAGCTTGTTGGAGCTCCCTGTTGAACTGCTCCCACCGCCTCCTGGAGCAAGAAAACACACTTTATGTCCAAAGTGGCACTACTGTGTAGAAGGATATATTGATTAGAAAACTGGTTTTCATGTTCCTTGTTAGGAAAAAAAATGTTAGATCCTGGCTTGGTATGGTAATCGTGCACGCTGCTTTTATCACTGGTAAAATGGAAAGTGTTGAGCAAGTAAAGACTGCAAAATAAGTGGAAGAATGTTAAACTATTACAGACTGTCTTGATCAGTTTTCTTATTTACTGAATCTGAAAAAGGCATGGAGCAGGCAATATTAACCCTAGCAGCATAAGTGCGTTGGCACCTTTCATGCTGTCTCCATCCTGCTATCATCTATTATCACCAAGCTAATACTAATTTGTTTTTATGATCAAGATGGGGAGAGCAGCTAAGATGGCATGGAAACCTCCCTGTTGTAGCAGCCAGCCAACCAATTTGACTTTAGACGCCATGACAATTCAGAAAAGTGAAATGTGATCTCCTAGCAGATGTTTGCTGTATCTGGTCAATGTTGGCACATTTCTGTTGCCGTTGCCAATGGGGCCTGAACAGGGGCCACTATTTATATTTTAAGTTCACCAAAAATCAAGGCTATAACGTTTCATGCATGTGGTTAAAATGGATCCATTGCCCTGTAGTTCACAACTCTGAAAACGCCCCACAGTGATGGAAGCATACAGCAACCTGGGCTGTGGTGTTTTAGTCAGTACATAGATGTGGCATCAATAATTTAGCATACAAAAATCAGATACTTAACGGCATGCTTCTGAAGCAGCCTTGGAGCCAGGAACAGCTGCTTTCTCAAGGTGTCTGTCTGTCTCTGCCTCTCTGTTTCTCAGCTGTAATTTGACTTTGGTTGTGGCGTTCATGACTCAGAAGTAACTTCTCCAGCAGATAGGACGTCTTCCATTTTGTGACACGGATGAGGTAGAGTTGCACTGAAAGATGAACCGTTCCTCAGAAAGCTGGGGGAGCGGGGGGTTCCTGAACATATCGTGCCAACCCTGCAGCCCCAGAAACTGGTGCAAGAAGCAAAGGGGAGCTCCCACTTTTATATCGAATATCTTCTGGGTTAGGGTCACAAGTCAATGGGGCCAAAGGGAGGGAACAGATAATAGGTAAAGAAACATCAACACTGGTAACACATACTCAGCACCTTAATTTCCTCCCCACACCTCTAGCCCTTAGTCCCTAGCGTGCCTAAGCAGCAGCCCTCAAGTCTGAGTTCAGTTCCCCCGGTCGGCAGTCCTGGCTGCCCGAGCCGGAGGGATCTCCAGCTCCCCTGTGCGCTCCTCTGTGCAGGGCTGATCCAGTTCCACACAGCTCTCTTCCCCTTACTCCAGCCTCAAGCTCCCTCTTCCTTTTTCCCTTGCCCCGCAGCCCCTGCGAGTTTCTGGAGCTGTAGTCCAGATGAGCAGTCAGCACAGTTTTGTAGGCTGACCCTGGTTCTTCCTGCTGTCCCACACATTACATTGACATTACAGTATTTACGTACAGTATTCACAAACCACTGTGGTTTGTGGTGGCTACAACATGCTTGTAACTCTTATCAATGCTGCCTGGGCTTTGTCCTCATCCAGCAGTTGGTGCAGGCCCGTGCCTTTGTTTCTCTTTATTTTCAAGAGGACTCTAGAGCCTGCAGGGATGGAGGTGCCTCCCAGCAGTCTTGACTCAGACCCGAACACCAGACAGAGGCGGGAATTTAAACACAGCCCTGTGCTTAGCATTTCCTATTGGCTAGCTCTAGATGGCTCCTCATTGAGGTGCCCAAGCTACTCAGTCAGTTCAACTCTTCCCATACATTGCATAGAAGGCCCCGGTGCCTAACTCTAGGTCTTAGATGTCCTTTTGGTAGTCAGCTGCCTAAAACTTAGGTGGTATGTCGCCTAATCCGCAAGCACCTTCCTCCTTTATTGGGCCCAGCTCCTGCTCCTTGATGTCAAGCAGTACAGGCTCAGCTCTCCAGATTCAGGAATCCCAGACGTCAGTCCCTTCAGCAGACATCAGGCCCTTGGAGTGAGGAGGCTCACAGCGATGGAGCACACTGGTAGCACCTTGCATCAGCTGCTTTCCATGAAGGCTGCACGGGTCTCTGCCCCCCCGCTACTTCTCTAAAATGGGCACTTACGGGTGACGCTTGTGACCTCCTGTTCTTTCAGTCACCGCAGAAAATAGCAACTACACTTTTTGCCAATTACTCAATTTTATTGCTAAGAGAATTATTGTCCTAGACCCCAAATGTCTTTCCCCATGAATGCGAATGCAGACGAGGATTTGTTTCTAGTTCACCAGATGTTTACATATACTGCCCCCTCTCTCCTCTCCTTCCCCACCCCAACTATTATTCACCTTGCTCTAATCGTAGCTTGTGTTTCCAAGATGCACAGATGACAGACTTTTCTATGATTTGCTGCTCATAACATTTACTGTCTGTTGCCAGCCCAGGCCCTGAAAAGATATTTACAATCCATCCTGTAGAGGGCAATGTTGAACATGCAAGCCAGGGCATTCTGGCTGGACCTGGATATAAATAAGTCTCAGAGCACAATCTGACCAGCAGCTGTATCAAGACATCATGTATTTATTGAAATAACTTACGTAACACTCCAGTTTGATTCAGAAGGAACAGGCATACTGCCAGCAATGACACATGCATAGCTTCTTCCAGTGATATGAATAGCTGTCTTTAAATAGGCTGGTTTGAAGCTGGTTGAGATCAAGATGGTGGTAGCCAAGAACTGCATCTTAAACGAGCATCCCTGGAAAGCTTCCTGGGGCATTTAATCAATGGGATTCATTCCTGATCCGAATGTTTCCATTCCTCTGATTGTTCCTCAGGGTGTGATTCTCCTCCTGAGCAAGACCGGGGGCTTCACTGTCCAGTGAGATTACTAGGATCAGGCCTTTGGCCTTAAGGGCTTCTGAGTAACCAGCGGGAAGGGGAGGGACATCCTGTGTGGTAGCACTCGCTGTTGTTCCTCTAGCCCAGCTGTAGTTATGCAACTGTTGCTGCTTACAACCTAAGCTCAGCTGGCAGGTGGCCTGGTGAACTGCCCTATCTTGTGTGTGAATGAGGGGATTGGCTGCACTTCCATTTCTCCTCAGATCTTTTCCTGTTCTAGGGTCACTGCAATGCAGAGCTCCTGTGTCAGCTGTTATCTGTTTGACAAGCTCACTTAGAGCACTCAAAATTAGATGCAGGGAATTTAAAATGTGAAGGAAAAAAAGCTAGTGGGGGTGCACACGTATAACATACTCTTATAGTGGATCTTCCTCCCAAACTAAAACAAAGTATCTGGCATGCTCTGGGACTGGCTCACACATCTGGCACATATCAGCCATGGATCTCTGGTTCCCAGCTGTTTGAGTTCTGGATTTGCTAGTTTGCTATGTTTTCCTCTCTAGGATGCTGCACAAAAAAACGCTGTCAGTGTTCACCACTAACACTAACTATAACCATCACCTTGCCAAACTCTGCTGAAGTGAGCCACTAAGCATCCCCCCCAGTCCCTCCATCACCCACTTTCTGAGTTGTCATTGTGTTCTCTTGCCTTAAATACTGGCCGGAAATTTTAGCCATGGTTAGACCAGTATGAGGGAGGGAGTAACACCTGCTAGTTTTTAGCTCTTGGCTTTATAACAGCTCTTGTTCTGCATAAACAAGTTTCTTCTGCAGTGTTTAGGGGCTGGAGGGGTTGGAGGAAAATCATTTCAGATCTTCTATTCCATTTGTCAGATACTTACCTAGGCCATGCTGTTTGCAAAAAAAAAAAATTGAATTTAAAGACAAAAGTGCATTGAATGGCTTAAATACATAGCTAAGCCAATTAAACTTTTAGGCAGGACACTTTGCAATAGGAGAGCTTTGCTTTGTTAGGCAGTTTGTTAGGTATGTAAAACTTACGTATGTAATAAAATTTGGAGTCCCTATTCTTCCCAAAAGAAATTGCTGTATTTGATATAACAGCATATTTCCAGAGCTCATGTATTAAAGCCCAAGCAAACCTTCATCCACTTGCTGGTCTTATTACACATTTGGTGGGGTGGGTGATTTTTTAAATTTTTGGGTCAGTTTTTAATAGAAGGAGGGCTGGTTTGAAGTTTTAAAGAATCAGAAGGCACTTCAAGAAGAGATAGGACAAATTTCCAACAAAAGGAGCTAATTATAAACTCCCACCCAAAATAAGGGCTGACCTGGTTTGGATCCCAGCGTCTAGAAACTCCAGCAAATATTGGCTTGGCAATATAAAGAGCCCTGCTTCCCTGATACCAGCTCTTAATTCAGCCAGTAAGCACAGAGAGAGTGAGTTCAAACATAAACATCGCTGAAAGTCTCAGGGCAGAGTAGATGGCACTGGATGTGAATCTACACCTAATCTACACCTAGGTGCTATGTATGTGGTTAGATTTAGGTGCGCAAAGGGAAATAAAATTTACTCCTAGGCAGCGGTATGGGCAAAGTAGAACATCAGTAACTCAGCCAGGCCTTTGCCAGGATGTGTCCGTTATATTTTAGTGGGTGAACTAACCATTAGCCCATAGTCTGATTTTCTCTCTCTCTTTTGCTTGCTGTCTCTCTATTTCACATTGCATGAACAGATTTATTAATGTGTACAGTATAAGAAAATCCAAGCCAAACAGGAGACAGCTGGCATTTTTAGTGTGAAGTAGGTAGCATTTATGACCATGCTTATCCCTGTTATATGTAAAAGCATGAGCACACACATTCCTGAGTGGCAAAGAAGGGTAGAGGTTTGCCACTTGTCAGCTGTTCTCCAGTTAACTGCCCAGGTATACACCTGCCCTGCAGTGAATGAAAGCTGTAGACCAAAGCTAACCTCCAGCAGATGAAAGCTTAACGTGATGGCTGAGCTCATTGTAATTGGAGGGAGGGGTTTAGAGCACATATCTCCCTTTAGCCCTTGGGCTATGTCTTGAGGAGCTCCTGCTCCACCACTTTGTGTCTAGTAATCACATGGTAAGGCACCTAACACCCCTACCCCCGGCCCTGTTGTGTAGGACACTTAGGCACCCAGCTCAGGACTGTGACTTCTATTTCTGGAGCTTGGTGCAGTGATAAGAAAGTGCTGCAACAGTGAAGCCCTCTGTGGCTCTTGCCTGTAGTTTCCAGGTGTCGTACATCCGCGCATTAGAGATTGCTCCAGGACTTGAGGCCAGGGTGCAAATTACGGAGCAGCCCAGGGGGGCGGGAGCCCCCCATAAGAGATGAGATCCTCCCCCCACCGGAAGATTTGAAAATCATAACCTAGGGGGGTCTCCAATCCAATTGCTCCTTCCAAATGAATAATCGAATAAATTTTTTTGCAGACCCCCCCAAGAGTCAAAGTGTAATTCAAACCCTGCTTGAGGCTGACTGGTGAATATTAGTTTGCAGAGTCCTTTGCAGTCTAGTGAAATGGCAAAATGGAAACTGTTTCCTGTGTAAGATCCTTTTTTCTAAAACCTCAAGGCAGTGAAAACAAGAACATTCACTTCCTGCCAGCGGAGGCAACTCCGCAGCCATCTAGGGGGACATGAACCTTCAGGAAGTGAGAGAGACACTGAGGAAAGGTCATGGGCAGCAGCTAATAATCTCTGAGAAGCAGGAGTTCCTTTTATTTAAAGAAATAAAACACCAGGAAAACCAGAGTGGACTAAATAGCAGCAGCTAGATTTGGGAAATGAGGGAGCTGTACTAGATAGTACCCAAGGGTGACAGGAGCTGACAAAAGATATTTCTGAAGAGAAAAATGTAACACCAGCCATGCTGGAGCCACAGCTCCCAATAATGACACAGAAGCTCACAGATTTAATTCCCTTACATCTCCTGACATATTAATAGTCCTCATCCCATACTCTGTTCTCTAACCCCCATCCCCCAGCAAGCACACAGCCCCATTAAAAACAATAGGGGCCTGTAAGCGCCCTGCTATTCAGAGCTGCTGAGCGAGTCAACTCCCAGGGTGTCCTGCAAGGTCCCTTTCCACAGGCAGATGTTTGGACAAAAATTGCTGAGAGGAGTTATGAGCGTTAGGCAGTTCTGAAAATCAAGACACAGCTTGATTTAGGTGTTTAACCTCACATAACAATGTTTGAAAAGGTTGCCTACCGATTTCTCGGAATGACACCAGGTCATTCTGGAAGTTGTCGTTCTGAAAGCCTCTAGGCCACAAGTAACCCACTACAAAGCTTATCTTGGTAACCACAGAGATATGCTAGAAAGAGAAAGCTTGGGTTGTTAACTCATTTGGTGGTGCTGTAACCAACAAAGGGAAGGAGTATTGTGACCTGGATGGGTTTTTGCAAATGGCTGGCAGAATTCCTGGATTCTCTTGCTGGCTCATCTCCACTTTCTCCACAGTTTGGCCCAAACAATTTGAAGCAAACAGGCGAGGCTGTAGAAATAATACAGAGGGATCTAGAGGGGTTAGAAATACGAGCAGGAAATAGCAAAGTTAAGCTGAGCCTGGGAAAGTGGAAGTTAATACATCTGGGGGAAATAATCCAAAATACAGCTATTCAAAAGGAGAGAGAGAGACCTGGAAAGCAGAACAGTGATAGTGGACAGTAAGTTAGACAGGAACTGGGCCTGGAAAGAAAATAAGCCAAAGTGATTTGGGGCTGCATAGAAGTACTGCATGCCAAACCAGGAGGTGATAGGTGAAGACTTTAGGACCCTGATGAAGCTGCACCTGAAACAGTGCATTCATTTCCAAGCACCTCAGGAGCTGAAAGATGTAGACAAATTGGAGACAATTCAAAGAACACCAGCAAAAATTAATAAGAACCTGGAAGAGTGACCAAATGAGGGAAGCCTGAAAGAATTTAGTGCAGACCGCTTGGCCAAATGATGACTAAAGGAGAAGGATATGATAACCATCTACAAGAATGTGAAGGCTATAAACACCAAGGGTGGTTCTTACGGGGCAGGACTAGATGTAATGGGAGGCAGAAAAAAAAGTCTGTGTTTTGTCTTAGGCCACAGAGTTGTAAAGAGTGAGATGTACGGGACTGTGGAAGCTAGATGATGGAAGATAAGGAACATTAAAATGTGTTGTAGGATGTAATCCAGCATGGGCAAAACAGATAAACTAGATCATCTATGAGGATTTTATTGCTCTAATTTCTGCAACTCTATGAAATGCATGTACAAAATATATCTACTTATACCACCCTGTGTAAAATTCCAACCAAAGCAAGCTAAATACAAACCTAAAAGACAAGATTCATTTATTTTATTGCCGAATGAGACTTTTTATCATACGCCATAGCTAGCTGTGCCATGGACTTGTACAGGAGAGGAGTCATCAAAGCCTATTTCAGGTGGCTTCTCTGTCTTATCCAACAGGGAGGGCCCCCAAATAGGTTTATTGTAGCTCTTCTAAGAATTGTGTATTGCCTACTGTTATCATCTCAGAAGCACTTGGTTGTTTTCCTCAAGCACAGAAGCTCACATATGTCTACCATAATCTAAGTTATAACTGCTTTGTGGCAGTTTCTTACCCTCCCTGAATATGAAATACAACAGGTGGCCTGAATTCAAATTTACATAATAGACAGGGGGTGGGATTCAATGGCCTCTGGAAGTCCCTTCTAGCCCTACTTTCCTATGATTCTATGACCCAAAAGGCCACTTTCATAAAAATTAGAAATAATATTTTGACAGTTTAGCCAAGAGCCCAAGGACTGGATGGATTGTGGAACCTGAACTATACATTCATATGGATGTTTCTCCCTCCTCCCCCTGCCCGCCCCCCCAGTCAAGGTGCAACCACTTTGGAGAAACCATGGGATTATAAATAGAGAAGCATCAGCCCCATTTTTACAGTCTTTACAAGTGGAAAATATCACAGTCACCAATTAAGTGACACATTGGCACTGGACTGTGCAGTAGATGAGACACTCATGTGAGAAAAAGCCCTAAAAGGTATCACATATTGATCTGTAGTATCAGAGTTGGTCCTGCAGCCTATTCAGCATCTCCTGAGACTTCTGCTCCCACTCCCATTAATACTGACCCTGGGTGCAATGAAGTCAGTGGACAATCTTCCCCTGGTTAAATGGGAGAAACAGTAGAAGCCTTGGTAGGAAAAAAAAAGGGTGGGGATGGGTTCCTTAAGCAGATTTAAACATAAACTTTCCACACGACACCTGGGACATCTTGAGCAATGGCAGCCAAAGCATTCAGTGGCTAAGATATAATTCATCTTCATCTACACATGACATCAAGGTGTCATATTCTGGTTTCATTGCTAGTTATTCACCATTAGTTCATATAAGGGTAGTTTTTAAAATACAGGGCTAAATCCAGATACAGTATTACAACTCACATTTTCATTAATCCTTACTCAAGCCAAATAGATACAGAAGTCTTCAATCAATGATCCAGGATTTGGGGTTCAATTCTCCCTTCTCCTGATTGCTCTGAAATGCACTGAACTTCAGAAAAGGCAACAACAATCTGTGGGAGTTAGTGGAAACTAAATGTATCCAGCACTACTCAAAATATGGCTTTTTAGAGGTCAGTTCTGCAATTCCCTCGAATTCCTAATAACAGCACATGGATAATGAAGCCAGTGGGATTTGGAAGGCATAAACAAGCTTCCAGTCCTCTTTATAATGAGATTGGTGATGAGACTAGCTTTTTTGCACTTCTTTGCCAGTCATTTCTTTTCATGATACCCTCTCCAACATAAACACGAACACTTCAATAAATTTTCTCTTCTCCTATAAGTAACTTAAGAAAAAAGAGTGTTGGACAATAACCTTCTCTGCCATGTTATTTTGTTTCATACTTTTCATGTATTTGATGATCTTCAGTACATGGGGAAGCTTTTTATTTTTTTATTTGGCTTCCAACTTTTCTTGATGCATCACACAAATGCAATAATAAATGCAAAATAAAGCAAAAATAAATCATTCTGCAGGAAACCTTCAGTGCCCTGACATTTGAGCAGTAAAACTGTCAGACTACTTCTCCTGGACAAGAACCCTGTCATCATTTGTTTTTAGAATACAAAATTGATGTGAATCTTTCTTAGTTCAATAAAAGAAGGAATCACTTCAGTCCTTTATCTTATCTACCAAAGTTGTCTAATGTAAAAAACAAAACTACCCTGAAATAATCATGCAGAACCTGAAAAGTAATCATCTACTTAACTAAGGCTCCATTTCTAGTCTTAAAACAGAGCCACTGCTGCCTGTTACCTGTCTCCTATTTAAAGCGATCTCTGTTCTCATGTGGATTTATACATGTACTTCCCCATTTATCCAGATGAGGCTATTATACCCCAAAACCTGTCTGATAATATTTCCAGTTTAAATCATCAAATGATTTTAATGAGGACTGCCTCACTTCTAATAAACTGATATAATGGAAACTCGTTAAATATAATCGAAAGGCTCCACTCATAATAAATCATCGTAATATTTTATTGTGTGTGAAAGTGTAAATGGCTTCTGACATTACTAAACAGTCTGTAAGTGAACTGATCTCCCAGGATGTTACTAACAAATGCATTTTTCCTTGTGCTTTCCCCAAACAAAACCAAAGGATTAATATTTTAACTTCATTTCTGCTTTCTTTTCCTGGTGTCTTGGACATTTCTTATAGTAACTAAAAGAAATAATTTCTCAGATGATTCAGTCTTTCAAAGATAATGGTGAAGTACTGTATCTAATAAAAGGCAGAGGGGCTGTAAGTATTCTGCAGGTCTATGGAATGGACATGAACAATGGCTCCCCCAGGGGTATTTTCAGATATAAGCCTAAAAGCAGCTTTTCTATATACAGTACAAGCTACTTAATTACCATGTTAAATAGTCACATACATGTTCCAATTGAGAATGCTGCTTTAAAAAATCAGTCTTAAGGAACTTTTTCATATTTGCAAAGCTTTTCCAATGTATTTGTTACTCTTTAAGTGGAAAAGGTTTGTTTTCTTCTACAGCCTATGCAGTTCTTATTGTTTTATTCCATAGCCTATGACCTTTATTAATTGAATTATTAATGACTTGAATTGCAATTGGTCCAGCAGCAGTGAAAATGTGTCCGTGATCTTTCCTGTATGACCTCCTATTGAAAAGTAACCCATCATCCTGAGACTGTTTGGGGCATGGAAGTACATTGCCAGGCTGACCTCTTACCAAAAAACAGGCATGAATGTGCCTGGAGGAGGTCATTTTTCAAGAGCTTGGTGACATTAGGACCGTGTGAAACCAAGCCGTCTCATTCAATAGGGGACTCGCTGACACTTTCAGTGAGGTTTTTTTTACCCGATTTCTCAGAATTTCTCATCTGGACAAATGTGTCTTTAGGTGTTGTCTGGTGGAGTTCCCCCATCCAACCCTTGACTTGTATTAGCTACCCATGTGGAGAGGCAGCCAGCAGGAAAGGATCCTACAGAATCGCCCCATAGGAAGCAAGGGGAGTTGAAGGCCCTGAGTATTTTGTAGGACCAGGCCATAAATGAAAGACAGGAGTCTGCAGGGCAAGCTCACAAATGACCACCATATTTGGCCACTGGCTATGAGCAATTATGGCTTGCCTGTTGACAGACAAACTCTGAAAATGTTTAAGATGAGCAGGCTCTGTCTACAATTACCTGACAAATCTGAGCCCATGCTGGAGGAAATGTGTAAGGCAAGGGAAAAATAGAAAGATGGAGACAAATGCAATTTTTAATTCCTTTTCTCTTCTGAAGTTTCATAGTCTATGGACTTTGGCCTAGGCGAACATGAAAGAACTGGAGCTTTTCCTAGTACATGTGAAAAATGACACACTAGGAACATCAATATTATTATTTTTTAAAACTGAAATTCACACCTAATTTTTACTAAAAATATACATCCTGAGATTTATAGTTAATCTTTGCCTGGCTTCCCTCATTAACCGTGACTGATGTTTTGGGGAAAATGATGAGATACTGTGCCTTGCAGCCAGTGCCCATCGCTGCCCAGAGCTGAGTCACTGGTGCCAATGGGCCACCTGCATCTTTAATAATGTCCAATGGATCCAAAATACTGACATCTGCTCATGAAGTTTGCAGTTTAAGTGATTTCTCAGCTATGCAAGTCAGTGGACTCTACCTGGAACCTGGCTTGGAAAATATTTGACATTTCTATAGCCGGCATTTGCTCATTTAGGAAAAAATTATCCAGAGCAAATAAGGGCTTTGCTACTCAGCCAATTCTTACACATACTGAAAACGAGCTTCTCTCTCGCCTCATTTCAAAGTTGTCATGTTTCTGCAACAAAGACATGGCTATCAACTGAGGACAGCCTTTTCACCTCCCAGAGGAACTCTCTCTCGGTGCTCATAAATTGGCACATTTAATTTTCCGTTTAATAATGGACAAGCAGAAGACCAGTAAAACTGCTTTTATTTTTTAACTGGATGCATATATATAATTGGGCAATAATGGATTTAGTAATGGGATTTAGATTCTTACCCAAATATAAAATCTCTGACAGAGATACAGTGTTTCCTATAATGAAAGCTGGCATCCTCTAAAACTAATGGTAGTTCTTCACTTCTCTTCCATTGTAAGGGCCACATACATGAATCTTATATAAGCACATAATATGGTGATGAGGCTATACAAACATATAAGAATTCAGACAGATTCGATTATACTATTTTAGATTATTTTAGATTAGATTAGATTAGATTAGATTAGCTGCATTTTGCTGCAAATAGAGATGAGTTACATTTTTCAAAGCCAAATCTGAACTGGTCTTTCTCAAAGTAATAAACCCAAGGCTGGAGTTAAATCAGGCCTCAAATATCAGAGACAAAGATGGACAATGTGAATTTGTGACTGGTTTAATGCTTTGCACTGGTAAATAAAAGAATTCAATGGCAACATTCCAGATAACATGACTAGTATGTGCTGTTGATATCTGGCTAAAAGATTACTCAAGGGTACCAACATGTTAATGTAAGATAGTTGAATATAAATTTGAAAAGGGTACATTTGACTCAAATTAATCTGACTGGACTGTGACTCAGATGAATAAAATGATAATGTGAATGACCATAAATATGCATGTGAATAAATAGCTTAGTATCATTGTCATTGTCATCTGTGCTACCACATTCCCTAGGAACCTTAATCAGGAAGCAGAATCACATTATGCAAGGTACTGTACAAATACATAACAAAAATACTCTGACTGTGTATTTGGGCCAAAAACTATCTAAAACAAGAGACAACACAGATGTAGGCAGAAAGACAGATGATAAGGAGGAAACAATGAGATAATATTAGTCCAAATGGTAAGGGATGGCAGCATACCAGGAGTTTAGCCAGGGCGGATGGATGGGATGGGGCTGCAGGTGGGCAGGGAGTGGTATCTGGGAGCAAGGCAGGCCCAGGATCATGGGACAGAATTGCAGGGTGGTGATAGCGCAGGCCTGGGGGTGCTGACTTGGCCCATGACAGCTCACCAAAATTCCCTAAGTGGCCCTCCGGCTCAAATAATTGCCCACCCCTGCTCTAGATGCTGATGTCATCGTCTCCACAGATTACTGTTGGAGAACTACTGTCTGGAGACTACAATGATGGAAAATAATTGTGTCCCTTCATATAAATCATTGACCATTGTGGACAAACAAATCAAGCAGAATCTAAAACAGTGACAGGGATGTTTGGCTCTTCTTGCCATGGGACTGGAGGATAATTAACCCATCATATTTCGCATTTCCTGTTGCATTTCCCATGCAAGTATCTGAACATATTTTATAACCATTAATAAATTAAATCTTCCTACTTTCACCATCCATATTTCATAGGCATGCAGAGGCTAAGCAACTGGTTAGAAGGAAATATATAGCTGAGCAGGGAATAGAACTCAGATGTACCAAGTGCTCGTGCTCTATGTTAAATATAAAACAATACTCCCTTTCATTTCTGATGCCATTATGACGGTATTTCCTTTCCTGACAGTGCACTCAGTTTTTGCTACCGCATCTCAAAACAAGTCAGAGAAGAAATGGAAAAGAGCTGGGGGAGATCAACCAAAGCAGTTTGATTCATGAAGGAACCTGCTGTCCAAGGATAGAGAAGAAGAAATGGTGTGTACAGAGGAATGGAGGGGCTCTGTTGGAGGTATTGTATTCAAAATACTGTAATAACAGATAATAAATTAGAGCCAGCAAGACTGGGGACTGGCAACCTGTTGCCTTGGGGCTGTCCCTGGCCCACTGGACACGTCTACATGAGACGCCTAACTGTACAGTAGCGTAGTTTACTGCACTGTAAGCATGTGTGTTTACATATGCACAATCTTACTATGCAGTAAATCTTGCTAATCACAAGTAAATTTTCTACCTGCACGTGCAAGTAGAACATTTAGAAAAATATTTGTAGCATGGACTCTGATTTTGATACTGGGAAATCCTGGTATTAAAAAAAAAAAAAACACACTAGAAACAAACGGCACAGGGCACACTCCTGGAGCATGCCTAGAGGTAACCGGAGGCTGGGTCCTCCAAGGAGACGCTCTGGCACCCGGCAGAATGGCAAGGCTGCTGCCTGGCTGTGACCTGCTGCCACCTGCAACAGCTTCCAGCCCCTTGGACCTGTGGCCCCATGGTTGCACACCTGCCAGACCCAGTCAGGGACTGCACAGCTGCCTGGGCTGTGGTATGGACACTGCAGCAGAGCTTCCTGCACCTCTGAGCCAGCTGCACAGTTGGCCTTTGAGCAGCACTGCTGTCATGTTTTCTGGTGCCCCTGCTCTGCTATCTGGGCAGCTATTGCCTAAAGGATGTGTCCATTGCAGTGGCCTGCTTTGAACTGTCAAAGCACATCCTCTTGACCCCAAATGGCCAGGCCAGCCACCTCATCTGCCCTCCAGCTGGGTCCCCGGTGCTGACCCTAGGCACGCTCCTTTGTCCAGATCCTGCCACTTGCCTCATCATCAGAGATCCTGGTGTTCCCTGTTTAAAAACTGCAAATTCTCTGCTTAATGCCCCCCCCCCCAAATTCTGTCATTAAAATACCAAAAATCTGTGTTCTTCCGTGATTAAATGAAATGTCACTATATAGACAGTGATCAGTTTGGCAATGTTTTATTGATATATTTGCAAGTTTAAATTCATTTTGAAGCTTACCAGTGCCTAAGACATCATAATATATGAATTCTATACACTTTGGCATTTGCTTTCAATTTTTTTATCATAGAAAAATCAGAACTTCCCCCTTTGCTCACCAGGGTGTCAGGTGCTGAGCAGCACTGATATGCCAGTGCCCTGCCCCTGCCCTTGTCCTTCATTCCCAACTCACAGTCCCCCCAGTGCCCCTTACTCCTGACATGCACCAGCTCTGTCCCAGCACCTGAACATGAGTCCAGCTGCAGCTGTCCCACCCGCTGCTTTGTGGCTCTAAGCAGTGTTCTCCTGTTCTGCTCCCTGTGGCCAGGCCCCAGAAATCCCCATGCTGTTCCTGGGGCTTAGGGACTGAGCTGAGTAAGCCCCTTCCCTTCCAGGATGGCCTCCCCCTGTGCAGGCTGCTCTAGGGGGGAAGAAGTCCCTGACTCCCATCTCTTCTACACTGAGTGTCCCCCCACCCCTGACCCCCATCTCTCTTTCTCACACTCCCCTGCTGCCACCTCCACTCTTTCCCCCAACCCATCACACACCCAAGTGGTTCCTGGGACCAGGAGCGCCCCCAGGCTAGGGTCATATGTCCCGGAAGTGGTGTGGGCACTGAGCAGGGCTGCAGTGTGACAGTTGCCTCTTCAGACACAGGTCCTAAGAACAGGTCCCATCCCATCCTGTCTGGTGGCTGGGCATGAAGGGAATGAGATTTGTGGGGGGAATGTGGGATTTGGGGGGGAAGGGGTGTGGGGAGGTGGGTGGGGGGGGGTTTGTGCGTGGGTGTAGGTGAGGTCTGTGGGGTGTATGGGGCTTGTGCAGGGGTTTGGGCATGTGGGGTTTGTGGCTAGATATCTGGGTGGGGAATTTAGGGGGGTGTTCTGGGGGTGGAGTTTGTGGGTGTGGGGGGGATTGTGTGTGGGGGTGGACTTCTTGGGAGGGGCAGTTCCCCCACCTGCGTCCTGCATGGTGCATGTTCCCTCTCCACCACAACAGCAGCAGCAGCAGCAGCAGCAGCAGCCACCATCTGGGTTCTCAGGGCCCGCCCGTGCTATATGCCATGGTCTCAAGCCAGACTGGCCTGGGGGTGTGCACCTTTGAGCAGGACCAGGCTGCTCTTGCCATCACCTGGGGCTGCTGGCACTGCACATAAGATCTGTGTGCCTTCAAGCTGGGCTAGGTCCTGACTCCAAGTGCCCCAGGTGCTGTCAGGTCAGTCTGGCTCTATGGAGGCAGGACCTGGCCTGGCTTAATGGCATGCGGCTCTTTCATGTGGTGCCAGGGGCCCTGGGTGACAGCCAGGGTGGACAGGTCCTGCCTGAAGGCACACATCCCTGAGCTGGGCCAGGCCCGCACCATGTGGCACAGGTGGTGTGGACTCCCAGGTGGCTGGGGCTGCACCGCAAGGGGGCTCTGAACACCCAGATGGCCGCTACTACTGCTGCTGCTGCTTCTGCAGGAAGTCGGGGACAGATGGGAGACCCACCCTCCCAACCAGTGTGCTGCACCCCCGCAGTCTCCCCACACTACATACAAAGTCCCCCACCCCCATGTCCCTACTTTCCTGGGACAACACCTGATTCTGATCCACCACTGCAGTCTTGCCCCACTCCTATGCTCCCCAGCACGCTGAGGCAGAATGCTGGAGCAGCAGGGGAAGGGGTAGGCAGAGAGTCTCTCTGGCCAGATGCCAGAGCATCTCTTTGGAGGACCCAGCCTCCGGTTGCTTCAGAGCGTGCTCCAAGAGCGTGCCCTGTGCCACTTTTTTTCAGTGTTTTTTTTTTTTTTTTTTTTTTTTATATATACTGGAATTTCCCAGTATCAAAATTAGTTTGCACTGCAAATATGCAGTGCAGGGAACATTTTTTTGTTCCCTGCATGCCTCCTGTGGTGTCTCAAACTGCTTTGAGATGCTGCAATAGGCACGTGCTTGCTTATCTGAATGCTCACTAAGAGCATTCAAACATGGACAGAGTAAGTGGTCCAGGGTAATTCCTATTACAGCTAATTGTGCAAGTGAAAAAGCTTGTACCTGGGGATGGCAACCCATCCCTTAGCAAAACAGAGAGAACCTCAGGTGAGTGGCAATAAGAAAATTGAAAGGTATTCTGTTTTTCACTCACTGTGTTTTGTTCCTGCATGGTCCCTGCTCTCCAACCTTGTGCTTAGATGCACAATGTATGACAGGCATGTAAGAGATTTGAACAACACAGAAGTAAATAGGTTAAGAACACCAAGCCAGTCTCTGGAGTTTTCTTAGGTATGCAGCTCTAGGATGGGCAAAATAGAACCTTTCTTTTAAGGATCTATGGATACTATGGCTAGGGACAGACATTCAAAAAGCTTGAGCCTGAATTGATTCAATCTTTGCAAGTTAGACTAACTTGGCTAAGCTGAACTGGTTTGTAACTGTAAAGACATCCCCTCTGGACTGAAGAAATGTAGGCACATCCCTCTTCCCCCCCCCCCAACCAAAACAAAAGATTTTATCATTAATTCAAGCTCTTAAACAGCTTTTTCCAAGGAAGGGACAGAGGGACATTACCAGCTACCTGTTGGTTAGCTCCAAAAAGCCTTGAGCCATCTGCCTTTGTCCTGTCTCCCACAGGGCAGACTGTAGCCAGCATGTGGTCTGCTAGCTAATGCTGAGGGTTGTCTGTGTAAGGCAGAGGGGACAGGAGGAATCCCTGCTTCAGCAGGGAGTGGTGAGGGGAGGGGGATGCAGGACGAACCCAGGCAGACCCTGCTATATGTGTTGTCTTTGCCAGAGCTTCAGCCAGGGAGCAGAGGGGAGGGGCCAGCCAAGCTCTCTGGAGCAGAGAGCCCCGCCCAGCCCAGAGAGCATCCTGGGATGCTGGGGCAGTCTGACTTAAACCAGCAAGGGGTCTGGGACAGACATTGTATAAACCGGTTTGACCATAATCAGTTAAGTCTAATACTACATTCAACCATGTTTATCTCAAGCCAGCTCCAGCCATTTTCAAACTGGTTTATGTGCATTGAATGTCTGTTCTCTTACAGGTTTAAACTAATTTCTGTTCATTTAAATCGGTTTATGTGTAATGTCTGTCCCTAGCCTATACCAATCCTACATAGCATGTGAGCATCTCCTTCAGGTCACGTCCATGAACCACTTGGCAAGACTGTATTTGACACCTTGTGACACAGAGGGCTATGTAGCTGTAGAGTTTGGGATACTAGGATTTGTGCTGAGAATAGTGGTTAGAATCATCCCACTTTAGCACCAACTGAAATACACTTACTACCTCACGGCTACTTTGGTGCCACAAGTATAACAGTTAGGGCTCCTTTTCCAGATTATAAAGGAGAAAACTCACTTTGCTGGTGGCCTCTGTAGAGGCTGGGATGGGCCTGGAGACTAAACCACTTGCAGTTTTGCTCTCTCCAAACTAATGCCAAAGTGCACAGAGAGGATATGAAGAGTTGCTATTGCCTCTGGTGAGCCCAGTTTGCAGGCAACTTACTTGGCCCCCTCCAGGCCTGCAAACTGGTTTCTCCCTCTCTCCCTCCATCAAATGAAAAGTCTCAGGCTGCCTTGCTGCTGAGGGTTTGTCCTGCTCACTTCAGAGCTGTCAGAGAAGCCTTTGGTGCGACAGTCTCTGTAAATGCAGCTTGCAACAGAGCTGTGAGAACCCTGCAGGGCTCAGTGAATTATAACGTTTCTGACATGAACTCTGCAGTTCAGTTCACAAGTGGCTGGTCGTGAGCCAACCTCATCCTGTTAACTTGGCAGTTTGAGTTCAGTTAGCTCAAACCACCAAGGGAACATTCCCCCTCCTCCTCAATCCCCAGCCATTTCCCCAGCTGCCTGCCTTCCCAGCTTGCCTGGACATTGCTTTAGTACATGAGAGGCCCAGTGGGGGATTTTTCTTCTTTTGCTTCTTCCTAGGTGATCCCCAGGGACTGCCTGATCTCCACAGCCTGTTTCACATGGATAAATCCAAACTACCTTCTGTAGGAGAGGAATTGACTTGAAATACTTCCTCTGCAGATGGTTTGGCACTCAGGCTACGTTTTAGCAGGCTTTAGCCTAGCTAGGTTATATACCACCAAGAGTTTGGATACAGTACAGACTTAAGTGTAAGCAAGCCATCAAGAGTCCTTTGTGGGCTGATTCAGCTAGGCCACACTGCTAAGCCTTCACTGCTGTGGGTAGCTTGGGTATGCTGATATGGGCTGCAGTCACTGACTCCCATGTACCTGAAATCTGAAAGGCAAAGAAAGCAATGCCCCATTAAGTGTAGCGTGATCAGTAAGCTGCTGGGGATTCCTGTCAACCACATGCTAGGCAGCGGAGTCCCTCATTGCCAGCATGTGGCTTCTAGGCACCTTGTGTGTTCTCGAGCTGCTTCACTACATTTTTGGATTGCTTGGGTCTACTGCACGTCTTACCTGTGTGTCCTGTACATAAGACAGAAGTCAAGCTCTTTCTTGGCTACAAAGACTTTTGGGAGAGAACTAGTTCAGAGTCAGGGATCCAGGGGAAAACAAGGAGATAGTCGGAGGAAGCAGTTACTATTGGTGGAGGAGCATCTGACTATTGCAGGAGGAAACTAGCTGGCTGCCTAGAAGAAGGGAGTTCATTACTGAAAACCCCTCCACAAAACTCTCAAAGGCATTAAGAAGATGGAGAGGGGTGAACCCCAGGAAGTCTAGAGATGCAGTTGTAACACAAAATCTAGGTTCACTTCTATTCTTCTGTCCCAGATGCCCTGAGTGTGAAAAGCATCTTTTCCAGCTGCTGTGCCTAGCTTCATTGTCCACTAGGGGAGCTGCTGGTACTGCTTAGGGATTCCCTGATGTCTTGGTGCCATTTCCTTTGTTCGTACCTTTGACTGAAAAATCATGAACCATTTTTTCTCTCTCTGTCCACACTTGTCTATGTTCTACATTGCCCTGGAAGCTGTTGGGATGTAGCATTTTTACTACTTCTGCAAACATTAAAAGACATTCAGAACTCAATATATACTTTAGGACTTTCTCTCAGATGTGGAATCTCCATGCAATTTAAGAAAGAATTACTTCATTAGCTCCCCTACTTCTGATCTAACAGTAGAGGCTTTCAAGGTTTTACTCTCTCTCATCAAGTTTCAAAAGGACACGCCTTGATGGCAGCCTCCATTGCCTACTTGTCAGACTGCATAAGAACACATCTGTATTTTCTTCTATGCTGCATCCACCACATGAGGGAAGCTCCCAATAACCAAACCTGTCTCATTATGTTCTTCTTTTGTCATGAAGCCTACAAAAACATTGATGAAAGTAATAGGCAGACAAAGTTACATACATTTCATAGACATTAGGGCTCGAAGGGACCTTGGAAGATCATCAGGTCCAGCCCCCTGCCAAGGGGCAGGAAGTCAGCTGAGGTCATAGCATCCCAACAAGATAAACAGATAAATTTCTCTCAAAGGTGTTCAATGTGGGTGCTTGAACCACCTTCAATGGCAGGCTATTCCAGACCTTGGGGGCTCAGACAGTAAAAAAAATTCTTCCTTATGTCCAGTCTGAACCAGTCTTGCTGGAGTTTATAACCGTTCAACCTTGTCAACCCTTGGGGTACTCTGGTGAATAAACGTTCCCCCAGATCATGGTGGTCACCTCTTACAAACTTATAGGTGGCCATCAGATCACTCCTGAGCCTATGCTTTTCCAGGCTAAAGAGCCCCATGGCTTTCAGCCTGTCATCATAAGGTCTGTTTTCCTGACCTCTGATCATGCACATGGCTCTCCTCTGGACTCTCTCAAGCTTCTCCACATCCTTTTTGAATTGTGGAGCCCCAAACTGGACACAGCACTCCAGCTGCGGCCTCACCAAGGCCGAGTACAATGGGAGAATGACATCCCGGGATTTACTTGAGAAGTATCTATGGATGCAAGCCAGCATTTAGCTCGCTTTACTAGCTGCAGCATCACATTGAAGGCTTGTGTTCATCTTGTGGTCAATCATGACCCCCAAGTCCTTTTCATCCATAGTGCTAGCCAAACCATAGCACTGCCAAACCTATAAAGATGCTGCAGGTTTTTCCGTCCAAGGTGGAGAACCTTGCATTTTTCAGTGTTAAATACCACCAGGTTCTCATCTGCCCATTTCCTGAGCCTGTCAAGGTCAGCCTGGATTGCCCTCCTGTCCTCAGGTGTGGATGCTTTTCCCCAGAGTTTAGTATCATCAGCAAACTTGGCCAGTCCACTTCTGACTCCAATGTCCACATCATTGACCTGTATTGTTCAACATCTTCATTAAAGGACAGAGCCTTGAGGGACCCCACTGGTCACAAGGCACCATGACAATCGACTTCCGTCAACCACCACCCTCTGGGTCCAAACATGGAGCCAATTCCCCAGCCAGTGGATCATGGTGGACCCGAGGCCACAGTTGGCCAGTTTTACCAAGAGGTGATCATGGGATACCAGATCGAAGGCTTTTTTGATGTCAAGACATATGACATCAATCTCCTCTCCCTTGTCCAGGTGATAAGTCACCGGGTAATAGAAGGAAATGAAATTGGTCAAGCAAGATCTACCCACAAAAAAACCCATGCTGGCTTTCCCTCAGGATGTTGTCCTCAGCTAGTCTGTTAAGAATGGCCTCCTTGATAATCTTTTCCAAGACCTTGCCCATGATAGAGGTCAGGCTGATGGGTCTGTAGTTTTCCGGATCCACTCTCCTCCCCTTCTTGAAGATAGGTGCCACACTGGCCTTCTTCCAGTCTTCGGGCGCTTCACCAGAGCACCAGGAGTCCTCAAAGATCCATGCCAGGGGCTGGGCTATGATGCTAGCCAGTTCCTTGAGTACCCTGGGGTGTAGACTGTCAGGGCCGGCTGACTTGGAGGTGTCCAGCCTCTCAAGGTGTTTCTTCACGAGGTCAGCATCGATGTAGGGCTGGGAATCTCCCTCACCTGGGCCTCCCTGTCCCGTAGTGGGCATGGGTGTCCCGTGGGACTGATGAAAGACCGACACAAAGTACCCATTTAATAGGTTGGCTTTTTCTTGGGTGTTGGTTGTCAGTTGTCCTATCTGGTTTAGCAGGGGTCCAATGTTGCCATTGCTTTTCCTCTAGCTCCCCACATATCTGATAAAGGACTTTTTATTGTCTTTGATATTTGTAGCTAGTTGGAGTTCTGTCGCAGCCTTGGCTTTCCTGGTTCACTCTCTGCAGGTCCAGACCAGTGCAGAATATTGCTCCTTGGGGCTGGATCCCATCCTCAATCCTTTGTAGGCCTTTCTTTTTAGCCTCAGGAGGTCCGCTAGTTCCCTGGAGAGCCAAGGGGGATGCTGTGCCCTTTTGCTGCCTTTCCTCCGAGACAGAATAGCTGGAGCTTGTGCATTGAGGATCACTCCCTTGAGGAGCAACCACTCTTCCTGAACTCCCCTCCCCTTAAGGTCATGGTCCCTTAGGGCCTCACTGACAAGTCTCCTGAGCTTTTCAGAGTCAGCTTTCCTAAAGTCGAGGATTTCTGTGTTGCTGACTGATTTGCCAGCTTTACAGCAGATGGTGAAGGTGATCAGCTCATGGTTGCTGTCGCCCAGCTTCCCATCAATTGTTAGGTCACTGATTACATTGTCCCTGGTTGCCAGTACCAAGTTGAGCAGTGCTTTACATATCATTGGCCCATAGACTTCTTGAGTCAGATAGAGGTCATCCATGCATGAGAGGAAGCTTTGCAACCTCTTGGATTTAGCTGAGCACCCTTCCTACAAAATGTCTAGGTAGTTGAAGTCTCCCATGACAAGCATGAACTGTGAGCATGTGGCCTCTGCCGATTCCATGGCAAACTCCTGGTCAAGCTCTTGACTTTGGGTGGGAGATCTATAGTAGACTCCCACCATTGTGTCCCCTGTGCCATGTTCCCCACAGATTTTAACCCAGAGGGTCTCCAGCCATCCACACTGGTCACCAATATCGGCTTGCAGGGATGCGGAACTTTCCTTGACATAGAGAGCTACACCCCAGCCCCTTTTGTCTACTGAATCTCTCCTGTACAGGGTATAGCCATCTATACCCATGGTCCAGTCATGGGTGGAGTCCCACCAGGTCTCCATTATCCCTATGATATCGTAATTATTTGCGTTAAGCAGGAAGACAAGTTCCTCTTGCTTATTCCCCAAGCACCTGGCATTTGTGTATAGGCAGGCAAGTGTCCCCTTGGGGGCTCTTGCCTTGCCCACAGATTGTGCCAGGGCTGGGGCAGGGGTGGGGTCCCTTAAGTGCCTTGGTCTGCTGGCTTTGCAAGGGTTGTTCTGCAGGTGAGCAGTGGCAGTAGTCGTCCCCCCCATCCTCTGGCAGGCTGTTTAAAGCCTAGTGGAGCAGGTCAGCCAGTCTGACTGAGAAGAGTATCCTCCCTGGTGGAGAGAGGTGGAGGCCATCCCTTCCCAGCAGCTCACTGCCTCTCTCGCCAAAGAGCGGACTGTGGTCATGGAAGCCAAAGCCTTCCTGATGACACCAGCGCTGCAGTCTTTGGTTCACTGCATGGATCCTCCTCTCCCTCCTCAGCCCATAGCCTGAGATTGGGAGGACTGAAGAAAACACCACCTGCACCCTGAGACCCTTTAGCCCTGCTCCCAAATCCCTGTAGCACCTCATGAAGTTATTTGGGTAAATGTAATATCTTTTATTAGACCAACTAAATAGTTGGAAAAAAATGTTCTTTGCAAGCTTTCAGGCACAAACACCCTTCTTCAGGCATAGGGAGAGTTTGCTGGTGTTTGTGTGTGCTCTCAGGAGTGACATAGAAGCCAAAATGCAAAATCCAGATCTATGAAAATACAAAATAGGTGGCAGTGAGGATCAGAGGGAATGGGAGACAATGTGTGTGAGATATCTCATCCAGTACACGAAATGCCCTGATGGAAAATATGTAGGAGAAACCAAGCAACAAGTGCATACTAGAATGAATGCACACTGCAAATCTATTAAAGACAAAAATATCCAATTATCTGTGGGTGCACACTTCTTGCAAGACAACCACTCTCTCTCCAATCTCTCAATTCTAATCCTCAGAGGGAGTTTACAAAACACCTTTTATAAATGAGCCTACAAACTTCACTTCATAAATCTATTGCATACAAAAAATCGTGGACTAAATATAGATATTGGTTTCATGGCACATTATAACCTGCCTGTCATCCAATAACACCGGGTAAACTGTCTGCATTTTACCAGCCACAATCTATCACCAATTCAACATTCCCCACTTTCCCTCCCACCTACCTGTCTCACACCTATTGTATCCTATTCCGTCTGATCCTCATTGCCACACATTTGCATTTTTACAAACCTGCATTTTGAACGTTGGCTTTTATTCCACCCAGGAGAGCACACACAACACCAGCAGACTCTTCCTATGCCTGAAGAAGTGCGTTTGTTCCCGAAAGCCTGCAAAGAACAATTTTTCCAACTATTTAGTTGGCCTAATAAAATATATCAGATTGACCCAAAGAACCTTATCTGCTTATGTCCTTAGACCAACATGGCTACAACCAACAACCTTGATGAAGATTGCTGATGTTCCCCACATACTGCCTATCCTGCTGATCAGTATTATCTCACCGATACTTTGTACTCTGGTGTCTGCCTATATCCGTCTTTTCTGTCTGATATTAAGACTGTATGGTCTCTGGGGCAGGGACCATCTTTTGCTGATGTGTTTTTAAAGCACTTATTTTGACTAGGGCTCCTGGTGCTATGATAATTCAACCAATCAACAACAGTAATAGCAGAGCATGGAAAAGTGAAGTGGAGTAAACAATGGCTCCCTTCAGTAAAGAAGCATCATCTCCCATCAGGCCCTTTTCAGTACCACAGAGGTCTTCACAGACTTTAAGGTATGTTTTTACTTTGATCATAGCATTTTACCCCATGTATTCACTTGGTTTAACCAATGATACAACTTCTCAACATACCAAGTTATACCTCATTCGAAAAGGCAACATTCATAAAACTTCTGAAAAACATTAAAGCTTTAATTTACAACGTCAAAAACATTCACATTTGAAAACAGCTTAATTTCCTGACACACAAAGGCACATTACAGGATAATTTATCAACCATCACATTTTTAATGATGTCAGACATTTGCAATAAAATCACCGTTAAATTGTTATCTAAATGGCTCCTAATAAATGTCAAAACTAACTTGCTGATGCCTATTTGAAATATATTAGGAACCATTAAATAGTGATTAAAATGAAGTTTTACAAATAATTTTTATAGCAGACATGTTGCAGAGCCACAAAAAATGGACAGCTTACATTTGTAAGTCAGTTAAAACCTTTTTTTTTGTAGGCAATATTGCTCAGAATCTTTTCTGCACTATTTTCCTTAGGGGAATCTTAGATTTTCTATAGTCATTTCATATGTTCATGGCATAAGTTCATAAGTTCCAACACAGCTAAGTATGAATAACATATCAGATGATAGCATTAGCTTGCTGCACAGTGACTTCTATTGTAAAGGATCCCAGAATACCACGCATGCCAGGGGAACTTAGTCACCATAGTAATAGAGCCATTGTGAAGAGAATATGGTGGCTATTTAGCAAATCAGAGGAATGCTATACAACAGTTCAGGCAGGAAGTGAAGAGAACAGCAACCAGTTAACATGTGGACCTGAGTTAGGTGCCAAAAGTATCATTGCCAAACAGTGATGTGAATCCTCTCTCTGCAACTCGCCTTGTTTGCTTGGAGCCCTGAAACAGCAAGGAGCTCACAAAAACCACTCATTTCAGAGAATCTTAGTCCATACATACTAATAATATATAGCCAACCAGTCACTGCTGTGGATGCCTTCCAGCACCACTGAGACCTGGGTTACTGCACCCTTTGATTTTCCAGGGACCTGAAGCTCCCCTTCTTGCACTGTGATTCTTGGCTGTGCTGCTGGCTCAAGGAGTTGGTAGTGGAATCATAGAATTATAGAAAATTAGGGCTGAAAGGGACCTCAGGAGATCATCTAGCTCAAAGCAGGACCATCCTCAACTAGATCATCTCAGCCAAGTCTTTATCTAGCTGAAAAACCTGGGAGAGTCCACAACTTCTCTGGGTAACCTGTTCCAGTGCTTTACTACTATCCTAGCAAGAAAGTTTTTCCTAATATCAAACCTAAACTTCCCTTACTGTAACTTGAGTCCATTGCTCCTTGTTCTGTCATCTGTCACCACTGAGAACAGTCGGGCTCCATCCTCTTTGGAACCACCCGTCAGGTAGTTGAAGGCTACTATAATTCCCCCGCTGAGTCTTCTCTTCTCCAGACTAAATATACATCTATACATGTACTCCGGGGTGGAGGGTATGTGCTTTAAAAAGAGCAATCAAGTATATTCAGCCTCCCACCAGTGTCCCCTCTAAGCTGCGTGGCATGCATGGCTACGCGGCTACACACGCCACACAGCTTAGAGGGAACGCTGCCTCCCACACTTCAAAATGATGGTGGGTGTGCTTTAACTAAAGCTCTTTCAATGAGCTTTAGTTAAATTGTCCCCACTGCCATTTTGAAATGCAGGGACACTGAATACACATGGCGTGAACAGCATACTCCAGCAGACCTGAATCAGACTTGATTAATCAAGTCTTCTCCAACATGTGCTAATTAGCATGCATTGGAGCAGAGTTCTGTCATGTATATGGGTGTCCATTGAGCCCAATTCCTTCACCCTCAAAAGTCATACACCTCAGCCCCCTAACAATTTTTGTTGCCCTCTGCTGGACTCTCTCCAATTTGTCCACATCCCTTCTGCAGTGGGAGGCCCAAAACTGGACACAGTACTCCAGATGTGGCCTCACCAGTGCCAAATAGAGGGGAAGAATCACTTTCCTTGATCTGCTGACAAGGCTCTTATTAATGCAGCCCAGTATGCCAGTAGCCTTCTTCACAACAAGGACACATATTCAGTTCATATTCAGCTTACTGTCCACTGTAACCCCCAGGTCCTTTTCTGCAGAGCTGCTGCTTAGCCACTCAATCCTCAGCCTGTACCAGTGCATGGCATTATTCTGTTCTATGTGCAGGACTTTGCACTTGTACTTATTGAGCCTTAAAGTCACATCCACATATGCAGCCCATGCACTTGCAGCAGCTTAAATAGCAGTGGCACAAATTTGCCAGAGATTTGTGGCTCAGCACGTGCCTGAACATGCAGTTTGATGTGCCTGAACATGCAGTTTGATGTGGGAAAAATTGTGCCACTGGGGGCAAAATGACCCTGCCCAACTCCTCCTGGATCTGCAGCCAGTCGGAGCTGGAGGCTGGGGCCAGCACCTGTGCTGGCCCCAGCAGTATATAAAGCTGCATTGGAGAGCTACTTGCCCTCAAGAGCTTCTGGGTCTTGGCCACTTGATATATTGGGACACTAGTCCCCTGTGTCAGCTGGACTGCTGCAGCAACCCGGACCTAGAGTGGCTCCAGCACCTTCTGCCCACTGCAGAAGTCTGGCAGTGGGGGCTGCTGCCTGGCTGTCACTTGCTGCCACCAGCAACAGCATCTGGCCCCTTGGACCTGCAGCCCCATGTCTGCACGCCTGTCAGACCTGGATGGAGACTGCACAGCTGCTTGGGCTGTGGTACGGGCACTGTGGCAGAGCTGTCTGTACCTCTGGGCCAGCTGCCAGTGGGCCATGGCTGCACATTTAGCCTTCATGCAGCACTGCTGCCATGTGCGCTCCTTCCTTGCCATCTGAGCAGCTATGTCCTTGAAGATGTGCTCACTGTGGTGACCCTCTCTGAATCATTGAAGTGTGTCTTCCTGGACCCAAATGGCCAGGAGGTCAGCCACCTCATCTTCCCTCCAGCTAGGTAGCCAGTGCCATCCCTGGACAGGCTCCTCTGCCTCGGTCCTGCCACTTGCCTCACTAGTAGGAATCCTGGGGCATATGTAGATGAAATGGGGGCCCTAAACTGAAGTGGTGGGTTTTAAAAACACCACTTCAATTTAGGGCCAAGTAAACCCCCATGTCATGCACACACCCATGCACTTACCTGCCTCTCTGGCTGTGGGGAGAGGAGGGGAGGAGAGGGGAGAGCGAGCTGCAGGTGGAGTGGTCCCTAAACTGGGGGGGAAGTGGGGAGGAAGTTGGTGCTTCCCTCTGGCAGGAGCAGCCCTCCCCCCAGGCAGCACCCCACCCACAGGCACCTGGCTCAGGCAGTCCCTGGGGGTACTGCAGCCGCAGAGGGAAGCACCAGGCCCCTCCACAGCTCAGGCAGGCAAGCAGGCGAAGGGCAGCAAACCAAAATTCGGAGGAGTTTTACTTTGCTGCACCTGAAGTCATTTAAGGTGCATTACACCACTGAATTTGCTACAACAGCTGGAATTACTGTGCAATACAACGCCAACACATGTGAACACCAATGGCATTAAAGTGGTTCCAAAGGATTTAACCCACTTTAAAGTGTCATGCACACATGCTGCTCATTTTGTCTACACATGGCCCTGGTATTCCCCGTTTAAAAACTGAAAATTTTCTGCTAAAAAATCCCAAATTCAGTCATTAAAACACCCCAAAATCCAAGTTCTTCCATGATTAAAGTGAAAAGCCACTATAGTCCTTGCACAGTCATGGAACTATGATGTGAGTGGAATAAGAGAGATTTGGCGGGATAGCTCACATGACTGGAGAGCTGTCATGAATGGTACAAACCGTTCAGGAAGGCCAGGCAGGGAAGAAGAGGAGGACATGTTGTACTTTATGTAAAGGAGCTATATGATTGTTCAGAGCTCCAGTATGAAACTGGAGATGGGCCTGTTGAAAGTCTCTGAGTTAAGGTTAGAGGAGAGAGCAACAAGGGTGATCTTGTGGTTGGGATCTCCTATAGACCACCAGACTGGGAAGAAGTGATAGATAAGGCTTTCTTCAAACAGCTAGTGGAAGTTTCCTGATCACAGGCCCTTGTTCTCAGGGGGGACTTCAGTCACCCTGACATCATCTGGGGGGGTAATACAGCAGAGGAAAGTACTGGGGACAACTTCCTGGTACAAGTGCTGGAGTGGCCAATTAGGGGCTATGCTCTTCTTGACCTGCGGCTTATAAACAGGGATGAAATGGTGGAAGATATAGTAGTGGATGGTAACTTGGGCAGCAGTGACCATTAGATGATAGAGTTTAGGATCCTGAGGAAAGGAAAGATGGAGAGCAGTACAGTAAGGACCCTGAACTTCAGAAAAGCAGATTTTGACTAGCTACAGAAACTCATGGGTAGGATTTCCTGGGAATCAAGTCTGAGGTGGAGAGCAGTCCAGGAGAGCTGGCTGTACTTTAAAGAATCCTTACTGCAAGTGCAGGAGCAAACCATGCTGATGCCCAGGAAGACTAGCAAGTATGGCAGAAGACCAGCTTGGCTTAGCAGGGAACTCTTCAGTAAACTAAACCACAAAAAGGAAGCTTATAACAACTGGAAACTTGGACAAATAACTAGGGAAGTTATATGACCATTGCTTTGGCATACAGGGATGATGTCAGGAAGGCCAAAGCACAATTGGAGTTGCAGCTAGCAAGGGATGTGAAGGGTAACAAGAAGGGTTTCTATAAGTATGTCAGTAACAAAAGGATGATCAGGCTAAGTGTGGGTCCCTTACTGACTGGGGAGGCAACCTAGTAACAGAGGATGCAGAAAAGGCTGAAGTGCTCAATGCCTTTTTCACCTCAATCTTCACAGGCAAGGTCAGCTCCCAGACTACCACACCGGGCAGCACAGTTTGTGGGGGGGGGGGGGGGAGGTGGTAAGCAGCCCTCAATGGTGAAAGAACAGGTTTGGGACTATTTAGAAAAGCTGGACATATACAAGTCCATGGGGCCAGATGGGATGCACCCGAGGGTGCTGAGGGAGTTGGCTGATGTGATTGCAGAGCCATTGGCCATCATCTTTGAAAACTCATGGTGATCAAGAGAGGTCCTGGATGATTGGAAAAGGGCAAACATAGTGCCCATATTTAAGAAAGAGAAGAAGGAGATCCAGGGAACTACAGATCAATCAACCTCAGCCCAGCCCCTGGAAAAATCATGGAGTAGATCCTCAAAAAATCCATTTCTAAGCACTTGGAGGAGAAAAAGGTAATTAGGAACAGTCAGCATGGATTCACCAAGGGCAAGTCATGCCTGACCAACCTGATCACCTTCTGTGATGAAGTGACTCTCAGTGTGGATGCTGGGAGACCAGTGAATGTGGTGTACCTTGATTTTAACAAGGCTTTTGATACAGTCTCCTACAACATTCTTACAGGCAAGCTAAGGCAGTACGGACTGGATGAATGGACTGTAAGGTAGATAGCAAACTGGCTGGAGCACTGGGCTCAGAGGATAGTAATAATGGTTTGATGTTTAGTTGGCAGCTGGTATCAAGTGGAGTCCCCCATGGGTCAGTCCTGGGGCCAGTTTTGTTCAATGTCTTCATCAATGACCTGAAAGATGGCACAGACTGCACCCCAAGCAAGTCTGCAGATGATACTGAACTGGGTGGGAGTAGTAGATATACTGGAGGGTAGGGGTAGAATTCAGAGTGACCTAGACAGATTGGAGGATTGGGCCAAAAGGTTCAGCAAGGACAAGTGCAAAGGTTTAACAAGTACAAGTGCAAAGTCCTGCACTTAGGACAGAGCAATCCCATGCACCAGTACAGGCTAGGGGCTGACTGACTGGGCAGCAGCTCTGCAGAAAAGGACCTGGAGGTTACAGGTAATAAGCTGAATATTAGCCAACAGTGTGCCCTTGGTGCCAAGAAGGCTAACAGCATACTGGGCTGCGTTGGTAGGTGTGTTGCCAGCAGGTCAAGGGAAGTGATTATTCCCTTCTATTCAGCATTGGTGAAGCCACATCTGGAGTACTGTGTTCAGTTTTGGGTCCTCCACTACAGAAAGGATGTGGACAAATTGGAGAGCGTCCAGCAGAGGGCAACAAAAATGGCGAGGGGGCTGGGGCACATGACTTACAAGGACAGGCTGAGGGAACTGGGCTTATTTGGTCTAGAGAAGAGAAGACTGAGGGGATTTAATAGCAGCCTTCAACTACCTGAAGAGGGGTTCAAAAGAAGAGGATGGAGCTAGACTCTTCTTAGTGGTGGCAGATGACTGAACAAGGAGCAATGAGCTCAAGTTGCAGCAAGGGAAGTTTAGGTTAGAAATTAGGAAGAATTTTCTCACTAGGAGGGTAGTAAAACACTGGAACAGGTTACCCAGAGAGGTGGTATAATCTCCATCCTTGGAGGTTTTCAGGACCAGGCTACACAAAGCTTTGTCTGGGATGATCTATTTGGGCATGGGCCACCCTTGAGCAGGGGGTTGGACTAGATGACCTCCTGAGATCCCCTCCTACCCTAACTTTCTATTTTTATATGATTCTATTTTTTCTATATATAAATAAGAGAGAGAGCGCGAGAGAGAGCGCGAGAGAGAGCGCGAGAGAGAGCGCGAGAGAGAGCGCGAGAGAGAGCGCGAGAGAGAGCGCGAGAGAGAGCGCGAGAGAGAGCGCGAGAGAGAGCGCGAGAGAGAGCGCGAGAGAGAGCGCGAGAGAGAGCGCGAGAGAGAGCGCGAGAGAGAGCGCGAGAGAGAGCGCGAGAGAGAGCGCGAGAGAGAGCGGTTGGGCAATGTTTTATTGATATATATATTTACACTTTTAAAGCAATTTGGCAGCCCACCAGTACCTCTATCATCATCATAATCAAATCAATTCTAAATATCTATATGCTTTGGTGTTTGCTTTTATTTTTTTTAATCATAGAAAAATCAGAGATCCCCTTGAGCCATTTTCTCACCAGGATGTAGGGACAGCTGCCACTGCAGCCACAGCTCCTGCCAGCAGTCTGACCCGTCTGGCAACTGGGCACGTAGGGCATGAGATGTGGGGGGGGGATGCAGGGCTTACGGGAGCTGGATAGGAAGGGGCATGGGGGGGTGGTTGTGGGGTTCTTGGGTGGGTGGGTGTGTGGAGGGTGTGGGGGGATGTGGGGTTTGTGGATGGGTTTGTGGGGGGTGTGAGTGTGGGGTTTGTGGGTGGCTGTTTGGCTAGAGATTAAAGGGGGACTGCCACATGACCATCCCCCCTAACCCCCAGTGGTGCACAGCCCCTGGTGCAGGCAGCAGCAGCCAGCTGGACCATTGGGGTGGTCACGGTGTGAGGGAGCGGCGGCTAAGGGTGACTGTGAGCTCCCCAGCGCCCCCTACCGTCACGTTAGGGTGATGTAGCACCCTCAGAATCTCGCCCGCCATGACTTTGATGGTTAAATATATAATGCGGAGGCTGCCAGTTTCCCTAGTGGACGGTCTTGTTGTTCCTGTCCCTATTCCAGACTGGGGTAATATGCGTCCCGCCTTAAGGGCTATGCGTGCCTCCAAACCTCCCCCTCAGCACACCCCAAGCCTCGCAGCTGTTCTGGGGGACGTTTGCGTAGTCCCTCGCCCGGGCCCCGGGGCTCCTCGCCCGGGCCCCGGGGCTCCTCGCCCGGGCCCCGGGGCTCCTCGCCCGGGCCCCGGGGCTCCTCGCCCGGGCCCCGGGGCTCCTCGCCCGGGCCCCGGGGCTCCTCGCCCGGGCCCCGGGGCTCCTCGCCCACCTGGCACCCCCTTGGGTCGGGCTCCAATCTCTAGCCCGTTCCCCGCGCCCTGGGCCCGTCTCGCTGGCGCCCAGCTACACGCTGGCGCCCCTTGGGTCCGGGTCGCTGGCGCCGCTTAATCTCGACGCCCCCCTGGGCCGGGTTCTAGCTGGCGCCTGGCTAATCGCCGGCTCCGCCTTGGGTCGGGAGCGCTCTCGCCGCCCTAGTCTCGGCGCCCTTGGGTGGCCTACCGGCGCTCTCGCCGCCCTAGTCTCGGCGCCCTTGGGTGGCCTACCGGCGCTCTCGCCGCCCTAGTCTCGGCGCCCTTGGGTGGCCTACCGGCGCTCTCGCCGCCCTAGTCTCGGCGCCCTTGGGTGGCCTACCGGCGCTCTCGCCGCCCTAGTCTCGGCGCCCTTGGGTGGCTCACTATCCCTGGCTGTTCTGCCCCGCTCCGGGGCCTCGCCCCTCTGGGGCCGACACGCCACGCGCCTCGCGCCCTGTCTCTGCCCCGCTCCGGGGCCTCGCCCCTCTGGGGCCGACACGCCACGCGCCTCGCGCCCTGTCTCTGCCCCGCTCCGGGGCCTCGCCCCTCTGGGGCCGACACGCCACGCGCCTCGCGCCCTGTCTCTGCCCCGCTCCGGGGCCTCGCCCCTCTGGGGCCGACACGCCACGCGCCTCGCGCCCTGTCTCTGCCCCGCTCCGGGGCCTTGCCCTCGCTAGGGCCGGCACCGCGCGCCTCGCGCTCGGGCACAGGCACTTGCCACCGTGCCTGTCCCCTTGACCCTTCGCTGGGTCCGTTTGCCTGTCTGGGCAAACACCGCCCTTATGGGCTGGGTTCTGTAACCCCACACACCGCGCCTCCCTGGCGCAATACGGTGCCTCCCTGGCACCGACAATAGTGCCCCTGGCACTGTGCCCCTACTGGGCACCGGGAACCCCCAAGCTGTGGGGGAGCTCCCGTGAGGCCTCCTCGCTCCCCTACAGCCTCTCCCGGTCCTCCGGTATAAACTGTAACGTAAACTCAAGCCCTCTGGCTACAACATAAACAGAGGCTCCACACGCCTAACAATAACTCCAAGCCCCACCAGGGCTCTCAGTCCTACCTTCCGTCAGGGTGATCTTGTTCCCCGCATCATCGCAGCCGGTTAGCGTGGTAAAGTAGCAACCACTAACTCAGGCCACTCAGCTCAGCCGCAGAGCTCCTGCGGCAGCCAGAAGGGAACTGTCTTTCCAGCTCCGGCCTCAGCTGGTTATAAAGGCCTGGCCCTGCCCTCTTCCGGCCATGTGACCACCTGGTTGCCCTGGCAACCAGGCACCTGAGCTGCCTGGGTGATTGACAACTCTGCCAATCACCTTCACACTCACAGGGCACCCATGTGACTCCGTGACACACGGCCCATGGTGGCATGGTGCTGCCTGAGACCCAGAGGCTGCACATAGTGAACAGAGCCGGCCTGGCCCAATGGCACGCACCTCAGAGAGGACTGGGATGTCTCCTGCCACCACCCAGGCTTCCCAGCACTGCACAGAGGAGGTGCACATTATTGAGGCAGGCTGGGCTTCTACGTGTCCGGCCTGATGGCACACAGTTCCTATATGCAGTGCCTGGAGCCCTGATTGATGGCAGGAGCCTCATTGTCCTGTTTGAAGGTGTGTGCCAGCAGGCCAGGCCGGCTCTGTTCACCATGTGTAGCCCCCGGATCTCAGGTGTCATCACGCTGCCATGGGGCTATGCCTGCAGTGGGCTGAGTGCCCCAACAGCCCATCTGGCTGCTGCTGCCAGCTCTAGCAGCTGTACGCTGCAGGGAGGTGGGAAGCGAGTGTTTGGTGGTCAGTGACCCCGACAAACCCCACACCCACACCACCCCAAAAGCCCCACAGTCCCCTCACCCACACAAAGTTCTCCCACCCCCATGTCCCCGCTTACCAGGGACAGAGCCTGGGTTCCAGCTGCCACTGCCAGCTTTGCCCCACTTCTAGTTGCTTCAGCACACTGAGGCAGCATGCTGGAACAACAGGGGCAAGTGGCAGACATAGGGATGCTCTGGCCAGGTGCTTAGAGCATCTCTTCAGAGGACCCAGCCTCTGGTTGCCTCTGGCCATGCTCCAGAAGTGTGCCTTGTGCTGCTTTTTTCCAGGGTGTTTGTTTTTGATACCAGGGTTTTCTGTTATATAGAGTCCACACTGCAAATATGCAATGCAGGGAACACTTTTTTATTCATGGCTTGCCTCTTGTGGTGCCTCAAACTGCTTTAAAACATCACAAGAGGCACGTGCTGGCTTGTCTGGATGCAGCCCATGAGATTTCTTTTGGTCCAATTCTCCAATTTGTTGAGGTCTCTCTGTATCCTAACCCTACCCTCCAACATATCTACTGCTCCCCCCAGCTTGCTGTCATCTGCAAACTTGCTGAGGGTGCATACTATGCTATCTTCCAAGTCACTGATGAAGATATTGAACAAAAATGACCCAGACCAAGTGTGAGGAGAGGCCAATAAAGCATCTAGCTATGGGGCAGAGATATTCAGAGAATAAAAAATGCATTTGGGGAAGAATTACGAAGGGGCAGGGGTGAAGCACAGAGAGATATGCCTCGTGGGGATCTGGAGCACTGAAACACAGCAGGGCTGAAAGAAGAGAGTGGAACATGATGACAGATAGAAACATTGGTCAGAAGACAAAAGGTAGCAATGTGGGGCTCTGAGGGAGATGGGGCAGAGAGACATATGATTTGGAGGCAGAGAGGAATCTAGAGAGTTTAGTGGGGTTGGGTCAGGCCAGTACATTTGAGGAGAGTTCGTAGAGGATATAGGAGGCAGGGGGTATATTAAGCTGTTCCTAGGGGTGTACTTGGAGGTGGTGCTTGCGGTTCCTCTACCCTGACACAGTTCATGTGCTAAACTACAGCCTGCACAACACATTGCTTATAGAAAGGGACGTGTGCCACTGTCACATGTGAATCACTAATACCACCCTATTGACTTCATTTACTGTCCCCACCCACATATTAATCAAGCCTAACTGAACTTAGCTTGTGAGAACTGATACAATCATATCTCCAGCTACATCTTTGGCTTCTGACTCAAAACACTTACAGGGTCAGATGTGCATTAGGAACCAGGTATTGGGGTTCTGGGTGAGGTACTTGAAGGGGGAGGGTGGGTTACCCACATGCTGTTATGACCACTGCCATTTCAGGGTTGCTCAATGTAATTCAAAATGAAGTTTCATTAAAACTAGACCCAGACACCATGTCTCCAATTTCTCATGCAACAGAAAGAAAATGTACAAGGTCCCAGCACCTGTCACCCCTGGAAGAGGAGCTATCATACAGGCAGGGGCACATCCAGGGAGGCACACTTGCATCCTTTCTCCTTTTGCTTTCTCCTTCACTCTTGCCAGTAGTAGGAGAGAAGGGCGTGATCCTGATAGAGCCAGGCTGCTTGTCCCTTCTTTCCAAGCCAAGGGCCCAGTCCTGGTTATACCTCACAGCAGCCCCCTTGGCTCAGCAAGGAACTAGCGGACCTCCTGCATCTAAAAAGAAAGACCTGCAAAGGATGGAGGACAGGATCCACCTCCAAGGAGGCATATTCCTCACTGGTTCCCCCTGCAGGGAGCAAACCAGGAAAGCCAAGGCTGCATTGGAACTCCAACTGGCTATTAGTATCAAGGATAACAAAAAGTCCTATTTTAGATATGTGGGGAGGCGGAGGAAAAGTAAGGGTAACATTGGTGTGAGGGCACGGCCGCAAGGGCCGGCCGTGAACCCCCTAGCGCCCCCTACCGTCACGTTAGGGTGACGTAGCACCCTCAGAATCTCGCCCGCCACGACTTTGATGGTTGAATATCTAATGTGGAGGCTGCCAGTTTCCCTAGTGGACAGTCTTGTTGTTCCTGTCCCTATTCCAGACTGGGGTAATATGCATCCCGCCTTAAGGGCTATGCGTGCCTCCAAACCTCCCCCTTCAGCACGCCCCAAGCCTCGCAGCTGTTCTGGGGGACGTTTGTATGGTCCCTCGCCCCTCGGGTGCCCTTGTTCCCTCTCTCGGGCCCGGGGCTCCTCGCCCACCTGGCGCCTCCTTGGGTCGGGCCCCAATCTCTAGCCCGTTCCCCGGGCCTGTCATGCTGGCGCCCAGCTACTTGCTGGCGCCCCCTGGGTCCGACTCGCTAGCGCCGCTTGATACCGGCGCCCCTGGGCCGGGTTCTAGCCAGCGCCTGGCTAATCGCCGGCTCCGCCTTGGGCCGGCGCGCTCCCGCCGCCCTAGTCTCGGCGCCCTTGGGCCGGCGCGCTCCCGCCGGTTATTCTCTCTCGCTCTGGGTCCTCGCCCCCTTTTGGGGCCTGTACTACACCCTCTGTGCTTCGCCCCTCTGGGGCCTTGCCCTCACTAGGGCTAACACCGCGCCTCGCGCCCTACCTCTGCCCCGCTCTGGGGCCTTGCCCTCTCTAGGGCTGACACCGCGCGCCTCGCGCCCTACCTCTGCCCCGCTCTGGGGCCTTGCCCTCTCTAGGGCTGACACCGCGCGCCTCGCGCCCTACCTCTGCCCCGCTCTGGGGCCTTGCCCTCTCTAGGGCTGACACCGCGCGCCTCGCGCCCTACCTCTGCCCCGCTCTGGGGCCTTGCCCTCTCTAGGGCTGACACCGCGCGCCTCGCGCTAGGGGCACCGGCACTCGCAGCCGTGCCTGTCTCCTTGACCCTTCTCTGGGTCTGGTTGCCTCGCTAGGCCTAACACCGCCCTGATGGGCTGGGGTCTGTAACCCCACACACCGCGCCTCCCTGGCGCAATACGGTGCCTCCTTGGCACCGACAATAGTGCCCCTGGCACTGCGCCCCTACTGGGCACTGGGAACCCCCAAGCTGTGGGGGAGCTCCTGTGAGGCCTCCTCGCTCCCCTACAGCCTCACCCGGTCCTCCGGTGTAAACTGCAACATAACCTCAAGCCATCTGGCTGCAACATAAACAGAGGCTCCTCACGCCTAACAATAACTCCAAGCCCCGCCAGGGCTCTCAGTCCTACCTTCCATCAGGGTGATCTTGTTCCCCGCATCATCGCAGCCGGTTAGTGTGGTAAAGCAGCAACCACTAACTCAGGCCACTCAGCTCAGCTGCAGAGCTCCTGCTCCTGCGACAACCAGAAGGGAACTGTGAGTCAGGCTCCGGCCTAAGCTGTTTATAAAGGCCGGGCCCTGCCCCCTTCTGGCCATGTGACCCACCTGGTTGCCCTGGTAACCCAGCACCTGAGCTGCCTGGGTGATTGGCAGCTCTGCCAATCACTCTCACAATCACGGGGCACCTCCGTGGCTCCGTGACATACCCCGCCCCTTAAGTTCCCAACTCATCGGGGAGGGACTCTTCAGCCTCTCCACGAGATGTCCCATCGTTGGGGATGTTCCCATGGGGCTTCTAGCAGCACCTAATTTGGGTGGCGGAGGTTTTAAGGCGCCCCCAACTCGCCTTTTACCCGGGGGTGCACCACATGGGATTTACTGGGGTTTACCCGCCACAGGTAGCGCCCCCCACATTAGCAGCCCTCGGTAAATTCCCTACCTTGTCGGCTGCTCTTCGGCTCGCTCTCCGGGATTTCCACTCTCTGGTCCCCTTTCGGGTTTCTTCCGGCCTGATGTTTTGGCGGGCTGTTCGGCTCTTCTGTTGTGCCTGGGCATCCTAGAGTTTTCCCCAAATCTCCCACTGGCACCTTTGTGCCCTCTGGGCTTCCTCTTTACCCCAAAATTCCACCTTGCCCCGGCCTGTGGGTCTTCCTCCTGGGCCTTTATAAATTTGGACCCAGGCCACTTTCCCCACCTTACTTTCAATGAGGTGTCCAAGTGCCTTCCACGTGACTTGTCGGGGTATCCCGACCATATACAGACACGGCCTCTTCCCCGCCGCTAGGTTCCACTTCCCTGGGTGCGCTGCGGTGCTCTTCGCACCGCCCTGGGTTTCCTGTCCCTGCTGGGGTGATGTAGCTCCCCTGGCCCTACCTCTGGCCTGACGCCCGCGTAGTTTGTTACGGGGGTCCCCTTGGGCACAGAGCCTGTCTGGACCTCTCACCAGGTCTCCTAATCGTTACTCTAACTGAGCTAGGCCCTGCAGGTGAAGTTCTTGCCACTGGGCCCACTTTGCCTCCCAACATTCAAAGAGGTCCACCTGGGTCTCCTTATGCGCAGCATCTATTCCCCTGTCTAAGGGGTCCTCATCCTGGTCCAGCCCTCCTGACTGTTCTGGGTCACTGTTCCCCCCAGACTGGTCCGGATTTTCCCTTCTGGGAGATTTCCCCTTCACTGACCCCTGGGTCTGTGCTACCTGGAGCTCCTTGCCTTGGGCTCTACTTCGATTCCCCACCTCACCGAGGGCTTCTCTTTCTGGCAAACGCCCTTCCACAGCCTCAAGCTCTTCATTGTGGCTGCCCGATCTCATGGGGTTCAGCGCCCCCCGATCCATCAGCTCTTTCCCTTTTATCTCCTCCCTCAGCTGGACCTGTATCAGTTCCCCGGTAATTTGGCTGCCTACCTCGGAGGACTGCCGTTGGTCCCCCTGGTATGGCTGTAACCCTTGCAGCCCTTCCCTCAGGGTTTGCAGTTGCTGTTGCAATTGCCCTTTTTCTGCCATAAAAGATTTTACTTTGGCCTGGCTCTCCGCTAGGAGAGTTTCGAGTGCTGCTGTCTGCTCCTCAAGATAGTCTCTTTCTCCCTGCAGAGTATGCACTTGTTCTCCCAGCTCCTCCACCTGCTTGACCCTCTGGGCTTCAAGAGCCTGCTGGTCTTTAGCCTCCACCAGCCACTGTACTTGTTGGAGCTGAAGGTTTTCTAACTGAGACCAGGTCTGCCTCAGGGTCTCGATAAGGGTTTCCCTTTCCTGGAGTTCCTCCCGGACACCCCCTAGGTACCCCTCTAGCAGCTCTTCTACTGCCTCTAACTCTTTTTGCAAGCTGCCTGAGCTCTCCCCGGTTTGCACTCCCCGCTCTATCAGGCTCTTTTTCTCGCCCTTTTCCACAAGAGCCTTCACTTTGTCATACTGCGCCTCCCAAAGCTTCCTAGACTCCTCGAGTTGACTACGGTTCTGGGTGAGCTCTTCT